>NC_083883.1:23607060-23910090 GCF_032452875.1 Bos javanicus | reverse complement strand
TTAGACATTCAATTTTCTTCTTAGTTTGAGAGCTGTTCATATAATCTATATTAATCAGGCTAAGTTGTGATAGTTTGCATTTTTTGAGAATTGGTCAATTTTGACAAATTTATGTGTGTATAGTTGTTCATGCTAGGTTGCTTCAGTCGTATCTGACTCTTTGCAACCCTATGGACTGTAGCCCACCAGGCTCCTCTGTCCATGAAATTTTCCAGACGAGAATACTGCAGTGGGTTACCATTTCCTTCTCCAGGGGATCTTCCCAACCCAGGGATCAAACCTGTGTCTCTTATGTCTCCTACATTGGCAGGAGGGTTCTTTACCGCTAGCGCCACCTGGGAAGCCCCAGAGTTGTTCACAGTATTCTCCTATTATTCTTCAGTTGTTCTCAAGATTTATAGTGATATGTTCTGCTTCATTCCTGAGTTTGATAATTTGTGTTTTCTCTTTTCTATCTTGCTAGACATTTGTCAATTTTATTGACATTTTCAAAGAACCAGGTCTTTGTTTCAATTTTTTTTCTCTTTTGTTTTTCTGGTTTCAACTTAATTGATTTCTGCTCCAGTTTTTATCATTTCATTTCTTCTGCTTGCTTTGGGTTGACTTTGCTCTCCTTTTTCTAGCTTCTTGAGATAGGAGCTAAGAGTATTGATTTGAAACTTTCTCTTGTTTTAAACGTGTGCATTTAATGATATAAATTTGCACAGCACTGCTTTAGCTGTGTCCCAAACATTTTGATATGCTCTATTTTCATTTTCATTTGGATAATTGTACATATTTTAAAATTTGCTTTGATACTTCCTCTCTGACCCATAGATTATTTGGAAGAGTGCTGTTTGGTTTTGAATTGTTTGGATATTTTATTATCTTTTTTTCATTGATTTCTAGGTTGATTCTGTTGTGGTTGGAGGACACATTGTACTTCAATTCTTTTAGATTTGTTGAGGCTTGTTTTGTGGCCCAGGATATGGTCTATTTTGGTTTCCTGGGTGCTCAAAAGAATGCATATTTTGATGTTGTTGGATGGAATATTCTATAAATGTCAGATCCTGTTGGTTGATGGTATATTAGTCTGCTACAGCTGCCACAACAAAACACCACAGGCTAGGTGGTTTAAACAATAAACATTTATTTTCTCCTCAGTTCTGGAGCATGGAAGTCCAAGTTCAAGGTGCTTGCAGATTTGGTTTCTCCTGACACCACTCTCCCTGGTTTGAAGATGGCTGCTTTCTCACTGTGTCTTCACAAAGTCTTTTCTATATGAGCATGCATCCCTGGTGTCTCTTTCTCTGTATGTCCAGATGTATTCTTTTTATAAGGATACTAGTCAAATTGGAGTACAGCCTACCCTAATGGCTTCATTTAAACATAATTTATGTAAAGGTTCTATCTTCAAATATGGCCCCAGCCAAAGTACTGTGGGTTAGAGCTTCAACATATGAATTTGCGGAGCACACAATTCAGGCCATAATTGGTGGTATTGCCAAGTTCTTATATTGTCTTGATGATTTTCTGTCTAGTTGTTCTATCAATTGTTGAGAAGTGAGTGTTGACATATCCAACTGTAATTGTCAATTTGCCTCTTTTTCCTTTTAGTTCTATCCATTTTTACCTCACATGTTTTGAGGCTGTGTTTTTCAGTGCAGACACATTTAGGATTGCTATGCCTTCTTAGCGTGTTTACTCTTTTTTAAAATTTAAGGTGCCTCAATGCCTCTAGTAATTTTCTTACTTTATATGATAATATATGATAAAAAAAAATATAGCACATAGACAACCTGTGGTTGCTATTCAACCATGACCTGAAAAATGGAGTTTCATCTTTATCTGACCTTTCCCAGTAAAATTTATTTCCATAACATCTGCTACATGATCTATGATTAAACCGTTTCTCATTCTTATACAAATCACATTAATTAATAGAAATCTCTTTTAGCATCAGTAATATGCATGTCAGAATTTCACTCACTTATCAATGATGTGAGTGATTTCTTTGTTGCATCAGATACTTTTCAAATACTGAAACAGTAATGCCTCCCTATTTTGTGTGCCTTAGAATATACAGCTACAGATACAATACACTTTTAAAAAATGTTTCATCTGCCATGTTAACATTTTCTTCATCTCTTTCTTAAACTTAGACAATCAATAAAACAATAAATTAAACCTAGGTTTTTTAGCTTTTGCTGATTTCCATGGTGCAGATATTCCCGAGATGGCTGATTTCTAGTTATTAACATGAGGCTCCTGAAAGAGGAATTGGGAAGAGATTATCAGTAACCCACCATTTATAGAACAATTGTCCCTCTGTAACCATGGGAATGGGTACCAAAATCCATATATGCTCAAGTTCCTTAAATAAAATAGTACAGTATTTGTATATAACCTACATATATCCTCCTGTATACTTTAAATCATCTCTAGATTACTTATAATACCTAATCCAATGTAAATGATATGTAAATAGTTGTAAATATGATGTAAATGCTAGGCATATAGTTACTAGCACATGGAAAACTCCAGTTTTGCTTTTTAGAACTTCCTATAATTTTTTTTCCAAATATTTTTGAATAATTGGTTGAAACTGTGGGTGTGGAACTAGAGGATACGAAAGGCCAGCTGTATTTTCACACAAATACAGTAGATGTACATGCTGTTGCTGCTGCTAAGTCACTTCAGTCATGTCTGACTCTGTGCGACCCCATAAACGGCAGCCCCCCAGGCTCCGCCGTCCCTGGGATTCTCTAGGCAAGAACACTGGAATGGGTTGCCATTTCCTTCTCCAATGCATAAAAGTAAAAAGTGAAAGTGAAGTCGCTCAGTCATGTCTGACTCTTAGTGACCCCATGGACTGCAGCCTACCAATGTCCATGGATTTTCCAGGCAAGAGTACTGGAGTGGGGTGCCATCGCCTTCTCCGATAGATGTACATACAGGAGAATAAATTTTTGTAAAATGCCATAAGGTAATTAGGAAGTGAGAATTTTGAGTATTTTTTAAGCTTTTCTTTTTCAGTGTAATTCACTTAATTTTAATTTCTAATAATGGCTATGTTTAACACTGGTTCTCAAAATCCTTGAAACTTTAACAAGGCACTCTTTGTGAGCTTGTGTGTGCCAGCTGCTTCACACCACTGTTTATGTTACTATCAGAGAAAGAGTTGAAGGTGATCAGAATATGTGATGCCAAACTATGTTACTTTGGCATAAAGATTATTTTGAGATGAAAATAATTGAGAAAAAGCAGGTACAGGAAGAGCTCTCTACTCTCCCCTCATTACCTAGCAGCATGGCATAAATTTATGACAGTGTCTCTAAGCTCCCATACCGGGAAGAGGAGAACAGTCTATCATTGCAGTCAGAGATGGCACTGATTTCAGCCTGCATAAACAGAGCTTACAGAATGATCCTTATCAAGCATGAGCTCCCCCCTATAAATAGAAGCCCAAACCCCCTTTCTTTTGTCCAGCTGCATACCCACAATTTGTAGCCCTTTGTTAAAATGGTATATAAGCTTCTGGGTCTAACTGCTTCTTTGGGTCTTTCTTTTCTTTTTTTTTCTGTTAAGCCCTTGTGCAGGTAAAATTAAAAAAATATTAATATTTATATGCTTTTTTCCTCATTATCTGTATTTTGCAGTTTAATTTTGAGGTCCATGTTATAGAACCTAAGAGGATAGAGGAAAAGTTTTTCCTTCTCTATAGTTCACTGTGGGTAATTCTGGCTTATAAGAGGGTTTCAATTTTCTAAAGTCAAATTCTGAAGAATAAAAAAGACTACTACATTTTCTACTATTAATGTTTAATTACTCCTTCCCTTATAGCCTCTGAGTAAGTCTGGCATTGGGTGCATGCAGTTTCTTATCCTTCACGCTTCTTACTCTTTACATCTTTTATTCTTTGTGAGTGTTTATTTCTGAAATAATGAGCTTTGTAATGGTCCCTTCAGTGGTGAGAGATGATGATGGCGTCAGAGAAGAGAACTTTCCCTGGGAACAAAAGCCTTCTTATTGTTGCCATCCCTGATTGCAGTGATGAAGGCCTGTTGGAACCTGTGCACTTTAACCTTTTGAAAGGGCAGAAGTATGTTTCTTTGGTTTTCTTTAGGCAGTGGGGTGTTCCTTTTGATATCCTGAAATGCCAAGGCAGAGGCTGCCCACTCCATGGGAAACATTTAATTAAGTTTTTTGAATCTTTTCTATCAACAATACTTGTCCTGAGCTGGACTGCTCCCTTCTGTCATAAAGTTATCTTGAAGTCACTTTCTAAGAGAAGGAGACCAATCTGTTATTAGCATTCTTTGCCCCTTGATGCCTTCTTAAAGGGGTAGACTCTCGGGAGCAGATACAAGTTTGTTGTTGTTGTTCAGTCGCTCAGTCGTGTCTGACTTCCCTATTCTTCACCATCTCCTATGGGTTTCCCTGGTGGCTCAGACGGTGAAGTATCTGTCTGCAATGCAGGAGACCCGGGTTCGATCCCTGGGTTGGGAAGATCCCCTGGAGAAGGAAATGGCAGCCCACTCCAATATTCTTGCCTGGAAAATCCCATGGATGGCGGAATCTGGTGGGCTACTGTCCATGGGGTCGCAAAGGGTCAGACACGACTGGGCGACTTCACTTCACTTCAGAGTTCGCTTGAACTCATGTCCATTGTGTTGATGATGCCATGCAACCATCTCATCCTCTGTTGCCTCCTTCTCCTCCTGCCTTCATTCTTTCCCAGCATCAGGGTCTTTTCCAGTGAGTCGGCTCTTTGCATTAGGTGGCCAAAGTGTTGGAGTTTCAGCTTCAGCATCAGTTCTCCCAATGAATATTCAGGGTTGATTTCCTTTAGGACTGACTGGTTTGATCTCCTTGCTGTCCAAGGGACTCTGAAGAGTCTTATCCAGCACCAGAGTTCAAAAGCATCCATTCTTCAGTGCTCAGCCTTCTTTATGGTCCAACTCTCACATTCAAACATGACTACTGGAAAAACCATAGATTTGACTAAACAGGCTTTGTTGGCAAAGTAATGTCTCTGCTTTTTAATATGCTGTCTAGGTTCTCATAGCTTTTCTTCCAAGGAGCAAGCATCTTTTAATTGCAGTTGCAAGTATTGAACAATAATCAGTATCAAGACTGCAAAGAATAAAGATCTTGATTTGTGGTCTTAAGAATTGCAATTTGGGAGACAAAGATTAGGCTGAAACCAAAAGACTGTTCCAAGGAGGAGAAAGCATCAAAGGCTTAAAAGGCACAGGGTTGTTAAAGTTGCCAAATGAGAATTGTGACTGACTCTGATGCAAGTCTGGAAATATTTGTCCTTAACGAATCATGAATTGTTTTAACGCGGTGGTTTGATATGTAGACAGATTGTTATAAGTTATTTTAGAGTAAGAAGCTGATAAATATATTGAGCTTCTGGCAGATGTTTTGGATGCCTTCATTAGGACAATAAGTGGTCGATGGTCAGATTCCACCTGGGCTGGGACATGCCTAAGTCACACTTCCTCAGTGGTCTCCTGGCTTCATTTCATAGAGCTCACGTGGGGATATAAACTCCATTTTGCTTTTCTTTTAACACAAGACAACCCCCTTCTCCTATTGCTACTGATCACATCTGTGAATGATATGGTAGTATTCTATTGGAAATTTGCTTTGTAAGTACAGATATTTCCATTCTGACAGCAAAATTTGTCTGTCTGACCCCACTGTGATAGGCAAAGAAGGTTAATAAGAATGTATGGGAAAAAAAGATAGCAGTTAGGAGTGATATGGTGAGGACTAGGAACATTTTTTTCCTGACAAAGAAAACAAGCACTATACAGCTTTTTTCTTTATGCTGTGTTGAAATTATGGTAATTCAGTGAAGGTGTTTAGCTGTTTTTCACACATCAATGACAAGAAAACAGCCTCAGGATATTTCTTTGATTCTTTTTGATCTTAAAAAGGAACACAACTTAGAAGTGATGGAAAAAACAGACCTAATTGTGAGAATCCATAAATTCTATTTTTTTTTCCCTTTCATTTGAAAGGAAAGATGTCAGCTGTCTAGAAAGCAGTTTGATGAGTTTTCCCTTGCCTATCTCCCATGGATATTGTCCTGTTGTTTTAGAACTGAAAGTCTTTCCCTGTGGCTCAGCAGTAAAGACTCTGCCTGCAATGCAGGAGTCACAGGAGATGCAGGTTCAACCCCTGTCTCACTAAGATCCCCTGGAGAGGGAAATTGCAACCCACTCCAGTATTCTTGCCTGGAAAATCCCATGGACAGAAGAGTCTGGTGGTCTGCAGTCCATAACACCCTTTCTTGAAACTCTGAGGTCTAGTTTCAGAGGTGTTCTCCTAGACACGACAAGTATTACTGGAAAAGGAGAAAATTTTTTTTTTTAGAGTGCTGAGTTAGAGACAGCAGCTTATTCAGAAAGGATTCTGAACTGGAAGTGAGTTAACAAGGTCAAACAAAAGTTTGAGAATCAAGTCCAAAGTCAAGCTCCACAGGTAATTCAAAAGTGTGAAAGGATGAAGAAGTAAGCAAAGAAATTATAAAGGCCAAAGAAACACAATCCCGAAAAGCAGAGTCAGAGGGAATTTACTCGTGAGAAAAATTCCCTCATAGGAGGCAAAGCCTGCTGTTGATAACACGGCACGTGTTTAGGTGTTCCAATGATATGTGTGTCTTGCATTGTGGCCATCTCAGAATTACAGTGGGAAAGGAATGTCTCTCTCTCTCTCCAAGTTCTGGTGATTCCCCCCCCGCCCTTCTATTTTTTAAATTATGAAAGTATTATGACACATTAATAGGAGACTTGGAAAATACAGAACAAAGTTATATTTAGTTCTATCATATATTACAATTATTTTTTAAGTAGATAAATTAAGATTTTTAGTTGGAATTTCAATTATCAAACTCTCAAAAATTAATAGAATGAATAAACCAAAAAGTAGAAGGATATAGTAGACCTGAAAAGCACTATGAGCCAATTCTACATAATTAAGATTTATAGTTTTCGTAAACTCAGTTACAGCAGAGCCATTTGGAAAATGATTCAGTATTATAACATTTCTCCAGCCATGCCTATTAATGTTGGAGTTTGTCTTTTGTGAATCGCATAACTAAAGACAGGAATTCCATCTATTTTTTAATTAATAAATATGTCATTAATATTTTTCCTTTTGAAACAAATCAGTGTGAAGGGCTCTGAGTAAGAATCTAGCAAACATATGACCCTTTAGGGAGGCAGCTAAAGATTCTGTCCTTCAGCTAATTTATTTCTTGGCTGAACGTATTCTTCTCTTGTGATAATGTAATTAAAAATGACTTTTATTCTTATATATCTTAAACTTCATATCCACAGTAGACTGTTAGTTAAATATTGGATCATAAAGAATACTGATGCTGAAACATGGGTATAATTCTGTAAGGTAATCTCAAGATGCTCTTTGTTATAAGTTTAATTTATCTGATGGAAAGATTTATATAATACATTGAGCTGTTTCTGGAACTTTTAAAGAAACGAATACTTACAGAGCAACTATAATAGTGATTATATCCAATTTATTGGAAATAAAAACTATATGCCAGCAATATATTATATGTGGAGAGGGTTTACAAGTAAAAACATAAAACTTTCTTTCTGAATTAATTTAGAATGAAAATAAAAAGTTGTGAAAAAGTTTAATTTGTTGTCAAAATTTGGTTAACTTTAGTCTACATTTTAATATGTATATATATTTTATATCTACATGTGTATTTATGTATATGCATTTATATAATATATAAAGTTTATGCTCTCCAAACCAAATATGACATAAGCCATGTTTTACTTTTTTTGGTAAATTGCTTTGTATCACAAATTAATTTAATGGAACTTAAGTCAAATTGAGTCTTCAGATATTATGATTGTTATTAATGATAATGTTAGTAGGACTTTTATAATGTAGTCAATATTATTCCAATCTAAAATAAAAGCAAGTCTCTATTTAAAATGACTTCTTTTCAATACATGCACCCCCTATGTTCACAATGGCCAAGACATGGGAACAACCTTAATGTCCATCGACAGATGAATGGATAAAGAACATGAAATATATATATACATATATATACACAATGGAATACCACTCAGCCATTAAAATGAATGAAATAACGCCATTTGTAGCAATGTGAACAGACCTAGAGATTATCATACTAAGTACAGTAGGTCAGAAAGAGAAAAACAAACAGCATATGATACCACTTATATATAGAATCTAAGATGTGACGCAAATGAACATATCTACAAAACAGAAACAGGTTCACAGCCTTACAGTACAGACGTTGCCAAGGGGGAAGGAGGAGGGAGAGGGATGGGCCAGGAGTTTGGGGTTAGTAGACACAAACTATTACACTGAAAATGGAGAGACAAGGTCCTACTGTACAGCACAGGGAACCACATCCAGTTTCCTGGGATAAATTATAGTTTAAAATAATATAAAAAATATATATTAAACTATATATTATTTTAAACTATAATTTATCACATAAAAAATAAAAAAAATAAAATGATATAAAAAAGAAAATATATATGTGTGTAACTGAGTCACTTTGCCGTACAGCAGAAATTAGCACAACATTATAAATCAACTATACTTCAACAGGAAAAAATCATTTCTTTTTTTGTATACCACTTAACAGTTAAAAAAAAAAGTTATAAGAGAGTTTGGGGAGTGGAAGGAGTTCACAGTTCACACTGTGCTAGAAATGTGAGATGCAGTGCTGAACTGCAATGATCCCTTTAATGGCCTCTGAGCAGTGCCCTCGGTTGTGTGGGTGAGGGATTATTAAGCTTAAAATTTCATGCATTTCTATCTGACACAGACCAAATGCTGTACCCTGGGACACTGCCTCACACTGCAAAAGGCTGATATAATATGACTTGTTAATGGCACAGATGGCATTCAAAAATGTATTCCCTGTGTGATTTTCTCTTCTATAAACAGAATGGTGTGAAATTCATTATTTTTGTAAGAAACACTGAGCAGGAATCATCAACAAAATTATATTTTCTGCTTTGGAAAATGGGCTCAGCTTCTTTGTCCACTGACACTATCCTTTGGACAATGGATTGTGAGTGAGTTTATGGTCAAGTGGCAAAGAAATGCGCTGTTTGGCAAGCATATTTTGAAATAAGTTTATTTAAAAATATTACTTGTTAAGTGTAAATATTAGGTAAAGAAAAGTTAGCTTGAACTCTTAATCATTTTTATTTGTTGGATGAACTTTGGTACATGTTTTTCTCATCCAGCCCACTCCATCTATGAATTAGAACACAAATATCTTCCAGACTGTGGGCATCCATGGAGTCCTATTAAAGTAAGATATTTTCTCCGCAAATGCAGAGACTTTGGAAGCCCCTGAATTGTCTTTTGTGCGTTCATGTGCAGTTTTTTCTTTTACTCCTAGCCAATACTCTCGCCCGTGACTGCTGGAGGGAAAAATAAAGGTGAGCAATGGTTGCGCAGGCTTTTGGGGAGTGCTGCTCCGAGGTCTGTTACCAAACACATCTTCATGGGGTCCTTCTTTCACCTGCATAGTCAAAGGACTCCTCAGAGCTGCCTTAATCTCCCATATTTCTCAGAATTCTTCTGTGGTCCTAGAAGAGAGGGTGACATTGGTTTGGGATTCAGCTGTGCTGTAATCTAAAATGTGTAGATCCATGAGCTTTTGTAGTTATTTTCTTACTTATTTCTCCCAGCAACCCTGAGAGGTAAGTGTATATCATCTACATTTTACAGTCGAAGGCACTGGGGTATTTAGTCACCAGGGAATCTGAGGTTGGGAAAGAAGCAGGAATGATACTACCACAAAGAAGTAATTCCTTGGCTCTTGGGTCAGTAGCAATAAATTGTCACAAGTGAAATCTGAAGGAAATTGTTGAGTTTGGGCATGTTGCTTAGAGCCATCCTTTTTTGGATGGGCTGCCCTTGGAACTGACCATATTAGCTTGATGATGTTTTCTTAACAAACACAAGAGAGCTTTCCAGGTGAATGGGGACTCTTGGCCATGCTCATTCTGTTGACAAATCCATCTGAGAAATCAAAAAATTCTTCTGGCAGCCTCAGTGCTCCCTTTGCTTTTTTACCACTTCAAGAGCATTCCTAGCATTTTAAAATATGAGGTTATACTCATTTCAATCACAACTTGAACTGAAACTGCTGACCATTTTCAATGCATTTATAAAATCTTCACGTCCTGGAATCTCTCTCTTCTTAGGGATGAGAAACATCAATTGACAGAAAATGTTCTGGCAGCAAAAAGTATCATTACCTATTGGGTACTTGGGACTCAGTTTCACAGAATAGCCATATTTTGCTTTTGGGGACATTTATCATTTGAAATGCCAGCACATTTCTTAGTCAGAGTTGTAGTTTGGAAGCTTACCTCTAGGAAGAAAGTCTTGGGAAAAGGGAAAAAAAAATCATTTTAAGAAAAAAAAAATCTATCTATCAGTTAATCTATGTTTCTATCTATCTTTCTAAGTACATGTCTAGGTATGTATATAGGTAGGTGAAAAATTGAAAGTGAAGTCACTCAGTCATGTCAGACTCTTTGCAACCCTGTGGACTGTAGACTACCAGGCTCCTCCAGCCATGGGATTCTCCAGGCGAGAATACTGGAGTGGGTTGCCATTTCCTTCTCCATGGGATCTTCCTGACCCAGGGATCAAACCCAGGTCTCCCGCATTGCAGGCAGAAGCTTTACTCTCTGAGCCACCAGGGAAGCCCGTGTATGTACGTATGTATTATTTATTTTTCTAAGTACCTATCTCAGTATCTATCAATCTATCTGTAAGTGATGACTGTGGGAAATTAATAGCCATCCAGGATTTTTGGATCAAGGACTCTTAGATCTTTCTAGTCCCTTTTCTGGCCCTTATCTATTCATCTGAGCATCATCATTGAACTACGATAATTCATAGATATGATTTAAGCATATCTTAATAATATGCATTATTATTCATATTATCAGAAGCATTCTGATAATTCATAGATATGAATTAAGCATATCTTAAGGATAAGATATGCTCTTTGTTTCAAAGCATTTTTCAGTTTCATAGAAAAAGGCAGGGATGTAAACAAAATAAGTATTCAGAGTACTTTAAAAAATCTGTTAGACAGTAGTAGAGTCATAAAAATGAGAGAAAGACTTCATAGGTTTTATTTCCATTATTCAGTAAGACTTGAATGTTGAACTGGTATTTCCTAAATCAGAGATTCCCAGACTAGCAGATGATATGTGGATTATGTGCTCAGTTGTTCAGTTGTATTCAACTCTTTGCAGCCACATGGACTATAGTCTGCCAGGTTCCTCTGCCCATGGAAACTTCCAAGCAAGAATACTAGAGTGGGTTGCTATTTCCTACTTCAGGGGATCTTTCTGACCCAGGGATCAAACCCATGACTCTTGTGTCTCCTGCATTGGCAGGTAGATTCTTTACCATTAGTGCCACCTGGGAAGCCCCACCATGGATTTTAATTGTTTTAAATTGTTAAATTCCTTAGCCAGTGGGCTCTTGGAGCCTCCTCCATAGTTTCCAACATGTTGTGTAAAGTTGCCATTTTAAAATGTGTGCCATGGTATGAAAAATGTGGAAAATCAAGTGCTAAGCTGACACGTGGGAAGAGGGAAGGTCAGAGGGAGGTGCTGAAGCAGGGAGACAGAGGTGGGAATCAGAACGGTTTTTAGAAAGAGCTAAAGGAGACAGCCATGTTCAGATCTGTATCTTAGGAAGTTCACTCTTCTCCAAGTATGTCAGTTGGATTGGAATGATCTAAGACTAGAAGAATGAAGATCTTTAGGGAATCTCTGTAATAGAGTCAATGAAAGGTTGTTAAGCTCTAAATGAATAGCATTGGGGATGGAGAGGCAGAGGTAAAGATGAGGGATGTTAAAGAAAAGAATTTTAAAATATTGGTTACCTATTGTTTGGAGGCAGAATAGGTAATTCTTGCATTTATTCATGAAATTATTTATTCATCATGTGTGTTGACCACTTACGATGTACTAGACGTTATATTAGGCACTAGGGAAATAATGGTGAGTAAAACAGATACAGTCCTTACTCATGGATATTGTGTTTAGGTAGGGGACTTAGTGATCAAATAATCACAAATAAATATCAAATTATTAGTAGTCTGAAACACAGGAACAGAATGACATGCATTGTGTATGTGTAACAGAGAGCTAGACTGAGTCTATAATTCATAGTAGGTTGTCCTGAGGAAGACAGGTTTGGATAGGGATCTGAAGTTTAGATAGAAATTGGCCAAATGCTAGGGCAATAGATGGAGCAAATAGATGGGAAAAAAATGGAAGCAGTGACAGACTTTATTTTCTTGGACTCCAAAATCACTGTGGATGGTGACTACAGCCATGAATTTAAAAGACACTTGTTCCTTGAAAGAAAAGCTATGACAAACCTAGACAGCACATTAAAAAGCAGAGACATTACTTTGTTGACAAAGGTCCGTATAGTCAAAGCTATGGTTTTTTCAGTAGTCATGTATGGATGTGAGAGTTGGGCCATAAAGAAGGCTGTTGTCCATGTCCACCTCTTTGCAACCCCATGACTGTAGTCTGCCAGGCTCCTCCGTTCATGAAATTCTCCAGGCAAGAACACTGGAATGGGTTGCCATTTCCTTTTCCAGGGGATCTTCCCAACCCGAGGACTGAACCTATATCTTCTGCATTGGCAGGAGGATTCTTTACTGCTAAGCCACCAAGGAAGTTCAAATTGAATTTTACCGTATCGATAAAGATCACATTGGTTGCAGTAGTAGGGGGATGGATTGAAGAGGAACAAGTGTGGAGACCTGAGGAGACCAGTCAAACTTATTGCAATAGTCAGGGTGAGGCTGAGAGGCAGCCAGAACTAGGGTGACAGCATGAAAGACAGATGTGGGTGGCTCTGAGAGATACTGACCTGTTGGTGTCAACAGACTTGGTGGTATCTTGGGAAAAGGAAGTGAGACGAAGAGTGTACTCATAGCTCTCCGGTTTGGGTGTAGGGTAGATAATTCTTCCATATTTTCCAAAACTGAAAACCCGGGGAAAGGTTGGAATAAGGGAGGAATATTAGTAGCTTCACGTTGGAGACATGCCTGTGGTGGACATGTCCAGTGAACACTTAGAATTCAGGAGTAAATCTAGGTGAAGCTATAATTTGGAAGTCCTCAGCCTAAAGTATTTATTCCCCAGTGGTGCTAGTGGTAAAGAACCTGCCTGCCAATGCAAAGGCATAAGAGACTCCAGTTTGATCCCTGGGTCTGGAAGATCCTCTCGAGAGAAGTAAATGGCAACCCACTCCAGTATTCTTGCCTGGAGAATCCTATGGACAGAGGACCCTGGTGGGCTACTGTCCATAGGGCTACAAAGAGTCAGACATGACTGAAGTGACTTAGCACACATGCAGCCTCTAAGTAATGGCTAAAATGTAAGAGTGGAATGTATCTGATAAGCAAGGAAGATCACATGGAGGAAGAGAAGATCAAAGCAGATGCCTGGGCAGTACCTGCAGGTGGGAAGGGCCAGAGAAGAGGACCCATCCTCAGAGGCTGGGAAAGAGGATGCTCCTCTGTCAAGGCCCCTGAGGATGTTGAAGGAAACATATTTGCCAGCCTCCAGCAGAAATGAGAGAACCGAGTATCGAGTCTTCAGCGATCACTTCTTTCTCTCTCTTTACAAAACCAAAGACTGGTTCTATGAAGTAGCAAAATGACTCATTCAAAAGTGAGCAAGATGATGTTTGAATGACATTAGACATCCAGCCAGATTCAGGTTGTCCCTGACAAGCAAGAATTTGTCCCACTTTCCTTCCTTTCCCTTAATCTTGTGACATTGAATACAGAGGCTAATTTTTTTTTTTTTTTTAAGAAACCCAGAAATATTGGGTTGGCTGTAAAGGTTGTTTGGCTTTTCCCATAACATTTTAACGAAAAACTTGAATGACCTTTTTGGCCAACCCAATAGATTGGACTACAATCAGAAGAAAGAAAGAAACAAGAACCCAGCAACAACCCTGATTAATTGAATAGCCAATTCTTACATCTTCTTCTTTGTGCCCCATCATCTTATAAAGAAAGGATTTTTGACTCTCGACGTGTGGATTAATTGAAGTTTGACAAAAGTTGTGGTCAGACATGATAAGGATTATCATACCCCCATATGATTCCTCAGCAAGTTGCTAGAAGCTTAGGAAGGCACATTTTCTCACTGGGGTCGTGAAACCTTGGGATAACTGAAATCTCAGAGATATTGCTGCTGATGATTTATGGAGAAGTATATTAGTCCTTATTTTGGCTCCCTTTTCAATCAACACATAGTTATTACGTATCTATCATTTGTAAGACACTGTTAAACCCTGGGGTGGCTACAAAGGAATAGAAGTTCTTGCTTCCTTCCAGCTTGGCCCATGTTCGTTTTCCTTCATGGAACCTCATGATGCCTCCAGCCCCGGGTGATATCACCCTCCTTTGAACTCTTGTTGGGTTTCACACGCTCTTCTAATATCTAGTTTTAGCAAGATGATGGCTCAGAGAGGCTTGGATTCTGCCGTTCTTCCGAGACAGTACTTGGCAGGTTAATTGTAAATTAATCAGAGCCATATGGATTTAATCAGACTTGCAGAAAGATTTTAGAAGGATCTGGACTCACCAAAATGTTCACCAGCCTGGAAACATTCCGATAAAGATAGCAAAGCTTTATAACACTCGGGAGAATTCTACATATTTATGAACTAGGACCCAAAGCTTTGTGATATAATTGAATAAAAATATTGACCCTCCCAATGGAATAGAGCATTCTTACACCTACGTGTGGGGTCATATATCTCCCGTGTTGTCTAAGCCCGTTCTTGCAATGGGATCTGAACTCAGCTTTCACAGGCTGTGTGCATTCATCCATCTTGTACTGGCTTGGCTCCTACAAAGTTACAGAGGAGAAGTTGCCTTTGGGACCTTTTTCTCCTTGTCTGTACACTGTCTGTCTTCCCTGCGCTCTCTTTATCTAATCCCCACCCTCCCCCCGCACCTCCCCCACCCCGACCCCCGCCTTCTGAACTAAATACAATCTTCCTTTGTAGCCATTCTTCCTGCACATTGGCTTAGGGTTCTATCCCCTGTTTTCTAAGATGAGTTCTAGTTGTTTCATATAATCGCTTGTATTTACTTTTTTAACAGCAGAGAATGTTTGGGGAATTCCCTAGCGATCCAGCGGTTAGAACTCTACTCTTCCACAGCACAGTGTTGGGGTTCGATCCCTGGTAGGGGAACTAAGATCCCTGCAAGCTGCACAGTGCGTCCGGTAAAACAATAGCAAAAACCCAACTGTGAATGTTTTCATATGTTGCCCTTCCCTGGGACTTTTGGGGGAGATACTAGAAAAAATTATCAGAGTGTCAAAAATGAGTGAATGGCTTTTGAAATACATTTGGTGAGTCAAGATTCCAAGTGTTGCATTAATACTGACTTAACTTTTAGGGACAGTCTGTCTCATTTGTTAGAATTTTGTTCTTGTTGATCACTTGAGTTGCTAATCATGACTCCATCAGGTCAGGAAATCACCATAGGCTTGGCATGGTGCTGTCATTGATTTAATATCCATCAATTATGCATTGATTTGTATTTAATGACATTAGTTGAGTTTGGTTTAATGGAAGACTGTCTAGACTTGGCTTCCTATCCCTTCTAAGCATGAGCATCTAATAATAGAGCTAAGATCAGCACACACTGTTTTCCCCTGTACTCAGTTTTCTTCCCTGACTTCCTCTCTTTTTTTGATAGGTCTGTCCCTTCCTCTTCTTTCAAGGGTGTTCTAACCACAAAATGTGGGTGGTGTAGCTGGCGCGTGGTATCAGAAATCCTGGCAGGACTGGATCCTATTAGGGAGTGGGTGGCCTGAGCTCAGAGAAGGTTCCTTTCAACAGCACGGTGGGGATGGAGCGCACCCAGCTCACACCCTGAGCTCTCCTGCAGGGCGGCCCTGCTGATGGTCTCCCCACCCTCCCCGGCTGCCCTTATCCCAGGCGAAACATTCACCAAGTTATCTCCCTGTGGTTTCTTGCAATTTGTTCACTTCATCATGTTAGTCATCCTTCCCTCAGTTTGTTCTTGGATGCTATTCATCGGTTACCTCAGCTAATCCCACAGACCACATTTCATGGATATGTACATATAGCCTCCATTTACCATGCTATGTACAGACATTTACCACTATTAAAAAAAAAAAAAGATACTTAGCTAAGTGTTTTGTGCGCATTTTCTCATTTCATTTTACCATAACCTCATCATCTGTTTTATGGGTAAGGAAGCTGAGGTTGAGGGACACTTAACCAGCACAACATCCCACTCCTTCAAAAATACTTGTGCTCCCAAACACTGTCCTCTATCATCTCGTTACAAAAGTGTTCAAATCTCTTTATTTGGAGTTCTATAATCACCTCATACCTGCAATCTTTCATCTACTTATCACCCATTCCCTTCCCATTATTGCCTATCCTCCAAGCTTCATCATAGAAGCCACAGGCAAGGGAGAGGACTCCAGGTGGACCTGCAGAATGGGGGTGAGAGAAGTATTCTCGAGATGTGAAGGTCCTGAAGAGGCTGCTGAAGGTACACAGGGGTGCTCAGTGAATAATCTGACACTGCGGATGGATGAGCTGAACAGTGGTCAGTCCAGTCTCTCGTGTCTGTTGTGTATATTGCACTCTGATACAGTACATTTAGCAGCTCCTAACTGTGATGTGTAGATAGAATATTGTGCAGCAATCTGTCATGAGATTTGTTCAATAATTTCTTCTTGAAACAAAGCTTTTTAAACGGTTTACTAAAAAATAGCATTTATAGCGTAAGGCAAGGGAACCACTGACAATTAGATAAATAGAAAGTAGAAATATAGATGAACTAAATGACAACAGAAAATTAGATAAACTTTCCTGGATGGGAGAAAAAGGAGGAGAAGGGTAGGAGAACCCAGAATCAGCCTAATCTCACAGCCTAAAGTGATAGATTTTTGAATTTCTCAAAGTTTGCTGCACTGTTTTCCTTCTCTGACAGTTTGAGGGGGAGTTTTTCTCAAAATCTGGCGGTACTCATGAGATTAAGCACACTGCACAGAGACAATGTGATTGCACTCATCACTATTCACTTATTCTTCCATTTTCCTCCTGGGTACACAGCAGTTCCACATGTCCCAGGCTCCTTGGGCCTAGTTAGATCATGTGACTGATGCAGGCCAATGAAACATGAGCCGAAGTCAAGTGTATCACTTCTGGGAGATGAAGAAGCATCTAGTGTATCTTCCTTACTCTCAATTCCCCTTCCTAGCTGCTTGGGACAAGAACTGAAGGATTCCAAGATGGCAGAAGCATGATGGACAAAGCCTGTGTCTCTGGGGGACCTCTGGGGTGTAGACCTGAGAACTCAAAGCAGATTGTGATGTGAGTGAGAAATGAACTGTTATTTTGTCAACCCCTTGAGATTCAAGATTGTTTGCCTTGGGTAGTACTTATATCTTCTATGTCATTACAGAAAGGCCAAGAACTGCTGGTATATATTTTTAACTGTAAGTTTACTCTAAAATTGTACTTTCTAACTCTGACGTTTGGAAGTTTATTCTAGCTTATTTGTATTCCTAAAACACCATTGTCATCAACAATGATCATCGCCTGAACGTGCACATACTAAGCACTTACTGTGGGTCAGGTAGTAGCCTAAGGCTCCTACACACAGCTTGTTAAATTAGGACCCTCCATCTGTCTCTGCCAAGTATATTCAGGCCCAGCCACACAGGCCGAGTTCTTTAATCTTTGAAAAGGCCAAACATGTTTCTCTCTTGGGGCCCTGACATTTATTTCATCTACCAGATCTTTGCTGTTTGGCTTATTTGAGTCACTCAGATTCCATGTCAATAATGACCTCCTTGGTGAGGCCTACTCTGATCATTCAAACTAAAGCATCCATCCAGTTCCTCCCTCTCTGCACACCTGTTTTATTGCCTTCATGGTTGATTCTACTATCTGAAATTATCTTGTTTCCTTCTGCATTATTTTTCTCTTTCCTTGGTCCCTCCCCACTCATTTCTTTAGCCTCTGTCCTGAAACAATGCCTGGTACATTGTAGGTGCTCAATAAATACTTGTTGGATGAAAGAATATATCTTGCGCAGTAGAAACTATAATAACCCTAATTTTTAGATGAAAAAAAAAGGCTTAAATATATCCTCTATCCATCCTTTCCCCCTTCCTTCCTCCTCTTTCTTTCTTTCTTCCTTCCTTTCTCCCTTTCTTTCTTTCTAAATGGCACATGCTGTCTAGATTGTACATGTAACTGAAGTAAAAAAAAATTCAGCTTGCCATCTATGCTTTTTTATTTAAGCAATAAAAGATATCCAGATATTTAGAGATGTTAAATGTTTAGTATAGTGTAGATCCAGCTACTTGACAGATGTATTCAAACCATTTGGATGGGCTTAATACCTAAAAGCATTAAAACAGATTTCTTTGATGTGCAAGCGAACCATGTACATTATATTTAATGTCGAGGTTCCACAGATGAGGTTCTTTTTCTTCACAAATACAGGCCTTTCCTCTCTGAGGAGAAGCATTTCTTAGTAAATCTGGGAAATGAACACACTGTGATACCCTCTCTGAGCCTCATCAAGATCACTAGCATATTTACGTCTTTGAAAAGTTCCATAGTTAAGAAATCTGTTTACTTTTTTAATCCAGGATTTCCCAACCTATTTGACCATGAAGTCCTTTTTTTTTTTTTTTTGACACATAATGACTATTTCCAATGAAACTTGGGAAATACTATACCAGGGTATGCTAAAAATTTTAATGATTGCTCTGAAGCATTTTGCTTCTAAGTTTCCAGCTTTCTCCATGTTCAAAAATTATGCCATTTTATTTTACAAGCTTCTGGGACATGAATGGAAATAAACTATACATTGTTATATATTTGCAGTTCTCTTTTTTGTTGAAAGAGCCTTTATTTATTATTATTATAACTTATGATTGCTATTGCTTGTCAGATAGCTCATTGATCTCATCTAATCAACCCCTGGGAATGATAGGGATTTCCACATCTGTATGATTACTGTAATTCCCTTAAAAATGTTGTGCTCATCAACTATTTTCTCTTATCTTAATCCAATTCCACAGATGTGGAAAGATCTTTTTTCATAGATTTAGAGAGAAGCATCTACCGAGAAAGGAGGATATGACCTAGCTATAAGACCGTCCTGACAAAAGATGTCTTTTTTTTTCCCTTAAGAGATTTTCTGAATTTGAGATTTTCAATTAATCAAGCAATTTTCAGTGTTCATTAATGCATTAAAACACAGTTTTACATTTGTTGCTGGGGCATATGAAGGATGAGACATTGTACTGTCTCTTTGGAACTTATAGCCTTGCTACAGAGAAATCATGAATACTCATTAGACAATTGGAGTAAAAAAAATCAATCTATGAACCTTTGGGTTTGGAATTCATAGCAAAGCAAAGTCCCTAGGTTTAATCAGCAAAAACAATCATTTATTTCAAGCCTATTGGTGAGATGATCTTTTTACTAAACTCTCAATTACTCATTTGCCTACTATAATCAATTTGTATACACAAGGAATTCTCTGATGTTATAATGATATGTGAATCTTTTAAAGCAAAATTAAGACATCTTGTTCAGTTGTAAAAATTGGTTTGGTTAATTTTGGGTCCATTTTTCATAATTAATATGTAGAGTGGATTCTAATTTTTTGAGGTTAACCTTTTTTTTGGGGGGGGTGCTTGAGTCAATAAATAGAGAAATAATTTTCCCTCTGAATTTAACTTCTCTTGGACTGTGAAAAGTGAAAGTGTTAGTCACTCAGTTGTGCCAACTCTTTGTGACCTCATGGACTGTAGCCCACAAGGCACCATGGGATTCTCCCGGCAAGAATACTGGAGTGGATAGCCATTCCATTCTCCAGGGGATCTTCCTGAACCAGGATAGAACCTGGGTTTTCGCATTGCAGGCTGATTCTTTACCATCTGAGCCATCAGGGAAACCCATTCTTGGACTGTATACATATATAAATGTGGCTTCAAAATTAATTTAAAATAAAAAAATTTAAAATCTTCAGGTGGCTCTAGTGGTAAACAATCTGCCTGCAGGAAATGCTAGAGATGTGGGTTCGATCCCTGGATCAGGAAGATCCTTTGGAATAGAAAATGGCAACCCACTCTGGTATTCTTGCTGGAAAATTCCATGGGCAGAGGAGCCTGGTGCGCTACAGTCCACGGTGCCACAAAGAGTCAGACACGGCTGAGCATACAGGTACACAGTTACACACAAACCAGTTATTTCATGGAGGGTTGGAATGAGGCTGAACATAGATCCCCACAAACCTGGAGAGCTTGACAGAGATGGTTGTATCAGTTGGTCAGAGACTGGACCAATGGATAACCTAAGGTCCTCACATGGTTGCCAAAGATCCATGAGTTTCCTTTGGACCCAGAATATAAAAGATGGTTGCTGTGACCATGATCTTAGAAGTTTCCTGGCCAATTCAGCATATTTGATGAAGTCTATGGAGGAGAATGCTACCAAAGGTGGGGGCTGCCTCCGAGAGATAATTCAGGCCAGAAAGCTGCACAGGGATCCAATAGCATGGCTATCAGATCAGATCAGATCAGATCAGTTGCTCAGTCGTGTCCGACTCTTTGCGACCCCATGAATCGCAGCACACCAGGCCTCCCTGTCCATCACCAACTCCCGGAGTTCACTCAGACTCATGTCCATTGAGTCAGTGATGCCATCCAGCCATCTCATCCTCTGTCGTCCCCTTCTCCTCTTGCCCCCAATCCCTCCCAGCATCAGAGTCTTTTCCAATGAGTCAACTCTTCGCATGAGGTGGCCAAAGTACTGGAGTTTCAGCTGTAGCATCATTCCTTCCAAAGAAATTCCAGGGCTGATCTCCTTTAGAATGGACTGGTTGGATCTCCTTGCAGTCCAAGGGACTCTCAAGAGTCTTCTCCAACACCACAGTTCAAAAGCATCAATTCTTTTGTGCTCAGCGTTCCTCACAGTCCAACCCTCACATCCATACATGACCACAGGAAAAACCATAGCCTTGACTAGACGAACCTTTGTTGGCAAAGTAATGTCTCTGCTTTTGAATATACTATCTAGGTTGGTCATAACTTTCCTTCCAAGGAGTAAGTGTCTTTTAATTTCATGGCTGCAGTCACCATCTGCAGTGATTTTGGAGCCCAGAAAAATAAAGTCTGACACTGTTTCCACTGTTTCCCCATCTATTTCCCATGAAGTGATGGGACCAGATGCCATGATCTTCGTTTTCTGAATGTTGAGCTTTAAGCCAACTTTTTCACTCTCCACTTTCACCTTCATTAAGAGGCTTTTTAGTTCCTCTTCACTTCACATAAGGGTGGTGTCATCTGCATATCTGAGGTTATTGATATTTCTCCCGGCAATCTTGATTCCAGCTTGTGCATGGCTATAGGCCATCTAAAATGCTACCAGACTGAGTTTGTGTCAGATACTTACTCTTCTTATAGAGCCAAATGCCCATGAATCAGAGAAGATGAGACCAAAACCATATCAAGAATGGAAAGGCACTACCCTTCTCCCTGACTCTCCCACCAGACCATTACTAGTACCTGACTGCCTAAATTCTCCATGCTTTCAGTAGAGGGTGATGTGAGTAAGAGCAAAGAAACAGTTGAAAACTTAATGGGATTTAAATTGAGTTTGACTTAGATCATATTGGTCTAGATTAGGCTTTCTTTTGCTGAGCTGAAATGGAGGATCTGAATTTAAGATGAGTAATAGAAAACAGAGCTTTAGTTTTGAAATATTGTTGCATCAAAGAAGCTACACATACAGTAATCTCAAATATTGCCTCCCAAGAGTCACCAAAACAAAACAGGGGAGACTGGTTCACCTTATTCACACAGATTCCTGTGTTAGGTGATGTGCTGGTCTTTGTGACTTCTTTTTTTTTGCCCCCTAAAGATGAACGTTGATATTTGTTCTGATGAAAAGAGGGAAATAGAGAGGGAGAAGTGGAAGGAAGAAAGAGGAGAGATTCTATTGATTTATTTATTTCAGGTGTACACCTTCTAGGCTTGTTATAAGCAAATTTCCAGGGTTGCCACAAATAGAATTTGCTTATTTATGGAATAAATTTTTCTGCAATTTTAATTTCCGTAATATTAACATTTGCAGCCTAAGCCTAGGGATGATTTTCCTAGAAGAGCACCAGGCATTAGAAATGGGTTCTCACTTCCATAGAGAGTCTAATCTCAACGGTGAGCTATAGTTTTAAATCCCTTCAAGTATCTTTAAAGGGTAATATCAATAGTGAAAGGATAAAGAAGAAACAATATCCACATGCAAAACATAAATATGACGTGAATCTCTGAGTCTTCTCATCTTTGACCTTTTTCTGTGGTAGAGTTGGCAGCATTTCTACTAAGGAAACAACACACAGCATTTTCATACTAGTAAATTAGACTTAAATGCATTTGGGAAGATTTCATCAGGGCAGTTAGATCAAAGTGTTCTTTAAAAACACTTCTCTCCATTTCTTTGAGCGCAATGTCTTGGGCAAATGTTATTAAAATATAAAATGCATTTAAGGGCAAAGGAGAGGAGGGAGATAAAGAGATCCAAGAAAAATATTTCTTAATTATGTGGTAAGCCTATTATGTAACAGCTGTCTTCCAAGACCAAACAACTGGTAGGTGGTTAATGTGCACATGTAGGAGTGGACAGGATTCAGCTACACCTGGGAAGCAGAAGTTTGGCTCTGTAATATGTGGTTATGGGTATCTATATTGTGGGGAGTGTTTTTCTCATGCTTGGATTTAGGAACAGGTAATGCACACTCAATGCATACTCAATCTATGTAGTAAGAAAGTCAGCTGGAGAACCCAAGCTGTTTTTACCTAGTGTTCAGATATGTCTGGACATTTCTTAGAGTATGAAGTGGGCTAACCCAGTGTTTTATGTCAGAAGGGATTGTGTGAGATTCACTACAAAAGTGGTCCTTATTTTCGATCCATTCCATTCCTAATGGAAGTCTGTAGTGCCTTCCATTAAGGGATAGACTCTTTTCCCTATCCCTGGAACCTGGGTTGTCCCTAGGACTTGCTTAGGGGAAGCAGAATGTAGATAAATGAAATTATGTTGGTTCTAAATCTAGCTGTTGAGAGTTTGTGAGTGCTTCTGTTCTCTCACTTAGAAACTTGTCACCACTATGCAAACCAGTCTAGGCTAGCCTACTGGGTGATAAACAACACATGGGCCAGTTGTCCTTGTCATCACAGCTGACAGTCAGTCAACCAGCCATGTGAGACAGTCCTAGACTAACCAATCTCCAGCCTGTTGACCCCAGCGGCATGATTAAGACCCTCTGGAGATGAACTGAGTCAGCCCAAATCCACAGAAACATCTAGTTGAATGATAGACTCAATAAGAAAAATTAACTTTGATTTTTTAAGATGCTAAATTTTAGGATGGTCTGTTATGCAATAGTATATAAGTGATACAGAGACTAAGATGTCTCCTGGGAAACCAAATATTCTGAAGATGGAGGCACTAACATGTACTCATTTGGTTCAAGGATAACGGCTCATTTCACAGTAGAGAATGAGATAGAGGAATGATTCTCAAAGGAAGTTTGCACAGCCAGCAGCATCAACAATATCCAGGAACTTGGTGGAAATGCAAGTTCTTGAACCACACCTTGTACTTACTGAATCAGAAACTTTATGGGTAGGCCCAACAAGGTACCTTTTAATAAGCTCCCCAAAAGGTTCTGATGCTCAAAAAAGTTTGAAAACCACTCAGATAGATTGAAAAGGAGTGGGATAACACTCCTGGGCATATATCCAGAAAAAACTAAATTTGAAAAGATACATACACCCTCTATGTTTATAATATTTGTAATAACCCTCTATGTTTATAGCAACACTATTTATAATAGCCAAGATATGGAAACAATCTAAATGTCTATTGACAGATGAGTGGATAAAGACAATGCAGGTATATTTTACTGCACATATACTATGTATAATATATATACAGGTATATTTATAATATATATATATGCAGGTATATATATATATAATATATGCAGTAAAATGAAATATTCTTCAGAATACTGGAGTGGGTAGCTGTTCCCTTCTCCAGGGGATCTTCCCAACCCAGGGATCTAACCCAGGTCTCCTGCCTTGCAGGCGGATTCTTTACCATCTTAGTGACTAGGGAAGGCCATTACTCATTCATAAAAAGAATGAAATAATGTCATTTCAGCAATGCTGATAGATTATCATACTAAGCCAAGTAAGTCAGAAAGAGAAAAACAAACACCATGTGATATCATTTATATATGGAATCTAAAATGTGACGCAAATGAACATTTCTACAAAACAGAAACAGTCTCACATACGTAGACTTGTGGTTGCCAAGAGGGGGGGACGTGGGGGAGGGGAGCACTGGGAGTTCGAGATTGGAAGATGCAAACTAGCATATAAAGGATGGATAAACAACAAGGTCCTTCTGCACAGCACAGGGAGCAATGTTCAATATCCTATGATATTGAAATAATGAAAAAGAAAATGAGAAAGAATATGTATATGTGTAACTGAGTCACAGAAATTAACAACATTGTAAATCGGTTATACTTCAATAAAAATTTTTAAAAAGGAGTGAGATAAGAATAAAATTTCTTACACTACCTTCCATGGAATTCATGATTTGGTAATATTGTAAACATTTACTTAAACCATCCAAATAGGTACAATTACTTACAAAATATGGAAATTTCAGATAATAGTTTGCAAAGCATAGAATTTTTATTCAACTCTGTGCTACCTAATTTGTAGACCTGGTCCCCAGATTTACAGTAACAATTTAAAAAATTCAATTCCCAAAGTAATTTTTAAAAAGCCAGACTGTATCAAGCAAGATACTGCTGACATACCAATGCTGTTCCCAGCACATCACTCTGGGTGCCACTGCCAACATTGGCAACCAAGTGTTCTTATGTGTAGGCACTGTGGTAGATACTTCACGTGAGTTATCCCAATGGACATTTGCAGCAACCCTATGGAGCAAGAATGGTCATTTTCATTTCAAAGATGAGGAAGCTAAGAGACTTAAATAGAGTAATTTGTCAAATGTCACACAGCTATACTTTCTGCTGGGCAGAAAGCTGATGTCTTCCTTCTAAACCCAGTGGGAAACAGTGATGAATGAGTCTAACACTAGATTTTTGAAAACAACAACAACAAAAACAAACATATTCATGATGTGTAGTGTTTGCTAATTTCCATGGTGTAACTATTTATGCCGTGGCTGTTTCCAAACTACCATTGTGAAGTCACTGACTGTAGAGTTAGGAAGATGTGCATGATCGACTTTTTATGACCCTGTACGAGCTGGCTCCAGCACACCTTTGAGGGGAAATGTGAATGAACATTGTTTTCTGTGGCAAGTATGAGCATCAGTTCAGTTCAGTCGCTCAGTCATGTCCGACTCTTTGTGACCCCATGGACTGCAGCATGCCAGACTTCCCTGTCCATCTCCAACTCCGGGAGCTTGCTCAAACTCATGTCCATTGAGTTGGTCATGCCATCCAACCATCTTATCCTCTGTCATCCCCTTCTCCTCCTGCCTTCAATCTTTCCCAGCATCAGAGTCTTTTCCAATGAGTCAGTTCTTTGCATCAGGTGGCCAAAGTATTGGAGCATACTGATGTTTTAAATTTTATTTTCAAAGCAGTGGTTACTAGAGAAGGAAAATTTTGTCTTTTTCAAGTATAATCAAAATAGACATTGGAATCATTTTGTTTTAGGCTTATGTTTCAGTCTTTAATTTATAGATAAAATTTTAAAAAATCAGTTCCTTTCACAAACCTTTGAAAGATACTCATTTTATGGAGTCAGAGCTGGGTGGAACCTTGAGAAAACAATTTGCTTTCTCCCTGACTTTTGCAAGGGTTGCTTGTATAGGGCAGATATTTGATCTTCTTGAAGATGTCTGAGCATGGAGGTTTGACCACATTTCTCAGTATTCTAAACAAGTGCTTTATCATTCTCAAGAAGGCCCTCTTGTAGGTTGATATGAAAGCTTTCCAACTGTAATTTAAACCTTTTCCTTTTGTTTTATCTCTAGAGACATGAAAAGGAATTGATTGGCATTCACCTCTTAGAAATTCTTCTGCTTTGACAAAAGATGTTAAAAGATTCCTTTAGTATCTAGTTCCAGCTTATTTAAAAATAACCTCTCATCCTCACATAAAGAGGAAGATTTCCAGCTAGGCAGTCTGCCTTACTGGTCCCCTAAAATGCCATTTTAAGACCTCTCAAATTTCCAGGCAAGAATGTCCTGACCAGTTTTTGACAACTTCCCTTTTTAATGTCGTCCAGTGTTAGACTTTTCTTAAAAAAGGTGTTAAACATTTCATGTGAGATCAACCTTCTTAACAAAATTTTATGTGTACAATGCAGTATTGTTAACTATAGACACAGTGAAATAGAGCAGATGTCTAGAGCTTATTTGTCTTGCATGGATGAAACTTTATGTTGGATTTTCAAACAGCAGTGCATATTTCTGGTGATGTAAATGACTCCTATTTACTTTTTATTGGGTGTAAGTTGCAAGAGATGGACCCGTTTGGAGTATCTTGACTGTAATGTTTTCAGTGAAATATATAAAGTATTATTGCCCTTAACTCACATGTCTATTTGTGTCTTCTACAACAAAGAGGGAGATTATTCTTCTTTTACAACAATTTTGATTGCATATAGAAAGGCACAAGATACTATCAGATGTTGAGCTGTTCACCATTTCTCCTCTCTTTTACTCCCACTCCTCAAGTAAGAGACAATTTTTGAAAGTATCTGGGTAGCTTCTCCTTCCTTGAAGTATAAAGAAAGATGATACCAAAAAGGTATATTTTTGATATCTTAGCACCCTCTTTCTGCCCTTTCTCACCACATACTGGTTTTGCTTTGTCCTTTTTGTTATGGGAAAATTAGATGCTGACTTTTCAACTTTTTTTTTTTACAAGAGGCAAAACATCCTTTAGGAAAACTCTTGCTTCTGACTTTTATGTTCTCGGAAGTTACATGGAAAGGTTAGGTAACAGTGGGGGAAATAAGATACTGGCTTATGAGAGTACCAAGTATATAAGAAGGTTAAATAATGAAACGTGCAGTAGAGAGGAAATAGCAAATTCTAAGATTAAATCAGCCAGGGCTGAAACGGTGCTTCTCTTACTGTCCTTACTTAGGTATGACCTTAGGAAATCATTTAACTTCTCAGTGTTTGTATTTATAAAAATTAGACTGATGTTGTGTTTTGAAAAAAAATGAAATGAGTTAACATATATATTACCATCTAGTTTGATGTCTAGTATGTAAGAGGTGTCCAAAAATGCTTGTGGGTCATCTGTGTACAGAATACTTAGAGTTCCCGAAGTGTACATAACTATATTTTCATGTGTTATCCTTTGTTGGGTGAAATAGCATTATTTCATGTAATGCCTAAGTCTTTTTCCCTTTGTTTCTGGCTGCTGACTTTTCCTTGTGTTGCCAAAGTGTTGAGTTGCCATGTCAGATAAGTAGGATATAGAAAACTCCTACAGGCAAAAGAATGGAGTTTTAAAAATTAAGTTTTTTTTTCTCCCCTCCTATCTAAGCTATTCTGACTTCATCATTGAAACCAAGCAGAA
The DNA here is from genome assembly GCF_032452875.1 of Bos javanicus. Lineage (NCBI taxonomy): Eukaryota > Metazoa > Chordata > Mammalia > Artiodactyla > Bovidae > Bos > Bos javanicus. Next base: position 23,882,339 of record NC_083883.1, on the reverse strand, counting down.
CCCTGTGGGACCTTCCCAGGGACAGAACCCTCTGCCTCTTGTTTGTAGAAAAATTTAGCCTCGAAGGTTTTCCCCAAGTTCCAAAGAGCAAATTTGATCAGAGAAATTTAGCATCTCTGACTCCATATTGCATCTATCTCTTCTGCTACTTTAACCTCTGAGTCATAAACTTCTGCTTAGCCCTGCAAATAGACATGTTGATCATTAAAGGAATTTTGCTTAGAGCTTAAGATTTGTGCAAACAGTCCCATACCTGAAACTTGCCTCCCACAGGGAGATAAAGAAGTAAGAACAAAAGAAACCCTACCGTCTTGCTGAGATTTGTAGGAATGTTGTGACCAGGTTCATGTCAACCGAAGTCAACTGACCAGGAAAGAAGAGGTTTCACAGCAGTCCATACTGGCACCCAGATATCTGTGGTCATTTGTCACTTCCTGAAATTAAACACCTCCAGCTTCCCCTTTCCCTAGCATAAAAAAAACTTGAATTCTATATCGAAATTAAGCTGATTCTTTAGGACATTAGTCTGCCATTTTCTAGGTTTGCTGTTGTTTTTCCTTGCTCCTTGACTCATTGGCTTGTACAGTAATCGTTACATCATGACAGCTGAGTAGGACTCTTATATGCTAGCTTGTGGGGCAGGGCTATTGGGGATATCACTTGACTGTTACTTCTGTCCTCGTAATGGAGCAGGACCCTCTGGGGTACTCCCAGGACAGGAAATCTACCCCCCAACTCCAACCCCCATGTCCTCCACCTCCCTCTTCTCTATAGAAAAGCCTTAGTCAGAGAATACATTGAATCAAAGAAATGAGAATATGCAGAGGTAAAGGAAAATGGTCAAATAAGACAAAATAATAGTAGTTTAGCCACTAAGTAAAGTCAAGGACCCTTAATTCCTTCTCAAAGTCAGCAGATAATATTCTGAGCCATATCCTTTGAGCTGCTTTGCAGAAACTGAAAACCCTACCAGGCAGAAGAAATTAAGTACATGATGACCGGACGGTAACCATGACATTATCTGCTCCATCTCCTGCAGTTCCAAGAACTGGCTTCAACGAAATGGGAACAAACTGACCTTGGGATTGAAGATTAACTATACTTAAAACAATTAAGATGACGCATGATCAATTTCAAGATGATTGTTCAAGGCGACTGTGCTAGTCTGCATGTAGTTCCACTTGTCTGTGCATCCCTGAAGCTCTGGCCCCCTGATCAGTAATGGGGAGTTTGTCTTCTGGGGGCATGAGTCTTTTCTCCCCAGGATGTCTGGCTTCCTCAATAAGGCAGTCTTTCCTTTTACCCACCACTTGTCTCTCTGTGTTGGGTTCCTGAGAGATAAGCAGCCAAACCTAAGTTTGGTAACACTCTGAAACCTTGAAGTGTAATTCATATTTAAAGTGGCAGAATTAGCTTACAAAGTTTGATTTCAGGATTAGAATAGCTCTCTCAGACAGTGAAACTGTGGTCTCCTAAAATTCCAAGGGAAGACAAACCATTCTGGTATTGCCTGAAATGTAAATACTGGTTAGATGATTTACATGTTGAGCCATGTCAGTGATTTATACCACAATGTGGATCAATTTGTAAACTTTAAATGTCTTTTCCTGGGAACTAGTTTTGACAAATAGAAAAGACATGATAATAGCTGGCAGAAGGGGAAAGGAAGAAGATGGGATGCGTAGGAATCTATTCTTGACTTAAGGACAAAGACAGACGTGGTAGATGGCTTACCACTCGGGGAACAAGGCAAGGGGTCGATAATTTTTTGCTGACAACGTGAATAAGAAAAAAGTTTATCTACAGCACAGCTTTACTTGTAACCAAATTTTCCACAACATAAAAATATTCATAAACAAACTGTGACAAATGTTTATCAAAAATTCATCTTATTCCTTCTAAACATACAACTAGAACTACATTTACTGGCATTGCTTGCAGTTAAGAGTGACCACATAGAGTTTTGGCCAATAGAATTTAGGTAGAAATGATGTGTACCATATCAGGTCTTGTTCATAAAAATAAAATTTGTGGCACTGACAGCATTTCCTGACAACGGGCAGAGCGAAAATTGATATTGGAATATGGAAAGATAAAAACCTATGCTATTCAGTGGCATTTGGTAAAGTCATTGCCCTATGAGAATTCGGAAAGCAGACAAAGGGAAGATGAAGTATATAGCTTTAGGGTTGAAAATAGAATGTTAGAGCATGTTGATTAGTACTGGCTTCACTTAGCTGGTTTTTCAAAGAAAGAGATGAGTTTAAGCAAGAATTGGCTGATTTGCAAGCAGAACTGGAAAAGTATATAGAACAGAAGTGGGGAGCCTTGACACATTGTAAAAGCTAATTGTTTCTAGACTCTGCTCACCACAGAATGATTGAAACAGCTAGAGTGAGAAAGACCAATCAAAAATACAGTTCTGTGATAAAGGTCGAGTGAAGGTAGAGGACTTTCCACCCAAATCTGATGGGCTCAGTAGAATTGCCATTAAGTTGAGAGGAAAAAGGATTGTGGGGACAGGGAAGATGGCAACAGATCAAAGAGATAAAACAGGCTTGAGAATTATATCTAGTAAAAAAATGTGGGTGTATTTACTGGCATATGACATTGACTGGAAGCAAATAGATATGAAACCTACCAACTTTTAAGGGACTTCTCCTGCCAAAGAAACAATGAGTTTGGACTACAACAACCTTGTCGGTGTAAGTCTTAGAACTAACTCTTTGGTCACCAGTGAGAATGAGTGGGAAGTGAACTGTGAAAATTGTGCATTCCTACAGGGACCATCCTTTCTCACTTTGTGTGAGTCTTTGGAGGATAATATGGCAGCCCACTCCAGTACTCTTGCCTGGAGAATCCCATGGACGGAGGAGCCTGGGGGGGCTACAGTTCACGGGGTCGCAAAGAGTCGGACACGACTGAGTGACTTCACTCACTCACTCACTTGGAGGATAATATTTAGGAAGGTCTGTCTCTGAGAGCAGAACCAGGGGCAGCAAGAACCAGGGAATTCTCTCCAGGGAGATTTGCGGTTAAGAATGACTGAATTCTGGCAAATAGAAGTGAGTGGGTCTGGTGTGCACCCATTTCCAGATGCGGCTCATGAAAACTGCCCATGTACAAATCTTATTCTTTTTTAATCTGTTGATTGGTGGCATTGCCCAAAATAACCTTGGAAGCCAATGAACTATCCAAATGTTTTTCTGTTACAGCAGTTTGTCAATACTTTAACTGGTACACAAACTAAACACAACAAATTAGTCCCATTTGAACATCTTTCCCTTAAGTGCCAACATCTAGCCTGACCCTTAGAGCCAACTTGTTTGTCAGTTAGTCTCTTGTTTATTAGAACTTATTTATTATAAAGTGAAAATCAACTGCAAATGTGAGTGAAAAATCTTGGAAAAGATGGAGGGCTTAAAGCCAGTGAAAATGACATTGAACCGCTGCTTGAATCACCTGCAAAGCCATTGACAAATGAGAATTGGATAGAGTTCAAACAATGAACAAATGAAGAAGAGAAAGCCAGCAAGGCAAATGGCAACATACTTGTAATGAAAATGGTTTGAGTACCAAATAATTAAGAGCTGTCCTTGGGAGACTTAAGTAAGGCAATCCTTCAGTGGTGTCCAACTCTTTGAGACCCCATGAACTGTAGCCAACCAGGCTCCTTTGTCCATGGGAGTGGGTTGGCACTTTCTGCTCCAGGGGATCTTCCTGACCCAGGGATCAAACCCACAGTTCTTATTTCTGCTGCATTGGCAGGCGGATGCTTTACCACTAGCACCATCTGGGAAGCCCCTAAACAGGCTTTCAAATATATTTATAAAAATGATACCTACTTTAATTGTGTAGTGAAAGTCAAATGCGTAGCTAAACTGTCCTAGCTTGGCATCATGCCATGCTGAAGGAATGATTATCTTGCCAAAGTCAGTGTTTGGCTTGTTCTTTGGTTTAACTAATAGCATGTAAGTGAATTTATAACCTAAAATAAGTCAAATCAATGAACTTATATTCTTTAATCTTTAATTACATATTCCAAAGTGAAGTCCCTTTTCTGCCCCTGTTTATTGACAAGTTTGGTTGCTGTTTTCGGTGGAGGAGGACAAGTATGTCTTTAGATAGTACTCCATTAGAACTAGGCAGAGTTAAAAAAAAATGGAGAAAACAAGCCAATGGTTCTTGACAAGGAGTGAGAGTCAATGGAAAAAGCTAATGAGAAACATGGATAACAAGAGTATGACCTATGGCTTATCTGGTACATTGTGATTCAATGGATTATTTTTATTGGGTGTTTTCAGTTCATTAGATGAAAGTAGCCATTTAATATAGATATGAACATTATAAAAACCTCTCCCTAAGTTTGTTGCATCTTGGGTCACATTGAGTGGTCCAACTGTTTCTGTGAAATATTCATACTGCTTTATAAGTTAGATTTGATATTTATTTGCTTAGTTTCCAAGACACATTTTCTGAATTTATCTTTCAAACATTCTGTTGTAATAGGACAAACACATCGTTTGGCCTCTGTTAGGATTCTAAAGGGGCTTCTCTAAAAACATAGCAGGACTTTGCCATAGGGTTCTTTTATAAAAGATTCCCACTGAATACCATAGACTTCCTTTCAAAAGGGAGTCTATTGTACTCATCTCCTTTCTCTCCTTTAGTTTGTCAAAAATGTTTAATTATTTTAAACAATAAGCTTTTATTTAGTGGTAGGCCAATGAACAAGATCCACTAAACTGTCTACATAAATTTCAGATATAGGGAATTAGAAATCTTTGCTTTAATAGAGAATTAAGGGGCATATTAGGCAATTGGAATGACAGGCTTACTTACTGCTGATGAAGACTTACAGGTTGCATAATTGGCATATAATTTGCAAGGTCACAGGCCTAGACATTTTTTTTTTTTTTAAGATTTATGTTACATATTCTCTGTGGGCAGTCTGAGAAAGCAACTGTGTACAGGAAAAAACAGTTTCCTGTTAGTGATTATTATTCATTATTTGTCACTTATCATCACATAATAACGAATATCCTGGGTACTATCTTAAAGGATGTGAGTTTGGTTAACACATGTTGATGATTTCTCACTTAATAAAACTTATCTACCAAAGACTGAAAGAAGGAAACTGCCAAAGAAACAAGTCCTAAATGCACATCTTTTATTTATGTTTTTGGAAGCAACAGAAAATGACTCTGGATAGTTTAGTTTAAGCAAAAAGGGATACTTATAAGAATGATATATGATAATCATAATATCATTATAATAAAAAAGATAATAAAATAAATAATAAAAATAAATTATATATATATATATATAAAATAAGGTGGTAATGATATAATCTCAAGAAGCTGGTGAACACTGAACAGCTAGAATCATGGAAAGGACCTTGGCCGCTCTTGGCCTTAGCAGAGGATGTGTGAACATTCTTTTTAGAGAACTATTTAAAAAAAAACAACTAATTTTTATTGGCGTATAGTTGCTTTGCAATGTTGTGTCAATTTCTGCTGTACAAGCAGAGTGAATCAGTCACACATGTGTATATACCCTCCCTTTTGGACTTTCTTCCCATTCAGGTCACCGCACTGCATGAGTCCGAGTTCCCTGTGCTATATAGCAGGTTCTCGTCAGTTATCTGTTTTATACATACTAATAGTATCTATAGTGTATATGTGTCAATTCCAGTCTCCCGATTCCTTCCACCTCCCCTTCCCCTTTGGTATCCATGTATTTGTTCTCTATGTCTGCATCTCTATTTCTGCTTTGCAAATAAGATTATCTATACCATTTTTTTTCAGATTCCACATATATGCATTAATACATATTTGTTTTCTTCTTTCTGACTTCCTTCATTCTGTATGTCAGTCTCTAATACCATCCACATCTCTGCAAACTGTACTACTTTGTCCCTTCTTATGGCTGTTCAGTTCAGTTCAGTCACTCAGCTGTGTCTGACTCTGTGACCCCATGGACTGCAGCACACCAGGCTTCCCTGTCCATTACCAACTCCTGGAGCTTGCTCAAACTTGTGTCGAGCGAGTAGGTGATGGCATCCAACCATCTCATCTTCTGTCATCTCCTTCTCCTCCTGCCTTCAGTCTTTCCCAGCATCAGGGTCTGATGGCTGGGTAATATTCTATTGTATATATGTCAGTGAGTGAGTGATAGTCACTCAGTCATGTCCGACTCTTTGCGACCCGATGGACTGGAGCCTACCAGGCTCCTCTGTCCATGGAATTCTCCAGGCAAGAATACTGGAGTGGGTTGCCATTTCCTTTTCCAATTGTATATATGTACCACACTTCTTTATCCATTCCTCAGTTAATGGACATTTTGGTTGCTTTCATGTACTGGCTATTGTAAATTGTCCTGCTATGAACATAGGTACTGAGCTCCAGGAACAGAGAGAATGTATTTCTCTGCCTTATCTTTCATAGTCCTAGGAGAGAGAAACACTTTCTAAGGAAAAATCAGTCTAGAGTTGGGCTGATCCTTTCTTGTCTGTCTGTATAGATCACATCTGAGAGCTACTGCAATATTTACTATTCTCAGGTGATGTTTGCTGAATTCCTTTAACTATCCTTTTGTAAAGACATTTTCCAGAACTTTTTCATCATCCAGGTTGCTTTCTTCTGAATACAATCCATTTTGACAATATTCTTAAAATGTGGTGCTACAGATGTGGCTGAACAGTACAGAGGGTATGGGAATTCTTCATTCTTTTGATCTGCTCATGGAATTTTATGTTCCATGAACTGTCTTAACAACCTTGTCAATCTGGTAAGCTCATTTTGAAATCACAGTAAACTAATATTAAAAGGTATTTTTGCTTACTTCTTTATATCCTCCCAACCCCCACCCTCTTTAATACAAACTTGTTCAGTTAGGCCTTGCTTACCTATTTTGCCATGGATTTTTCAGAAATATAACACAGAATTTTATACTTGTCAGATTTCACTTTTGTTTTCCACCCAGTATTCCAAATTATATAGGCAATTTTTATTTATTTTTTAAATTTATTGACTTTAAATCTGAAGGTCATTTCTCTAAATAAAATTAAAAAGTTAGTTTTTTTTTAAAGAAAAGATTTTATTATAAAAGCAATTCACCGTACATTTTCAGGCACTTTGGAAATATGGAAAAGTATAAGAAGAAATTAAAAGTTAGTTGTAGTTCCATTTCTAAGGGAAAAACTAGTACTTTAATGTAATAATACATTTCATTTTAGATAACAGCACACTCTGAAGATATTATGTTTTGACTTGTACAGTCTTCCCACTACTTTTTTCTTTTTTACACACTGATATGGTCCTGTGAATAGCTCCACAGGATTTTAGATAGTTTTGCCAGTCTCTTCTGGAGGAAGAAATGGCAACCCATTCCAGTATTCTTGCCTGGGAAATCCCATGGACAGAGGAGCCTACAGTCCATGGGGTCACAAAGAGTCGGCACAACTGAGCACGCACGCCCCTCTTTCCTGTGATGACAGATGTACTGCGCCCCTCAGAATCTGTACTGATTCATTATTTCCAAGTACCAAAAGGACTAATGGACAAGCGAAAACATTCAACAATCAGCTGGTTGTTCTGGCTCAACGATGCAAAACAAGCAACTTCAGAGTATTTTTCCTTCCTTAATAGATTGGTTATTTGAAACTTAGCCCCAAGGTCAAGAAATCAACACTGAAACTTTCATGATAGGAATCTTTTATTCTTGTTTATGCAAATCTGTTTACATAGATTAGGGGATATCTGTTGAATGAAATTCCACAGATCAGTGAGGACTCAAATCATTTTCAAATCAGGTTAAATTTGCCATTTCTGTTGCTTTCAGTAGAGAAGAACAGGAGGGGAGTCTCTGGAGCTTGCAACTCAGTTGATCCTCATACTTGATTGTCCTCTCCTAGCTGACAGTGTGTGACTCACATGGCACTACTTTAATATTAAGCATGAGACCACTTGTCCCTTAGTCATTTGTTGGGCATAAAACTGTATGGCTTAAGAGAGTGGTCCTTTTTGGGTTGAACTCTGAAAAATGATCTTGGAGAGATGGCTTTTAAAATGGCAAGCATAGTGTTTATTTGCACAAAAAGTCAGAGTGCGGTTACTTCTTTAGAATGAGCTAATTTTGGCTTTTATCCAGAAAAAAAAATTGAAGTGGTGGCAAAGTGTAGCACCAGATGTTAGAAGTCCATTTTTTTTCCTTGACAAAAACAGTCTACAGTGTAACCATGAAAAAGTCGCCTCAGTTTCCTCATTGGTAAACTGATTATAAGAAAAATGAACTGTAGTGGGGTTCACATTAACTTTGGGAAGCTCAGCTCTACAGTGATTCCCAGATTTTCCCAGATAATAACTGTCATCACAGTTATTACTCTTTTCTATTCAAGTGTCTGCCCCTCAGTGATCCTTGTTTTCTAAATCTATTTCTGTCAATTTATATGTAATGGCAATGAATAAAATTACTTTTGCTCCCTGGAGATCCATTTCCTTATTTTGTGAAGTAAGAAAATTATACTCAAATTATTGTTTTTGAAGTTTTTTTTTTTTTTTTGGTAAAGCTGTGGAACACTTTCTTCAAATGCAGCTTTTTATTTGACCTCTTTTGTATCTTTACAACTTCATCTATTTTCTTTATCAACATCATCACTGCCTTAATTCAGGCTATTATCTCTTACTTGCATCGTTGCAGCAGTCTCCCAAATGTTTTCCTACCTTTTCTTCCAAATTATTTTCCACATTAGAATAAGTACTAAAATCTAAATCTATTGATGTTGCCTCACTTGTTTGAAATTCTTTCACTACCTCCAAAACTGATCTGCAGACTCAACACAACTCCAATAAAATCCCACTACATATATATTTTTTTGGGGGGGCGGTAAAATTTGAATCCAATTCTAAATTTATTTGAAAATGCAAAGGATGTAGAATAACCAAAGAAATCTTGAAAAATAAGAACAAAGTTGGTATACTTACCAGTTTGAAGGGAAAGATACTGGAGGCTTAAGGGCAGGGATGGAGCCAGCCAATAGGAAGGTAACTAAGAATCAAGTTCAGGGATTTACCTGGTGGTCCAGTGGCTAAGACTGTGCTTCCAATGCAAAGGGCCTGGGTTCAATCCCTGGTCAAAGAACTAGTTCTCATATGCTGCACCTATGAGTTTTATTCTGTAACTAAAGATTCTGCATGCTGCAATGAAGATGGAAGAGCCTGACTGCTTCAACTAAGTCCTGGTCCAGCCTATTAAAAAATAAATATCTAAAAAAACCCCCAAAACTTCTGGAGGGATGATGTCAGCAAGATAGCAGAGTAGGAAGCCCTGACTTCCTTTCCCAAACACAGACTCAATAACAATTCACAAATTCTCTAACCAAAGGCACAGCACCACAGGTAAACACAAAACCAGACTCACCTATGCCAGTAAGGAGATTTGTGACACCTGCTCACTAGAATCTGCCCATGGCACCGTGCTGTGTGTTTGGAAGAGGAAACTCCAAGTTTCCACCTTCTCCTAGGGCAGAGAAAGTATGGGTTCGTGTGTCTGGTGTCCTAAATTTTGCAAGCGGGTATCCCCAGGGGACTGGTTTGTATCTTGTCAGTTTTGGAGCTCTAGTGGGTCTGGCACAATTGAGCCTCCTGAGAGTGAATGGAGATAGAAGCTTTGGCTGGTTAGATGCCATAGACCTCCCCCTGCTCAGCACAAGGTAAGTGGATGAAAAAATATCAACTTTGAGCTATTTCCTGGGGATGAAAAAAGGTGATATCTGTATCTAGCACCCTGCTTCTCTGGGACTGTCCAACAACCTGGCCTATGGTTTGTCGGTTCTGGAGCTCAAATCAGCATCTTGGATTAGTAGGTGCTATGGGTTTACCCCTCGTTCAGCACAGTGTGCATGCATGCTCAGTCCTGTCTGACTCTTCATGTTCCCATGGACTGTAGCCCGCCAGGCTCCTCTGTCCATCGGATTTTCCAGGCAAGAACACTGGAGTGGGTTGCTATTTCCTCCTCCAGGGGATCTTCCTGACCCAGGGATTGAACCTGTGTCTCTTTTGTCTCCTGCTTTGGGAGGTGGATTCTTTACCACTGTACCACCTGGGAAGCCCTGGCTCAGCATAGTACAAACACTTAAAAACCACAGCTGCCTGCTTCTCCTTGGGGAGGGAAAGAATTGGTAGAAGTCCCCAGAATCCCTGGCTGGACTAATTGGTGGGAGTCTTCTCCTGTATGAGGCTAGTTCATGAAAACAGAAAAGGTGTCTGCTTTGTCTCATGAGCAGACACCAACACAGAGAGTCAAGGAAAATAGAGAATCATGCAAAAGTGTTCAAAAGAAAGAAATCTCCAGAAACTAACCCTAATGCACTGGAGTTATATGTGACAACATGGATGCAACCTGAGGACATTATGCTAAGTAAAATAACCCAGTCACAGAAAGAAAATACCATATGATTCTGTTTAACATATGAGGTATTTAAAATAGTCAAATTCAAGTAATCAAAGAGTGGTTTGAGGGTTGTGGTGGCTGAGGAAGGGAGAAATAGGAAGTTATTAACCAAAGGGCAGGTTTCTCTGGTGGCTCAGTGGTAAGGAAACTTCCTGCCAATGCAGGAGACTCGGATTTGATCCCTGGGTTGAGAATAACCCCTGGAGAAGGAAATGGCAACCCACTCCAGTATTCTTGCCTGGGAAAGCCCAGAGGAGCCTGGTAGGGGGGATCCCCAAAGAGCTGGACACGACTTAGCGACTAAACAAAAACAATCAGAAGGCATAAAGTTTCAATTAATCCAGGTGAATAAATGCTAGAGATTGGCCGTGTAATATTGTAACTATAATCAATAACAATTTATTACATACTTTAATGTTTGTTAAGAGGGAGATCTCTTATTAAGTGCTCTTAGACTAAATAAATTTTTTAAAAATAGTATTTAAAAAGGGTCTGTTGAAGAAGTCAATAAACACAAGTGCCTTTGGTTCCAATATTTATGCTGAAAATGTCTTCTAGAATTGTATCCAAATCCCGATAACGTCTTATAAAGCTTGAATATAAAATGACACTAAAAGTGAAAAGAACTTAGAATGACCTGGCTGTATAAAATTTTAAGTTTGAAAATAAACCACAAAGCTGCTCTAACTGACACTGGTACTGGCATGAGGATAATAAATTGGTTAATTGAACAGAATAGACCAAGATGTGGACTAGGTATAACTCCATTTTATGTGGTCATTTGATTTTTAATAAAGGCAGAGCAATTCAATGGGGGAAAGTATCTTTCCAACAAATGGTTCTTAAAACCACTGGAAATTCATGTGGAAAAAAATGAACCTTGACTTACTTCATACCATATACAAAAATTAATTCAAGATCCATCCTGGAGCTAAATGTAAAAGTTTTTGAAAAGTAAAGTACTTTACTTTTCTAAATATAAAGTACTTTTCTAAAAGTATAAAGCTTTTAGAAAGAAATGTAGGAAAATATCTTTGCAGTTTGGAATAAGCACAATTTAGGATAGTCAAAGCTTCCATAGACAAGACACAGAAAGCAATAACTATGTACAAATTAATAACTAGATTTCATAAAAGTGGTAACTTCTGCTCATCAAAAGACATCATTAAGGAGATAAACAGTCTTGCTAGGCATTGGAAGAAAATATTGGTAAAACATCTGTTTCACAAAGGACTGGTATCCCAAATACCTAAAAACTCAACTAAAAACAACAAATTACCCAATTAAAAATAGGCAGTGTATTTGAATATACAGTTCATAAAGGAAGGGATACAAGTAACAAATGAACACATGAAAAAGTGTTTAACATTATTAAATCATCAGGGAAATCAATAAAACAATGAGTTATTATTATATATGGACCAAAATGGCTAAATTTAAAAAGTCTGATAATACCAAGTGTTAGTCAGGATGCAGAACAATTGGAGGTCTCCCAGCAATTCCACTACTAGGTATACTGCTGCTGCTGCTGCTGCTGCTAAGTCACTTCAGTCGTGTCCAACTCTGTGCAACCCCATAGATGACAACCCACCAGGCTCCCCCGTCCCTGGGATTCTCCAGGCAAGAACACTGGAGTGGGTTGCCATTTCCTTCTCCAATGCATGAAAGTGAAGTGTGAAAGTGAAGTCACTCAGTCGTATCCAACTCTTCGCGACCCCGTGGACTGCAGCCCACCAGGCTCCTCCATCCATGGGATTTTCCAGGCAAGAGTACTGGAGTGGGGTGCCATTGCCTTCTCCAACTAGATATACAGTCCCTGATATGAATGGAAGCATACGTCCACAAAAAGATTTGTGAAATAATGTTCATAAGAACTTTCTTCATAATTTCCCAAAGTAGAACTGCTCCAGAAATCCATTAATAGCTGTAGTATATCCATAGAGCAGAACACTATTAGCAATAAAAGGGAATAACTGCTGGCATATGCAATAGCATGCATGAATCTGGAAAATTTTAGGCTGAATAAATGTCTAGAATAGGCAAAATCAACCTGTTGTGGAAAAGCAACAATAATGGTTTCATCTGGGGGTTCAGTTCAGTTCAGTCGTTCAGTCATGTCCGACTCTTTGCGACCCCATGAATCGCAGCACACCACGCCTCCCTGTCCATCACCAACTCCCAGAGTTCACTCAGACTCACGTCCATCGAGTCAGTGATGCCATCCAGCCATCTCATCCTCTGTCGTCCCCTTCTCCTCCTGCCCTCAATCCCTCCCAGCATCAGAGTCTTTTCCGATGAGTCAACTCTTCGCATGAGGTGGCCAAAGTACTGGAGTTTCAGCTTTAGCATCATTCCTTCCAAAGAAATCCCAGGGCTGATCTCCTTCAGAATGGACTGGTTGGATCTCCTTGCAGTCCAAGGGACTCTCAAGAGTCTTCTCCAACACCACAGTTGCATCAATTCTTCAGCACTCAGCCTTCTTCACAGTCCAACTCTCACATCCATGCATGACCACAGGAAAAACCATACCCTTGACTAGACGGACCTTTGTTGGCAAAGTAATGTTTCTGCTTTTCAATATGCTATCTAGGTTGGTCATAACTTTCCTTCCAAGAAGTAAGCGTCTTTTAATTTCATGGCTGCAGTCACCATCTGCAGTGATTTTGGAGCCCCCCAAAATAAAGTCTGACACTGTTTCCACCGTTTCCCCATCTACTTCCCATGAAGTGATGGGACCGGATGCCATGATCTTTGTTTTCTGAATGTTGAGCTTTAAGCCAACTTTTTCACTCTCCACTTTCACCTTCATCAAGAGGCTTTTTAGTTCCTCTTCACTTTCTGCCATAAGGGTGGTGTCATCTGCATATCTGAGGTTATTGATATTTCTCCTGGCAATCTTGATTCCAGCTTGGGCTTCTTCCGGTCCAGTGTTTCTCATGATGTACTCTGTATACAAGTTAAATAAGCAGGGTGACAATATACAGCCTTGACGTACTCCTTTTCCTATTTGGAACCAGTCTGTTGTTCCATGTCCAGTTCTAACTGTTGCTTCCTGACCTGTATACAGATTTCTCAAGAGGCAGGTCAGGTGGTCTGGTATTCCCATCTCTTTCAGAATTTTCCACAGTTTATTGTGATCCACACAGTCAAAGGCTTTGGCATAGTCAATAAGGCAGAAGTTTATGTTTTTCTGGAACTATCTTGCTTTTTCCATGATCCAGCAGATGTTGGCAATTTGATCTCTGGTTCCTCTGCCTTTTCTAAAATCAGCTTGAACATCAGGAAGTTCACGGTTCATATATTGCTGAAGCCTGGCTTGGAGAATTTAGAGCATTACTTTACTAGTGTGTGAGATGAGTGCAATTGTGCGGTAGTTTGAGCATTCTTTGGCATTGCCTTTCTCTGGGATTGGAATGAAAACTGACCTTTTCCAGTCCTGTGGACACTGCTGAGTTTTCCAAATTTGCTAGCGTATTGAGTGCAGCACTTTCACAGCATCATCTATCAGGATTTGAAATAGCTCAACTGGAATTCCATCACCTCCACTGGCTTTGTTCGTAGTGATGCTCTCTAAGGCCCACTTGACTTCACATTCCAGGATGTCTGGCTCTAGGTCAGTGGTCACACCATCGTGATTATCTGGGTCGTGAAGATCTTTTTTGTACAGTTCTGTGTATTCTTGCCACCTCTTCTTAATATCTTCTGCTTCTGTTAGGTCCATACCATTTCTGTCCTTTATCGAGCCCACCTTTGCATGAAATGTTCCCTTGGTATCTATAATTTTCTTGACGAGATCTCTAGTCTTTTCCATTCTGTTGTTTTCCTCTATTTCTTTGCATTGATCGCTGAGGAAGGCTTTCTTATCTCTCCTTGCTATTCTTTGGAACTCTGCATTCAGATGCTTATATCTTTCCTTTTCTCCTTTGCTTTTCACTTCTCTTCTTTTCACAGCTATTTGTAAGGCCTCCCCATACAGCCATTTTGCTTTTTTGCATTTCTTATCCATGGGGATGGTCTTGATCCCTGTCTCCTGTACAATGTCATGAACCTCATTCCATAGTTCATCAGGCACTCTATCTATCAGATCTAGGCCCTTAAATCTATTTCTCACTTCCACTGTATAATCATAAGGGATTTGATTTAGGTCATACCTGAGTGGTCTAGTGGTTTTCCCTACTTTCTTCAATATAAGTCTGAATTTGGTAATAAGGAGTTCATGATCAGAGCCACAATCAGCTCCCAGTCTTGTTTTTGTTGACTGTATAGAGCTTCTCCGTATTTGGCTGCAAAGAACATAATCAATCTGATTTTGGTGTTGACCATCTGGTGATGTCCATGTGCAGAGTCTTCTCTTGTGTTGTTGGAAGAGGATGTTTGCTATGACCAGTGCATTTTCTTCCAAAACTCTATTAAGGGTTTCATATCCAAACCATTGCTTTTCTTATAGGAAATAGACAATACAAATCTACAGTAATTTAGTCTCTGTAGCACTGGCCAAAGGGCAGGCACATGCATCAAGGAAACAGAGCAGAATCTAGAGGAATGTATATTCATACAAAAAAAATCTGTATTTGAAAGCGTCTGTCTACAATGCAGGAGACCTGGGTTCGATCCCTGGGTCAGGAAGATTCCCTGGAGAAAGCAATGGCAACCCACTCCAGTACTCTTGCCTAGAAAATCCCATGGACAGAGGAGCCTGGTGCAGGCTACTGTCCATGGGGTCGCAAAGAGTCAGACATGACTGAGCGACTTCACTTTTTGTTTTTCAAAGTTGCCCCAAATTGTAAACAACCCAAATAGACATTATCTGATGAATGAGTAAACACACGGTGATACAGCTGTCGAATACAACCCCATAGAGCATCGTAACAACAGCAACAACAGAAACCTAGTGAAAACAAGCTACTGATATGCACCACAACACAGATAAATTTCCAAAGCATTATGCTAGAAAAAAGAAGCCAGACTCAACAGTCTACATAGTATATACAAGTCCATTCATATGATACTCCGGAAAAGACAAGACGAGAAGAGAAAAATAGATCAGTGGTTTCCTGGGACTAGGGGAAGAGCAAAACAAATGACTACAAAAGGGCAGCAGTGTTTTTGGTGTGATGAAGATATTTTATATCTTGATTGAGGTGGTGATTACATGACTATATGTCAAAGTTCAATTTTATTGTATATAAATTATATGTCACAAACATGGCTTTGAAAACAAACTGATAGGGAATTCCCTGGTGGTCCAGTGGTTAAGACTCCTCACTTTCAATGTAGGGGGCCAGAGTTTGATCCCTGGTCAAGCAACGAAGATCCCATATGCCATGCAGAGTGGCCTAAATAAATGAATACATCTCGAAACAGCACATCAAAAAAAAAAAAAAAAGACAGAGTAGTTAAAGCAAAAACCAAACTGGTAGAAAGCACATCCATTATTGTTTGTGGCTGGAGGTTGGATGGAATTAACTGAGCAGGGGGATAAGGTAAACTTTTGGGAAGATGGAAATGCTACATATTTTGATTGTTGTTATGACTACACAGTTGTGTATACTTATCAAAATTCATCAAATTGTATCCTTAAAATCTTTGCATTTTATTGTAAATAAATTATACCTCAAAAAGGTTGAAAAGCTTTTTGAGCCTGTACTATGGTATGTGGGGATGGATTTGCTTAACAGCTAAGTTAAGCAAATGCATACATATTGAAAAGTACCCTCAGAGAACATGATATGTTTCTAGTGTCAGTACTATTCATTGCTTGGTAAATAATAAGAATTTGGATGATGTAAACAATAACTGTTCCATCAGTCTCACATCTTTTCTTAGTTCATTGTGTTGACTTTCTGCTTGTCCTTATTTTCTTCTATGCTGTGCGCGTGTGCTCAGTCGCGTCCCGCCAGGCTCCTCTGTCCATGGGATTTTCCAGACAAGAATCCTGGAGAGGATTGCCATTTCCTCCTCCAGGCCATCTTTTTGATCCAGGGATGGGACCCAGGGATCTAATCCACATCTCTCGCATCTCCTGCATTGGCAGGTGGATTCTGTATTACCACGCCACCTTTTTCTTTTTTTTTAATATCACACACCAATGTGTATTTGAAAGGTTCCTTCCTTGTAACATGGCAGGGAATTCTCAGTTTCTCGCTGTGAATTTTCTGTGAGTTCCAACTTTAAACACAACTTCTAAATCAACTTCTTAAAAATTGTGAGGAATCTGAGATTTTTACCCTGTTTGCAGGTTAACAAGTTAGCGTATCACAATATCATGTTAGCAGACACCATACTCCTGGGACAGAGACCAAAGAAAGTTAATTACTTGCATCACTAGCAGCGTCTGGAGTATCAGCATTTTGGTGTCAGCTCCCTAAACCCCAGTTCCTATAATGCAGAGATGTGAGATGACACTTTCATACTTGATGGGTTGGGTTTACAAGAAAGAAATCATGAGTTTAGGGAACTTGAATCTTTTATATTAGGTAGTAAGCATGATGCTCTTTGTCCTGAAGGAGAACACGAACTTTATTACACTGAACAGTAAGCAGGTTTGCTCTTTGCTTCAGAAGAAAATACTCTGTATCCAAGATTGTAAGCAAACCCGACTTTTACTCCAGTGGGAGATATGATCTACATTCCAAGGATATTTGCTACACAAATCTATGAAAAGGTAGATTTGTACGAGCAAAGGGTAGCATTGCTTGTAAGATGTGAAGTAATGCAAGAGACCCATGGACAATTGTTTCCAATATAACTCTCCAAACCTTTAGTCCAAATGGTAATTAATTTGTTGAGGTAGGCCCATGCATTAGTTACGTTTCAGAGAGTTCACTTTACTCCAATAATCATTGGGCTAAATTGTCTGCTGCCTGTATGCAGAAATGTCTTTTTGTTTGTCTTCCTGAATGTGTTTTTCTTTCTGTCCTGTATAGCAACCAGGGAAGTAATTATATAGACTTTTGATTTTGAGGTGGGGATAATAATTTTAGTTGTGTAGTATTTGAAAACTTTCCCCCCAAATATTTAGAAATTACCTATTTTATCTTAGTTATTGTTGCCACGATCATGCTTTCAAATATCACTTCTGGTTGGGTTGGCTGAAAACTTAATATTTAATCATTTAATACCCAATATTAATACATACACACATATATATATATATGTATACATACACACACATAAATATTATATGTGTTCTTTTGCTTTAGAGTTTAATTTTCAGGGAATTCAGTTTGTAGAGAATATGTTAAATCTAAATATATAGTTATCTGGAAACTAATTTGCCAAATAAAAATATCTTGCATAATGTTTTTTACATTGAAAATATTCAATATATATGCTTGTTGATGAATACATATATACTTACCTTTTTTTTGCTGTGCTGGGTCTTTGTTTCTATGCACAGGCTTTCTCTAGTTGCAGCAAGCAGGGGATACACTTTAGTTGCAGTGCACAGGCTTCTCATTGTGGGGGCTTCTCTTGCTGCAGAGGACAGGCTCTGGGGCGCTTGAGCTTCAGTAGCTGTGCACGGGGGTTTAGTTGCTCCCTGGTTTGTGGAATCTTCCTGGACCAGAGATCAAACCCGTGTACCCTGCATTGGCTGGTGGATTCTTAACCATTGGACCACCAGGGAAGTCCTATACATACATTTCTAGAAGAGTGATAATAATCACCAGAAGTTTGATAATGTTTTACTTTCAATAATAAATTAATAAATCTAAATCTACTATAAGATAGAGTTATTTAGATCTAAAACTAACATTATGTTACTATTGATTTTATTGAAAACAAGAAAGGATATGTATAAGATGTTGTGTGTGAGATATTTTTCTATTGCTCTGAATTTGATGCTAATGTCTTATAATTGAAAACAACAATTAAACCCTTCACTTTCTGGATTAACATTCTTTATGGTTGGACCCAGTCGATGACCTGACCATGGAACCATGAAAGGAGAGGCTGAACCAAGTGGCTTTTCCCACCTGTGTGTGGCTGTTCTTCCTCCTTCCTACGTACCAAAAATATGCAGGAGAGATAAGAGAGAGGAATTGGGAATGTACTTTTTTGTTCCATTCCCCATTGGTGGATAAGCACTCATTGAGATTGGGAGTGTAGGATGGAAAGATTGATCTTTTTGTTTATTTGCTGGGTGCTCCTTCTGATGTAGAGCCCATACCATAGGTCCACCCTGGACCAACAGCCTTGGGGGTATGTGGGGCTGAGTTTAGGGCTGAGGTCAACTTGACTTGGGTCATGAACTTAGAGTCAGGTACTTACATTTTACCTGGAGATTACCATAGATGGGAGCTGTGCTAAAAAAGGGGCTTTCCAGGTGGCACAGTGATAAAGAATCTGCCTACCAATGCGGAGACACAAGAGATGTAGGATTGATCCCTGGATCGGGAAAATCCCCTGGAGTAGGAAATGGCAAGCTGCTCCAGTATTCTTTTCTGGGAAATCCCATGGACAGAGGAGCCTGGTGGGCTACAGTCCATGGGGTTGCAAAGAGTCAGACACGACTGAGCAACTGAGCATGCACATACATTGCTAAAATAACCTAAGCCCATTGGATGGGAAGGGATCATGGAGCTGTGTTTGGGAAGAAAATATGATTCTTCACAATCTCCCAAAGATTTTGGATGATCTCAGTGACTCAAAAAATTCACACAGATGGGTCAGGAAGTTTAAGGAAAGTGGTCATTGGCAAGCAAGAATTTGTTGTTCAGTCCCTCAGTTGTATCTGACTCTTCCTGACCCCATGGACTGCAGCATGCCTGGCTTCCTTGCCCCTCATCATCTCCCAGAGTTTGCCCAAGTTCATGTCCAGTGCATTGGTGATGCCATCCAACCATCTCATTCTCTGTCGCCCTCTTCTCCTTCTGCCTTCAGTCTTTCCCACGCAAGAATATGTCACAAGTAAAAGAGGGATTGGGAGTGGGATTTTTTGGAACCAGAGGAGATATGGCTGCAGAGCAACGAGGGTCTAACACTCCAAGGAAACCATATGCATCAGCTATAAGGAGGTTTCCACACCAGCGGAGACCACCAAAATCAGAATAAGCTTCTCAAGTCCGTCCTGTGGAAATAGACACAGTAAAGGAAGAGGACCAAGAAATTTCAGAGCCAGAATTCCACTCCTCACTCACCTCACTACACACCTACGCTGATGTGGGATAACCTGTGATGGAGAATATCACATTCTTTCCCTAATCAAGACTTCATGCTGTGGTTACACGTTGACCTTAACTCTAGAGGGTTTGCAGAGGGGGTGTGTTTGGTTTAGGGGTATCCAATTAGTACAATTTTCTATATTCTGATCTTGATTTAAAAGATATTTACTTCTAGAATGAGTGCCCTGTTGTTAAGAAGTGCTGGAATAAGTGTCCTTTAACATATTTTAATAAAAGTTTGACAACTTAAGTTAGAGAGTTGCCCATTGGTAACCATTTTGAACTGTGGTGTTGGAGAAGACTCTTGAGAGTCCCTTGGACAGCAAGGAAATCAAACCAGTCAGTCCTAAAGGAAATCATTCCTGAATATTCATTGGAAAGACTGATGCTGAAGCTGAACTCCAATATTTTGACCGCCTGATGTGAAGTACTGACTCATTGGAAAAGACTCTGATGCTGGGAAAGATTGAAGGTGGGAGGAGAAGGGGACGACAGAGGATGAGATGGTTGCATGGCATCACCAACTTAATGAACATGAGTTTGAGCAAGCTCCGGAAGTTGGTGATGGGCAGCAAAAACTGGCTTGCTGCCATCCATGGGGTCACAAAGAATAAGACACAACTGAGCGACTGAACTGAACTGAACCATAATACCTCTTTTTTTTCAACCCCAGCATGTCCAGAGAGAAATGATGACATTTCGCACAACTGTCTAGGATGTACCAAGTAGGAATCCCCTGAGGTATGATATTTTGGTTAAATGTTTTCTCTTCTCCATTAACTCGGCAAGGCCCATAATTAGAAATAAGACTCCATATTTTTACGTTTTAAACTAGTGTTTATTTAGTCTTACAATGAGGCATACATTAAAATTTTCTTTGTTTCAAAGAAAACGTAAGTTATAATTTAGACCAACTTATCCTCATCTAATATTACCCTTTTGGTTTCTTTTCAAAGACAGAGATCCTTTTGATGCCCATGTATCCTCTTTTGTGTTTTCTGTGTGGGGTGGTGTGGGAATTGATCTATTATAAATTTCAAAATATTATAGATGCCATGAAATATTCTTCTCTAAGGTTTCCATTTTTTTGGTGTAGTATTTCAATAATTTACAGTATTGATTTATACCTTATCAGTCATGGGTGGAACACTCTGCTAAGCTCTGATTAAGGGTATATTGTCCTTGGAGTTCTTAGACTACAGAAGAAAATGTGAGAGGTAAGAAGCTTTGCCTCAGGCTCTCTGGGTGGCTCCGTGGTGGAGAATGCCCCTGCCAATGAAGGAGACATGGGTTCGGTCCCTGATCTGGGAGGATCCCGCAACTAAACCTGTGTGCCACAACCGTTGATCCTGTGCTCTAGAGCCCTGGAGCTGCAACTGCTGGGCCCACACGTCCTGGCGCCCCTGCTCCACAACAAGAGAGGCCACTGCAATGAGAAGCCCGTGCACTGCAACTAGAGAGCGGCCCCCGCTTGCTGCAACTAGAGAGAAGCCTGAGCAATGAAGAACTAGCATAGCCAAAATAAGTACATTCATTAATTTAATAAAAAGGAAGCTTTGGCTCACTGGGGTCTCAAAGAGTCGGACACAACGGAGCCTTTATCTTCCTTCCCCCAAGAACAGATACAATCAAAACTTGCTAGTGTAACTTGAAGGCATCATTATCTGGGCTATCTGAAATAGTATGTACAGGAATATCCCTGGTTGTCCAGTGGTTAAGAATCCATCCCTGGTCTGGGAAGATCCCACGTGCTGCTGAGCAACTAAGCCTGTGTGCCACAGCTGCTGAGCCCTGGTGCTGCAACCACTGAAGCTTGCATGCCTAGAGCCTCGCTCTGTGCTTTTCTACATGAGGAGCCACCACAGTGAGAAGCCCGAGCACCATAGCACCATAGCCAACAATCGCCCCTGCTTGCCACAACTAGAGATAAGCCAGCATAGCACCGAGGACCCAGTATAGCCATAAATAAATAAATAAATTGTGGTTGTTGTTATTCAGTCACTAAGTCATGTCCAGTTCTTTTCGACCACATGAACTGCAACTCTCCAGGCTCCTTTGTCTATGGGCTTTCCCAGCCAAGAATGCTGGAGTGGGTTACCATTTCCTTCTCCATGGGATCTTCTGCATTTCAGGAAGATTCTTTGCATATATCACCTTATTTCACTTCTCTATGGTATACTGGTCAGATATTATTCTCATTTTTCAGATATGGAAATTGAAACAGATTAAAGTGACTTTCCCAAGGTCATCTAGCTAGTTGGATTAGAATTAGGAGAACTTTCTTTTTTTTTAATTTATTTATTTTTAATTGGAGGATAATTGCTTTACAATATTGTATTGGTTTCTCAGATATATCAACACGAATGAGCCATAGGTATACATATATCTCCTCCCTGTTGAACCTCCCTCCCACCTCCCACTCCATCCCACCCCCTAGGTTGTCACAGCTTTTCTCTTCATGATCTGAAGACAACCAGTCAGTTCACTTAGTCCAGGATATGAGCCAATTCAAATCTTCTGTTCTGGAAGCTCACAGGTCAAATAAGTGTTAGTGAACTACTCTTGCATTCACACAATACCTAAAGCTTCTGGTAATAGCTCTTGGAAATGTGGTGGAGGAAATATACTTAGTGATATCCAGAATTCTATGAATGAACTGGTTTTGTGTAGGTACTACTTTTATTTTAGTTGCATGAAGTAAAATTCCAGATTGGCCAGGATTCCCATTCATGTCACTTGCTATTGTTGTTCAGTTGCTAAGTCATGTCCGACTCTTTGCAACCCCATAGACTGTAGCACCCCAGGCTTCCCTGTTCTTGATTATCTCCCAGTTTGCACAACATGTTACTGGGGGCCCGATATTCTACACTGTGGAACTGGGGGGAGTAGTTCCATTCTTTCTCACTGTCTTTGGAGGGCTTGTGCACTCTGGACTTGAGGTCTTGAGCAAGGGCCCTGTTTATTCAAAGAGAGTTCTCTCCCACTCTCCCACAGGAGTTTGGTTTTCATCTAAGACTGGATCATGTTGGGAGTTATCTTTCAAGTTCTGGCTACTGCAGCGAGCAAACTCTGTTAGCTAATTGCATTTTTTTTTTGTTTGACTGCAGACCCAGAGGCACTATAAAAAGTTTAGATCTGACACAGCAAGGGGGAAAAGAAGAAGAATAAACAAGCATGCTGTGAGTTTTCTACTGTGTGAGGATACAGGCACACGAGAGTTTTCAGCATCTTTTGCATTCCAAGACCAGAGTTTGAGAGGTTGCCAAGTGCAACCAAGAGTTAGACTTCAGAAGTCCTGTGCTTCCTTCAAGAACATGGTCACCGATCTAAGACACTAAATTTGAACCAATTTCTCTTTGTTATGTTTCTAAATCCAAAGCAGGGAGGGAGATAACCACTTTCCTTCTCCTCCCAACAAGCTTTCCCCTTGTAATGATGGGTTTTGTTCTAGGGAGTACATTTCTCAACTGTGCTCTCATGCTTGGGTAGTTTGGCAGGCTTTCTGATGCTCCGGGGCAATCTGAATCACACCTGAGGTTGATGGGCTGCTGACATATGGAGCTTTAATTAAACCAAGCTGAAAAAGGAGAGCATCTGGAAACCAGGGCTGGGCCTTGGAAGGGCCTGGGTGGTTCTTTTTTGATTGTGTTATTTTTTTATTTTTTCCAGAGACCATGTTTATCTTTTCTAACCAAAAAAAGTTGGGAATAACATGAATAATCAGATTGAACTTGGTCAAAATGTTGTGTCAGGAGAGATTTGTTTTCTTTTATGAGTGTTATAGGCAATACTTGAAAGAGCTGAAGTGGAATTTGGTCATGAAAACAGCTGTTTGAAGGGCACATGACTTTTATTTTTCTAAAAACATGTCCCAGAGTTGATCTTCATTGGTCCTGAGGGAAGCTAATGGAGGAAGCTTAAGACAAAGGTGGTCCAAAGTTCCAGTTCAGGTGATGCAAAAGATATTTTCCTGTCTTTGAAAGTGACTCTCTAGAACATTTAGTCTGTTATTGCCTTTGACTATATGAAAAATCAATTATACCATGGTGGATCAAAATTGCATTTTTACTAAATTATAAGAAGAAATGACACAGTATGTTGTCATTTGTTAAGCACTTATTCTGATCTAGGGATGTACGTGATACTAGGGATTCAAGAATTCATTTACTTATTAATTTAGTCATTCAGCAAATATTGTGAGCCTATTACATCCCAGGCAAGTTTTAGACACCATGGATAGAAAGGTGAATGTGGCAAAATGTTTATTCTCATGGAGTTTACCTTTTAGTAGAGAAGCCAGACAATAAAAAAGTAAGCAGAGAAACAATAATATTATTTTAGGGAGTGACAAGAGATTTGAAGAAAAGCAAAATGAAGATAACACGCCACCTATATCTTTGTTTATTTTCTCTTTTACCCAATAAAATTTTACTGGGGACCCTGAATGAGATACTGTTCTGGGTACTAGGAGTCAATGGAGACTGTACCCATGATGAGAAGTGTAAAGAAAACGAAGGGCTGAGATGAAGAAGAATCAAGGGCTTGGATGGAGTCAGGTGTGGGCCCAGCAGCACTTTAGACAGGAGGTCTGTAAAAACTTCTCCAAGGACCTAAATTATGAGAAGGAGGCGAAAGAGGGAATGGTGGTGTGGTGTGTGTGTGTGAGTGGGTATGTGTCTGTGTGTATGTACGTGTGTGTGTTGGTGGGGTTGGAGTATAGGAGGGTATCATGAAGATCATTCTAGATAGAAAGAGCACAGTAATAAAAGGTTCTGAAGCAGAAAAAAGTTGCTGAGCATTGGTCAGGAAAACCAAATTTGGTCCTGGTTTAGAAGACCTGAGTGACTTGGTATAGCCTAAGACAAGGCTGGGATCAACCATACAGTGTCCTGAAGGCCAGCTTAAACACAGTGAACTTTATTCTAAGGGCAGTGTGAAGAGACTAAAGAATTTTGAGCAAGGACGCGATGTGATTTGACGCATGTTGATAGCCCTTTGACCACTGTGTGAAGGATAGATGAGAGGTGAGCAAAAGCAGAGGCTAAGAGGCCAGAACAGAGCCTTTTAAAATAATCTGGTCCAGAGAGATGGAGAAGGACTCCACCGACCACCTTGTTAGCACCTCTTCCACAGTTTTGCTCACCTCCTTCCTAACTAGATCAACAAAATTGGTCTTCCAACTCTTTCAGACTTCTGCAGGCAGCCCATTTGATACTTAAGATTAATTAAAAAAATTTTTATTTGGATGTGCCAGGTCTTTGTTGTGGCACGTGGGATCTAGTTCCCTGACCAGGGATCAAATCCGTGGCCCCTGCATTGGAATCACAGAGTCTTAACCACTGGACCTATAGGGAAGTCCAGACTAACTTGAAACCTGTGGAGTTTGAGGTATCTGGAAAGACAACTTTTATTTTAAATTTAGTTTTATTTAGAATGTTCCCTAAGAAGCTGAATTCTTCCTTTAGATCGGAGTCTGACATTAAAAAATCACAATCACCACAACCACCAAAAATCTACAACTATGCAGTATGTCCGTTGGAGTTGGAGTTTAAAGCAGAGATTGTGCAATGCTAATTGGAAATAATACTGCAGCTTCAGTGTTTCTCTATCAGCCTTGTTTGGGAAGATAGCACACTCAGAAAAGACAAGCCATGTGAATAATTTTCAGATAGAATTTGCCATTTTGGTTGTGGATGAATGTTTTTAAGTTAGAGATATGGGAAGAAAGTGACTATGAGAGAAGAATAGACCTGAGTTTGGATTTCAGTTCTGCTGCTCAGCTGACTATATGACACGCAACAGGCCACGGAGGTTTCTGAGTGTGTGCTTCTTCAGCAAGTGACACGATGTGTGTACAATCATTGGTACATCATCAATGATCAGGGAAGACAGCTTCCCTAGCTTTCTTGCTGGCCTCCCTCTTTTCAAGAGCATCTCTCTCTTCCTGGCTGTGACACACTCTGAGGGATCTTCTTCCAATCTTTCTTCCATCATCTCAGAAGGATGAAGGAATAAACGAAACCTCCCCTCCTGTTGTCTCGCCTCCTCTCCCTTTTCTCCTTTCCTTTCTCTTTTCGCATTCTCCCTGTTTCTCTCTTCTTGTCTCCCTTCATGTTTCTTCTTCCTCTCCTCTTCCTCCTCCTCCTGTTTCCCGTCTCCTCCCCTTCCCCCTTCTTCTTGTTCTCCTTCTCCTTCTTCTTTGTAGGAATAGTGCAGGATAACAATTATGTTCCAACTACAAAGCTTGGTATCAGACGCCATACTGTGCTGTGCTGTGCTTAGTGGCTCAGTCGTGTCCGACCGACTCTTTGTGACCCCATGGACTGTAGCCCACCAGGCTCCTCTGTCCATGGGCATTCTCCAGGCAAGAATACTGCCATGCCCTCCTCCAGGGGATCTTCCCAACCCAGGGATCGAACCCAGGTCTCCTGCATTTCAGGAAGATTCTTTACCATCTGAGCCACCAGGGAAGCCCATGAATACTGAAGTGGGTAGCGTAACCTTCTTCAGGGGATCTTCCTAACGGAGGAATAGAACTGGGGTTTCCTGCATTGCAGACAGATTCTTTACCAGCTGAGCAGCCAGGGAAGCCCCAGGCACCATACTAGCTACTTCTAAAGAAAATTATTTATTTTTACTGAAGCATGTTGTTTAGTTTCTAAGTCATGGCTGACTCTTTTGTGACCTCGTAGACTGTGGCCCGCCAGTCTCCTCCGTCCATGGGATTTCCCAGGCAAGAATACTGGAGTGGGTTGCCATTTCCTTCTCCTTTATTGCAGTATAGTTGATGAAAAATATTATATAAGTTACAGGTGTACAATATATTGATTCACAAGTTTTAAGGTTATAGGCCACTTGTAGTTATTATAAAACCATACCAGTTACTTTTCAGGCATTAGCTCAACTTCACTACAGTTTTTAGAGGGAAATACTAATATTATTCCTATCTTATAGATGAAGAAGCTGTGACTTGGAGAGGTTTAATTGCCTATCCAGTATCATACAATCCGTAAGTGTTGGCACTGGAATTTGAATCCAGGCAGTCTGACTCCAGATCCCCTTTAGGATACTTTTTTTGGTATTAGAGTTCTCTTTCCCTTAGAACACTTTACTGGGTGTGGGGCATGGGGACATCTGTACTGCCAACTGGCCTTGGTGGACAGGTGGGGAAGTCTTTCTGGGAAGTAAGTGGGGTTTGCTGTAAGTTCATGTATGTGTGTCTTATTCGTGAAAAATTGCCCCCCCCCTTTATTATCCACCATCTGTGTCACACCTGGAGGCACTCAGTATTTTCCAGAAATATAGATGATTCATACAATTATTTTCTTATAATATCTAACCTCCCAGTGGAGGGACCAGAGGGGAAAGTTCATTTACAAAGATCAGTTATGATTTTAAAGGCATCTTAATTTGGTGAGTAGGAGAAAGCCAGGCTGCTAATTGATTAGTTTGTTTCTTGACCTGCTAATTGAGATTTGGTCCTCATTCACATGGCTCCTCTGCAGCGTTGGCTTCAGTTGTATGTCCTCATCTAAGCTTGCCAAAATCAGATGCTTTGGGGTGTAGAGTTAAAAACCTGGCAGCCCATCCGGACATGTAATGTAGATGCCGTTATGGAAAAATGAGGAACTTCCCTCCTAATTAGAGAAGATTGTTCTGTTGCTTCTCTGCTGTTACAAGCTTGTTCGCTGTAAATACTTCCACCATTGTAATCCCAAGGTATCAGACAATATATATATATTTTTTTTTCAAAAAAGGAAACCTGTGTATGTTTAAATGTTATTTGTGTTGCAAAGGAAGTCTCTCCCTAAGAGCTTGGCAGAGACAAGTTGACTTAGATAAAATAGTCCGTCTAGGATTGGGTTGAGTGAGAAAGAATGTTTCACGTGAATTTGAACTATGCTTTCCAGAGAGGTGAGAGCTGCAGTTCTGTGTGCAAAGAAGGCAATAGGGTAAGGACAGGGATTTCTGCCAGGTTGGCAAGGGCTGTGGAACTTCCAAGTTCTATGTGTGTGTCCATCCACGGCTAAGCCCACTCTGCATTTTCCTTCCTATCTTCCTTCTGAGTCCCTTGTCTGCTAGGTGGTCAGCTGCCTCTTTCACGGCTTTTACATCCACACACCAGCATAAGCAGTAAAAATTTGTCTTTAATTTTCCAAGCAATCTTTCTGAATTATGAAAAGAGAAGAGAAAAAAAGCTACTTGAACCTTCTGAAGTAATTAACAGAAGTTTTCCGGTTTGTAAAATGGGAAAAATAATCTACCCTTTTGGGGGACAAATATGAGCTATTAAAGCACAGAGTACAGGGTCTAGCCTTCAATAGATGCACGTGCTGTTTAATTATTTTTTTTGTTGTTGTTGTTGGCGTATAGTTGCTTTCAGTTCAGTTCAGTCGCTCAGTCGTGTCTAACTCTTTGCGACCCCAGGGACTGCAGCACGCCAGGCCTCCCTGTCCACTGCCAACTCCTGGAGTTCACTCAAACTCATGTCCATTGAGTTGGTGATGCCATGCAACCATCTCATCCTCTGTCGTCCCCTTCTCCTCCTGCCTTCAGTCTTTCCCAGCATCAGGGTCTTTTCCATTGAGTCGGTTCTTTGCATCAGGTAGCCAGAGTATATAGTTGCTTTACAATATTGTTAGTTTCTACTCAGACGCAAAATGCGTCTGCTATACATCTATACACATATCCCCTCTTCCTTGGAGTTTCTTTCCATTTAGGTCACCATAGAACATTGAGCAGAGTTCCCTGTGCTGCATAGTAGGTTCTTATTAGTTATCTATTTTATGCATGGTATCAATAGTGTATATACATCAGCCCCAATCTCCCAATTCATCCCACCTTCCCACTTCCTTTGGTATCCATATGTTTGTTCTCTATTTCTGCTTTGCAAATAAGTCCATCTATACCATTTTTTTTCTAGATTCCACATATATGAGTTAATATACAATATTTTTTTCTTTTAATGTATTTCTATGTGTTTATCTGTTGGCCTCCACCTTGCTTCTCCCCTCCTGTTCCTCCTTCTTTCCAACATGTAAACAAGAGACTACATACAAGTGGGTATCCAACTTATCATAGATACTGTGTCTAGAGCATTTATCGGAGAAGGCGATGGCACCCCACTCCAGTACTCTTGCCTGGAAAATCCCACAGATGGAGAAGCCCGGTAGGCTGCAGTCCATGGGGTCGTGAAGAGTCAGACATGACTGAGTGACTTCACTTTCACTTTTTACTTTCATGCATTGGAGAAGGAAATGGCAGCCTACTCCAGTGTTCTTGCCTGGAGAATCCCAGGGACGGGGAGCCTGGTGGGCTGCCATCTATAGGGT
The DNA here is from genome assembly GCF_032452875.1 of Bos javanicus. Lineage (NCBI taxonomy): Eukaryota > Metazoa > Chordata > Mammalia > Artiodactyla > Bovidae > Bos > Bos javanicus. The sequence goes on along the minus strand of NC_083883.1, from coordinate 23,853,391 downwards.
CACACAGAGTTGGACATGACTGAAGTGACTTAGCAAAGAGCATTTAGAGTAATCTTTATTAAGAAAGAAGAGCCTACTATATCATCCCCTATTCACTAATTTTTTGGTCAATGCCCATTTGTTGCTCTGCTCCTCTGCCATAGACTTGGGAATGAGCTGGAGTTTAAGTCCCTGGGGCCCCATGTCCTTCCCTCCCATCATCATTCCCTCTTCATTTACCAAATGGCTGATGACTGGAAGGAACCAAGTTTAGGAAACACATTTGATGATTTAAACAGATATGTTTGACAAGAAACCTCTTACAAAAGCGGGATATTCTCAGAATTGCACCAGTGAAGCTGACTAATAAGTTGTTGAAATAAGAAGTTGTCCAAATTCGGTCTCTTCTCTGGCTCCCTTATCTCCATTTGCTCTTCAGATTTCTTCTCGTTGGGTTACGCAGTTGAATCAGAATTAGAACTTGGGGATCATTTTGCTCAGAATCGTTTTGCTTTTGGCACAAATGTGTTAGAAATCCGGTTGGGGTGAGAGGTGAGATGATGTCTTGTTTCTCTTCCAACCATGTGATTCTGTGATTTTTATCAATAGGAGGAAGAAAGCAGTGCCATCCCTTGGCATTTACTCTTCTGAAAATTTCCCAAGAGCTTCACGACTTCAAGTCTATTTATTCAATTCCTCTGAAAGTTGGGTAGTCTTTAAACACGTGTCAGGACAGCCTGGCTTAATGCCTGTATATTTTACTAAGAGGTTGGTGGGCTTATTTGATTTAGCTCATGTTAGAAGTTTAATTGTTTTTTTCATACCCCCCCCCCTTTTTTTCTGCTGGCAGTGACTCTATCTAATAGAATAAAGCTTTGTCCAAGCACCCGCTCTCATTCCTTTACACACATGAGATGGGAACTTTGGATGGCTGATGTTTTTTTGAGGTTCCCAATGGACCATGTGTTTCACATCAAGCGAGCAAATACCTTTTCAGCTGAAAAACCTTTCAACGGCCTCAAGTTTCCAGACCAGACTTTACCTCTGGGCTCCAAACAGATCCAGCCTGACTTCATGTTGGTTCACCCTTAATTTTGGCATAAGAGATGCTGATTCATGAGAGCAGCTTCCAAAGATCTGTTTGGGATTATGCCTCAAGTCTTATACCCATTATTTTCCCCCAATCCAAGTTCTGCCATCCTGTTATGGGAAGCCCTATGTATATTGATGGCATAGTAATAACGATGTTTTGGTTCTTCCTAAGAACTCTGTGAAGTTGAAATGGCTATTATCTGTATTTTACAGATGAAGAAAGAAGGCTTAGGGAGATAAAGTCTCCTGCTCAAGATACATGCATTAGCATACAGAATCATAATCAGAATCTAGATTAAAAAAATTTTTTTTTTAAATTTGGCTGCCGTGGGTCTTAGTTGTGGATTGTGAGTTTTTTAGTTGCAGCACGTGAACACTTAGTTGTGGCTTGAGGGATCTTGTTCTCTGACCAGGCATCGAACCTGGACCTCCTGCATTGGGAGCAAGGAGTCTTAGCCACTGACGCACCAGGGAAGTCCCTAGATCTAGATTTTAACATCACAATTCAGGTTCTTAACCCCCATCCCAAACTGTGTCTATAGCAAGAGGGTAAGTATTAAGTCTTGAGAGAGTAAGATAATTTTTTCCTCTGTTTGATCAGATTAATTTAGGGCCAAGAGGATCTTTGAGATGATCCCACCCAACGCTTTTCATCGATGGAGCCAAGGCTTGCAATAGCGGGGACTTGGTCAAGGTCACACCAGCAGCAGTGCCAGGACCAGAACAAAGAGGCCCTGTGCTCTTTCTAGAACTGGCTGCAGAACAGGGGCAAGATTCTGAAATTACAGAGAAGTGAGAAGGTGTTGGCCAAGAATCAAGAGAGCTAAGATTTTGTCCTAAGTGAAAAATGAATTTACATTTTCTTGAAATAAAAACTATATATTAAAGCATCCAACACATGTAAGGGATCTGGAAAGCTTCCCTGGACAAGTCCTTCAGGAAAGTCCAAACTCCTTCCAGGATCCACAGGGTGATGAGTGATCTCTTCCTGCCTCTCCATCCCAAGCTTTCAAGGTGTTAGTCTCTTTTGAGTCCTAGAATCCAAACCTTTTTTTTTTTTTTTCTTGGGCTTTGTGACACCATTTCACCTGTCCTTTGTAGGGCTGGTTCCTTCTTTTTTAATTTTAAAAAATTGAGGTATACTTGACACATAACATTATATTAGTCTCAGGTGTACAGCATTTGTTGTTGTTCAGTCACTAAGTTGTGTCTGACTGTTTGAAACCTTATGTACTGCAGCACGCCAGGCCTCCCTCTCCTTCAGCATCTCCTGGAACTTGCTCAAACTCATGTCCATTGAGTCATTAATGCCATTCAACTATCTCATCCTCTGTTTCCCCCTTCTTCTCCTGCCCCCAATTTTTCCCAGCTTTAGAGTCTTTTCCAATGAGTCAGCTCTTTGCACCAAGTAGCCAAAGTATTGGAACTTCAACTTCAGCATCAGTCCTTACAATGAATAGTCAAGGTTGATTTCCTTTAGGATTGACTGGTTGGATCACCTTGCTGTCCAAGGGATTCTCAAGAGTCTTCTCCAGCATCACAATTGGGAAGCATCAGTTGCATTGCAAAATGTGTGACTTGGCTCCTTTATGCCTCAATTTAGTTATTTTTTTTGTTTGATGTGGATCTTTTTTTTTTTTTAAAGTCTTTGTTGAATTTGTTATACTATTGCTTCTGTTTTATGTTTCAGGTTTTTGGCCTTGAGGCATATGGGATCCTAAATCCCCAAAGATCGAACCCATATCCCCCAGATTAGAAGATGAAGTCCCAGACATTGGACTGTCAGGGAAGTCCTATGCCTCAATTTAAGTATTCATCCGTAGATTTCATTTAAATAAAGAGAGATCTTTCCTGACATCATTCTATGTATGAATGCTCTCTACCTCCTTTAACATTTTACTCATTTTTTTTTTACCATTTCCACTATTTATAACTATTTCTTTGTTACATCACTCATGTAATGCTTGTCACTCTTGTTAGATTGTCTCAATGGTAAAGAATCTGCTTGCAGTGCAGGAGATCCGGGTTCAACTCCTGGGTTGGGAAGATCCCTGGAAGACGAAATGGCAATCCACCCCAGTATTCTTGCATGGAGAATCCTTGAGAATCCACACAGGAGCCTCATGGGGTACAGTCCATGGGGTCACAAAGAGTTGGACACGACATGACCAGGTGATCACACACTTACCAAGCTGTAAGTCTAGTGAAGTCAGGGATATGCTCATGTCATTCAGCACCTATAAACTGGTATATTTGTTGAACAAATGCCTGGCTGGCTGGTTGGGTGTCTGAATAAATGAATGAGTGAATTCTATCACCCCAACCCAATATCCACTCCTTGGCACAGTATTACCTGAAGTTCCTAAATGGGAGAGATTTTGATATTCCAGTCAAACTGTATTTTCTGAGAGCAGTCAGTTGAAATGACTAATAGGGAAGTGTGGATTTTTTTTTTCAAGCTAAATAACTAGTCACTTAGCAACAGCCTGAGAGAATGGGACAGAAGCAAGGTGTTATTTTGGAGAAAAAAGAAGAAGGATCCAGAATTGTCAGGGCTTGGGGGTACTCACTGTGGGTAGCACATGCATGCATGGGCCTGCTTGAAGTTTCCTTCTCTAAATTTTGAACAATCAATTCTAATTAATGTCTACCTAGGCTTTAATGGTGGTGCTAATGTTAAATAACCTGCCTGCCAATTCAGGAGACATAAGAGGTGCAGGTTCGATCCCTGGGTTGGGAAGATCCTCTGGGGGAGGGCATGCCAACCCTCTCCAGTATTCTTGCCTGGAGAATCCCATGGACAGAGGAGCCTGGTTGGCACAGCCCATGGGGCTACAAAGAGCTGGATATGGCTACTGCGACAGCACACAGGCACCTGCTCTTCCTATAGATCAAGCCTCTGCTACAGTAGAGCTCCTTTCTCTACAGAAGAGACTGTCTCCCATGCCTCTTCCTGTCCCTGGGGCCGAGTCCAGCGCCAGGCACTCCACTAATGCTTGTCAGGCTGTCTTCACACAGGACATGACTACATACATTTTGGAACATAATTAGTCTCTAAGTAGTTTATAAATATTCAATTAATAACAGTAATAATGTTAATAGCAGTTATTGAGTGCTTACACATGCCAGGTAATATGTGGCTTTGCTCTCGTTATAATTTAATTCTTACAATGACCCTTTGAAGTAAGCACTATTGTTATTTATGTTTCACAGGTGAGAACATTGAAGTGAATGTCATTAAAAAGCAAAACAAAATGAAGGAGAAAACCAAACTCCCGAGGGTCGTATAGAAATACAGAGCTAGTATTCCAAGCTGGTGCCTAACTCCAGAGCTAATGCACTAAATATTCTGCCATGAACACAAATCTTTTCTCACGTTCCCGTTTTCCTGAGGAGGGCTAGGCATGATCTACTGATGGCGCATTCTGGAGTAGGTGCAGCAAGGAGGCCTGGCTGCCTCTGGATAAGCAGGTAACAGCAGAAACTTCTGCCTCCTGTAACACTTCCCCCCCATCCCCTCTCCCTGGCTGACTGATTCGCATGAAGCTCACTAGCACTCTTGGGGGCATGGAATTCTTCTAAGGAGAGCACCAAAACTGGTTTCTAGTTCACATTCACAGTTGAGGGGGAATAGAAAGATTCCAGGCCAAGGTGTAACTCTTAACAGCTGTGATGAACTCCTCTAGGGTAGAAATGTTTTCTCATCTGCCCATAAGGGCAAGACGAGTGGCTACCTAGCAACGCTGTTGTCAGGACTGAAAAAGCATTGTGCATCGGAAAGTGTTTTATATGCTGCACCATATTATGAATGCAAAGATTATTTTTAGTGGTGGCTCTTTCAGCTGAAAATTTTGGTGCTGTTCGGCCCAGGCACAAGTGATATAAGTATTTCCTGTTTAACTGGGACAGCATGTAGGGGTCCAAAGTCCTGTGTTCCTATGGCTGTTGTCCAGACCATAGGGGTGGGGGCGTGGATCTCAGCCTTCTGAAGCGATGGCCCTTATATAGCTGGTTTCCTTTGTTGAGAAAGCTCCACGAGGCCCGACCACAGGTTTCCAAATATTCGGGGTTTGCCCACCAGGACTCCTTGCTGGGCAGTCAGGGTACTAGTGGCCAGATTCTTTGTCCTCTACTGACAGATAGCCGAGCCTCGCATAGCGATTGCACAGGCAGATCACTTACTGGGGAGGAAAGGAAACACTTCTAATCATTTCTGAGTCAGCTTTCTGACTTACTGGTTTTGTTCCTTCCCCCATGAAGCATTAATAGAAATACACTTGGCTCGGAGAAGCCCTCTTCCCCGGATGAGGAGACGCATGCCTCCACGAGGGGTGTTGAGTGGCTCAGACAAGGTTCTAAAGTGAGAGATGAATGGTTTCATGTTTTGCGGTTCTGAAAGTTGGGGATAAGACTTCCTTAGGTGGAGGGTTGAGCGAACCGATCAGACTGAACAGAGGGCTTCCCCTTTGCAAGTCCAAAGCAAACCACTTCTGACTTCCAAGGGAAAGTCCAGTCCTCATGTCACTGTTCGCAAAGTGTTGCATTCCTTGGCAGGAGAATATGTAGGCAAATCGCAAAAGGAAACAGAAATCCTATAAAATCTTCCTTTTGGTGGTGAGATCTCGACTTTTTCTTGTTGGTCCTGGAGGAGCCGACAATAGCTACATCTTTCATCACCGTTTTCACAACTCCTCTTGCAATGAAAGGGAGATCAGTGTTCCACCGCTAAAAGGAATGGGGAGGCTGACAGCTCTGCCTCTCCACATGTGCAGGGTCACTTCTTACCCTGTCTAAAATTTGGTCTTAGTCCCACAGGACCACAATTCTGGGGCATCCCAGAGGTGTAAGCATCTAAAGCAAGCTGTCTGTAATGGAGCAAGTCTGTAAACGATGCTGCTGCACACATGTCTGGTAACGACTTGTCCTTAAATATTGTTCTGAGCATTTGCTCTGAACTTTGAAGTCACCACCAGCAAACTACCCTTTACAGTTGAAACAGTTTCCATGACTTTTGCAGTTTAGCTATGCTCTTGAAGGGTATTGTGTATACATTTTTTTTTTTTTTAAAGAGGAGAATGTTGCCTCAGCAAGTCTGGAAGCAAGAAGAGGGTTTATTTCTGGAGTCCAGAGATTTCTTTTGATGAGGTTTACAGATTGATGCAGGTGTGAGACACACTTACAGTCATGTAAAATCCCAACTGGATCATCGCTTGTGCTGGGGGGAGTGTGCACCTGTAATTAGATACCCGTGACCTTGGCAGAGAGCCAAAGCTTGGAAGATGTGAGTGGTTATGCAACAGATTAGAAATGTAGGGATTATGGCCATTTGTATCTATCTGCTTGTGTTCAGTTCGGTTCAGTTCAGTTGAGTTGCTCAGTTGTGTCCAACTCTTTGAGACCCCATGGACTGAAGCGTGCCAGGCCTCCCTGTCCATCACCAACTCCCAGAGTCTACTCAAATCTGGATTAAAAAAATAGAAAACCTTCTCATTTGATATCTGTGTATAACAAATGCTCTATAATGGAAACTATCTGGCTGAATGGTTTCTTACTTTTTCAGTTTTCATGGGGCTTTTAGGCTAAATGTATGCATGGCATGTAAATTCTCATCTAATGCATGTAAAATCATACCAGTTTTTCATAGTTCAGAGTCCAGGCTCTTCTGTCTTTTCTTCTGAGGGAGTAGTTATTAACACCTGCGGCTCTTCTGATGCACTTGGATCCACCTGCCAATACCCCATGTCGGGGAACGTGATGAATGCATAGGATATCCCTTTGAGGGAGCGAAGCCAAACTTGAAAAGTGTTACCACCCTTGTAGAGCTGGATACTTCTTCAAAGATTTTGAAAACTTGACTTATTCAGGCCATTTGATGGAAAGTTGTAGGTGTTTGATAAGGAAGGGTGCAATTATACTTCATTCCTCAAAATGAAGCAGCTGCATAACCTTATGCATTTTTTATGGTTGGACATTACACCTAGACCAAGGGATGGGGAAATATGGTTAGAGGAGTCACTGGTCATTCCCTGGGGACCACTTCATTCCCTGGGGACCTCCCTTCATTCCCTGGGGACCTTCCCAGCTCTGCTTTCTGCAGTATTGAAGTTCATAAGGTGAGGTTGAGGAGGATTTGGCTTCTGGTATGAATTAATTTATCTGTATTTATTATATTGCTTATGATTTCTAAATGAAAACCAGACATAATCTCATTGGTGTTTCACCAAAGCATTGTCATACTTACTTATCTGTTTTTTGTGTTTTTTTTTTTTTTTTTCACTTCACTGATGTTATTATCCATAGGCAAAAATGTGGTATCTTGGTCTCTACATTTTAAGCAATTCAGTAAGTATTTATTGATTGTATCACACACTAGGATAAAGAGTGCTGCTGTTACCAAGATGAAAGGAAGTCATTCCTGCTCTGAAATAATTCACAGTCTAGTGGAGGAGACAGACAATTATTACAGCAGACAAACAATTATTTTCAAGATGGTAAAGTCCAGTGATTAGTGATGGGCTCTTGGTCAGGACTGCCTAGTTCTGAATCTTTTCTCTGCCAGTCACTAGTTGTGAGCTCTTGGGAAGTTTTCCTAATTTCACTTTATGTCAGAGAAGTTAATCAACATATATTATAAATAAAATAGACCAATAAAAATTGTCTCTTCTTATAAAGGTAATTGAGATAAAGATAATTTAGTTAATATTGTGATAACAAAAAAGTTAATTCATGCATGAAGTGCTTAGACCAGTGGCTGGCACAATATAGATGCTTAATACAAATTAACTGCTATTCAGAATTATGTGGACCATAAAATAAATGTTTGCATTTGCATCAGAATCACTGGGGAGAGGGTGGGGAGCTTAGTAAATGCAGATTCCTGAGGCTCTGCCTCAGACATTCTGATCCTCTGCCTCAGCCTCCTTCTCAGAAATGAAACTTGGGATTGGCATTGAAACATGTATAATATCATATATGAAACGAGTCGCCAGTCCAGGTTCGATGCACGATACTGGATGCTTGGGGCTGGTGCACTGGGACGACCCAGAGGGATGGTATGGGGAGGGAGGAGGGAGGAGGGTTCAGGATGGGAAACACATGTATACCTGTGGTGGATTCATTCTGATATATGGCAAAAACCAATACAATATTGTAAAGTTAAAAAATAAAATAAAATAAAATAAAAAAATAGGTAAAAAAAAAAAAAAACCACTGTGGGCAAGTCTGATGTAGAATGTGTACAGTTGGAGGAGCTCTGGTATGTTGGATTCAGAAACAACACTGAAGAGGTGGGATAAGTCTTTGTTTAGGAGTGGAGTCAGGAGAAGCTTCACAATTGATTCACATGGTTTGAATTCTGGGTTTTGAAGCATGCATAGGAGCTCAACAGGCAGAGAAAACAATAACATGTATAAAGACAGAGTTATGGATCATTTTGATATATTCAGAGTATTATTTTTTCCATGTCATTGGAGGTGGTTTAAGGTTGGGCAGTTGAAGGAAAACTGTAGGTGATGAAATTAAAGAAAGAAGAGTGATTTCTGGACAGCTGCTGCTGCTGCTGCTGCTGCTAAGTCGCTTCAGTCGTGTCCGACTCTGTGTGATCCCATAGACAGCAGCCCACCAGGCTCCCCCGTTCCTGGGATTCTCCAGGCAAGAACACTGGAGTGGGTTGCCATTTCCTTCTCCAATGCATGAAAGTGAAAAATGAGAGTGAAGTCGCTCAGTCGTGTCCGACTCTTAGCGACCCCATGGACTGCAGCCCACCAGGCTCCTCTGTCCATGGGATTTTCCAGGCAAGAGCACTGGAGTGGGGTGCCATTGCCTTCTGGACAGCACCTGGCCATAATTATAGAATTCCAGTGAATAAGTGGGTCAGAATGTTTTCTGATATCATTTGGATGAAAATGAAGGATTGATTACAAGTTTAATTTTGCAGATAGTCCTGGTAGTGATAAACAGAAACAGTCATCACTGGGCTAGTTAATCATAATGTCAAATTCTGTTCCAATAACCAGGGCCCAGTTGATTAGGAAGAACTCTTCCCAAGAATTCAGCTTAGACTCTGGTAGTTGGGCAAGTTTAGACTTAGCAACACTTTAAAATGAGGACGTGAAGTCTCTCCCTCTTCCACTTGTGGATATTTTCCAAATAAGGCAGGCTTTCATCCGCTTAAGGTTTTTAGATGTTTTAGATTTGGATATTTGAGGAATAATTAGGTAGTGCCACAAAACTCCTTCTACTCCATAAGATGAGAAAGGATCACGGAAAACACTAATGCTCTTGTTTTCCCTTTTTTTGTGAGCCCCAACACAATCTTGAATATAGTAGAGGAGGCGGTGGTCCTACATTAAAGATAAATGATTTTCAGGCAGAATAGGTGGTTCTCTTCTTGCACTGTGTTAGATCAAGAGAATTTCATGAGTGAAATAAGGAGGAAGAAGTTTCCATGTGAAATGTAGCTCCACATTGCTTTATGGTAGAATCAAATTTTATGGTCCATACTGATGAATTCCATGAATCCCTGATCCAATGTAGGAAAAGACAGGGATTCTTCAGAAAACCTTACTGGAGATGTAGTTTTTGGTGAGTGAGGAGAAAGAACTAATAATATAGCTGGAAACCAACTAGTAGGCATAGAAATACAGGAGTCATCTTCTTTTTCAAATTCTCATGCTTCTAACTTTCTACAGATACTGTTTATTATGGTATTAGAATAAACTTGATTTCTGCTGATTAGCAGCTGCTCTAAAAACCTTACATAGTCAAACCAAATTCCCATCAGATTTCACCACAATGGGGCGTCTTTTCCCGCTGTGGGCTGCTCCATAATCTATACCTACTGATTGGAGAAGGCAATGGCACCCCACTCCAGTGCTCTTGCCTGGAAAATCCCATGGGCGGAGGAGCCTGGTGGGCTGCAGTCCACGGGGTCGCTAAGAGTCGGACACGACTGAGCAACTTCACTTTCACTTTTCACTTTCATGCGTTGGAGAAGAAAATGGCAACCCACTCCAGTGTTCTTGCCTGGAGAATCCCAGGGATGGGGAGCCTGGTGGGCTGCTGTCTATGGGGTCGCACCGAGTTGGACACGACTGAAGCGACTTAGCAGTAGCATACCTACTGATACAAAAATGGATAGTTAACAAAGGAAAAGAAAGCCTGTGTGTGTGTGTGTGTGTGTGCATTCTTTGTGAGACACTGTGGAATACCTCTCAGTAACATTTTCCCTCTTTGGTTCAGAAATGGAAAAATAGTATCAAAAAATGTAAAAGGTTCTTGGGCATCTGGATCTATCTGAAAGAGCCTGTGTTTAGATTCATGGATGACAGATTGCATAGTGAGTGGGTCGTGATGGGTGGGCAAATCCTTGGAAACACAGTAGCCCTATTGTATATCTAAGAGCTACTAAATTCAAAGCAATCTATGGCGTGGATGCTTTTGTAAATAGACATCAGCCTTTAAGCAAAGAAGAAATTATGCCCGCTGTTATTTTTTTCCTTAAGGGAAGAAAGTAAGAGAGATGAAACAAAGAAAAAAGAAAAGCACCAGGAGAACTTTTGCAACTCTAACTTCTTTTCCTCTTAACATTGTTTTGTAAAGTTGCAGTGGTCCTGTGCGAATGAATATGGGTTTTTTATTCCTGAAAACAGAGACCCGCTGTCTGATGCAGCCCTCTCTTTTCCATTTGATTGGCAGAGCTTTCTGTCTCACTCCCATTAGAGAAGAAATACTGTTCAGATTTCGACACAAGATACTACCAATGGAATAAACAGTGCCATTTCCATGATAAAGTGGATGTTTAAGATTAAGGGCTATTTAAGCCCACTGGTGAGCGACATTCCACTTGAATTAGGAGGTATTCCTGCAGGAAACAATTTTTATCAACTCAATTTTGCTACTTTCCAAGCTTTTCCTACTGAGCATACAGAAGCACAGTGTCCGCAGAGATACTGTGGCAACATTCTGTTACTAGCAGAGCTCAACACACAGAGCAGTAACTTTCAGGCGTTGGGGTGGAAAACCTGGAAGGATTAAGACAAAGAGCCATGACGGGAACGGCAGGGGGCGCTCTAAGACAGGCTGTCGCCTGGCAAGCGGGCTGCACAATAAGGCAGAGGCTGTCCGGAGAGTACCTTATTTCCACCCCTCCACGCCTTTCTTTTTTAAACGTGGGGAGGAAAAAGAATCATCAGTCAGAACACAAAGGGCTCCAGAGAACCAAGAAGTTGCAGCTGAAGAACTTAAAACAATTTTTTCAGGGGACTCTAAAGAGAGGGATGTCACATGGCCCTCTGGATGTCAATCATTTTGCAGCTGTCCTGGCCGTGGGTCTCCTCGTCTTTTCCAGCCACATCCCTCACCACCCCCACCGCCCCCACATCACCTCGTTTGGGTCTCCTGTAATTTGGTCAGCTTGGGTAGTACCGTCGGATACCTTTAGGAAGACCCCTGGCTCACATCCTTCTCTACAGGAACAACACTTCAGTGCTCTCCTGCGGAAGTAAGTGAGCCAAGGGAGCTGAAATCCTGCGAGCAGCCGAAGTCAGGACACCTAGTTCTCAGCCCAGCCGTACCCTTCGGGGCCTCTCTTAACCTCCCTTGGACTCCTGCGCTTCATCTGTAAAATGAGGGAATTAGGCTGAACAGCCTCTGAGCACTAAGGTTATGTCTGTTCATAAAAGAAGTGAGAGGTCAGGACAACAAACCAAAGAAGTCAATCCCAAAACAAGATTTTTAGTGCAAATTTTTGAGGTAATCGAGACCAAAAAAGTGTTTCTTCTTTTCCTCCTGGAGTTTGCATGACCTGATAATAGGTCCCCCTGCTTTCTATCTACCTCTATGGCGGATCCATTAACAGATTTATTGACCTTTTCACTGTGCCGTCAAAACAGAGATGAGCAGATTAGGAGATTATATCTTAATTGGCAGTTTTCTTTTGGCTAATGGCTTATTTATGAGTTAACAGCAATTTCTTCATTAAGCAAACTCAACAAAAATACTGCTTGTAAACTGACAGATTACACTGCCTTTGCTCTTTGGTTCACAAAACAACTTTAAATATACTTTCTGGGGGGTGTTCTAATTTAATTGGCCCTAAGGAGAACCAGGTTGCCCACTGGGATTAAAAGGGGAACATCACTCTGAATCTCATTAGTTGGCCTCAGCAATGGGCAGGATTGTACTTTGAGTGAAATAAGTGAACAGATGTAGTGACTGGGGGTGGGGGCTGATAAAAGTAGAGATATGGAATGTAGATATTAAATTAATCTTATAATTACACATGTGCTTATGATATGTCCAAGCAAAGGGTGCAAAGATGTTGAGAGGCAGCATCTGAGGAGTGATGTAGCAATAATTCTCTTAGTCAGTGACTGATGGAAACTTCTCACCTCTTGTAGGAGCTCTCTGTGCAGTGGGCATCAGCTTTGTCAAATAAAAAAGAAAATGTGATGACACTTTAGGAGAAGACCAAGACATTATTTCAATAGGGATAAGATTGTTCTTTCACTCAGGACGTGGAATGCACCACAGTCTTATTCCACAAAGTCAATGTGGCCATTGTCCCTTAAATATTTGTGCCAACAATTAGATAATTCCTTGAGGGCACATGTTGAAATCTCTCTGTTCCTTTAGTGTCTGGTTTGCGTGGGGGCTTTTGCAGTAAGAGGTGCTCAAAGACAGTTGTTGAATCAACTGTTCACAATCACGTTTTCCTCTTTAAGGCATCATTACAGCTACAGAAACAAACAAAGCAAAAAAAAGAGATGTCCTTGCATGAAGTCATTACTTGGCTCATACGAGGTGCTGAGTTCATTTCCAGCTCTGATGACTGGATACTCACCACCAACTTGATCCAAGCTGCTGGGTTGCACCAACTGCGATCAGAGACAGTGACTTGCTTAGATTATTAAGCATGAATGTGCTAAGCACCAAAATTCAGATTTAGTGCAAGCTTTTGGCTACTCCTCAGCTTTGGCTTTCAGAGTTTCAAAAGTTATTGATTTCTATTAATATTAATGCCACTTTCTATTCAGGTTGCTTCCGAACATGAGTTCTGTGCTAGGGTAGGGCAGTATACAGTTTCATGGCATTGCTGAGTCAGGACCAGCAGCAGTATGGCCGTGTTTAGTTAGATCAGAACCACTCTGGATTTACAATCATGTGGTCAGTGCTGTATTTGGGAAGAATTGCTCTATGATGGCGGTGGCGAAGCTGATGGCATTGGAGTAGGTGACCCAGAATATGATGTGGTCAGAATCTCTGTTTCCACTTATTGTTTAATCACTCTGAATCTTTGCTTTTTTAAAATCCATAAAATGGGAGCTCTTGTCTTGTTTGTGAATTAAGTGAGAATATATGTATGAAGACCCCTTGGAACATGAAAGGCATTCAATTGTAGGCTATTTTTGTTTTTTAAGATATACCCTAGAAAGCCTGGAGAAGGAAATGGCAACCCGATCCAGTACTCTTGCCTAAAAATCTGATGGACAGAGGAGCCTGGCGGGCTATGGTTCAAAGGATCACAAAGAGTTGGACACAACAGAGCAACAAAGCACTAGAAAGCCCTTGTCTACACGACTGTGTGTCACAAAATGCTGTTAGAAAGTGTTTTTAGTTTTCAATGACAGTTGAAGCTCTCTGAAATTACTGGGACAGAAATATTACTCATTAAAAAAAATAAAGGATGAGATTCCTTTGCATCCTCAAACTTTTGATTTTTCTCCTCTTCCTCGCTTTTCTTTGTACTACTTTCCTCAGAAATCCAGTTTCCAAATTATGTTTCTACCTACTTTCTTTGAGTCCTTATTTATACTTTTATGGACGTGAGTCTGAGTGAACTCTGGGAGTTGTTGATAGACAGGGAGGCCTGGTGTGCTGCGATTCATGGGGTCTCAAAGAGTCGGACACAACTGAGCGACTGAACTGAACTGAATAATAATAATTTAATGTGCCAATCTTCCTGAGACTATTTAATTATTAACAGATAACAAATCTCTCTGTGAAGAAATAAAATGTGGAATGAAAATTTCAAGTCTTGACCAACATGTGCTTGCTAAGTCACTTCAGTCGTGTCCAACTGTTTGTGACCCCATGCACGGTAGCCCGGCAGGCTCCTCTGTCCATGGGATTCTCCAGGCAAGAATACTGGAGTGGGTTGCCTTTCCCTTCTTCGGGGGATCTTCCCGACTCAGGGATCAAACCCAGGTCTTCTGCATTACAAGCAGATTCTTTACCCTCTGAGCCACTAGGGAATCCCTGGTCAACATGTAGAAATATGCATTTTCAGGGTGCTAGAATCTTTTCGATTTTCTTGAGTTTAGATTCATTGACAGTAGCTAATGCATGAAACATATCATTTATGAAATCATCAGAACTTTAAATAACTCGTTACACTGGTTACTTATCTGCAGAGTCAATGAGGGAAGAAATATGTATAGTTACCACTTGTTCTTTTCTCCAGTATTTTTAAGTGAGAAATTTCTATAGGCAGAGAAGCTGGAGAGTCAAGCTGGAGAGTCAAGAAGTCTTGAGGCGTCATCTTTGTGCAGGAAGCTCCTACTCGAGGGTTAGACGTAACAGCAAAGAATCATAAACGCACTGATAACATGAGGCCAAGTGGGCATGACCAAAAAGAAGGTTATCGAGGGGCCAGCACTGACTGCCAGGGTCTTGAGAAAGTGCAACACCTCCCCCTGGGATGAGGAGGCTACACAGTCCATTTCAATCACAGTATCTCCTGCCCAGCCGAGAATTTCCTCTATGACCATGTATTTGTCAGTGGACAATGAACTGGCTCTATCTTCTTAAGATGTGAACTAACCAGAATAATTTTTAAGCAGGAAATTCTCTCAAAACACAAGTACAGTTATAAGTCAGGAAGATAATCTATGTGACCTCTGTTTAACCTTGGGACTATTTATGATTTTAAACTTTTTCATCGCCTGGGTGAACAGGGGAAAAATCTTCTATTTCCATTCTTATATCCTCCATTATACTAATTGCAGGAAGAAGGCTTCTAAACTCCACCGTTAAAAGCAGTAAAGAAACTCTATCCCTGACATGAAACATGACACCCAGCCTATGTAAAATTGAGTTACAGGCTCACAGGATTGTGGCCATGGCCGTTATTTGAAGTTGTCAGCTGTGCTATTGTGGGTTAACTGTTCAGAAAGCCTACTTTTTTTTTTTTTTCCTAAGCAGTAAAGCTGTTTCTGTAGTCTTATTTTATTTGGTAACTATGCTGTGTTTAAATATAGTTTGTGGGTGAAATTCTTATAAGTTAGCATTTGTACTTTATATGGTTTTGTGCTAGGAAACCTCGGTTAAAGAAAAACACTCACAGGGAACTCTAGCAAATGTCCTTTCCTCAGGGCCTATACTGTAGGCGCTCCCTCTGTTATTTTCTGACCCCAGAAAGAAGCAATGCAAACAGGGAGGAACACAGAACTCAAAACATCATGGGAACTGATTGGCTCCATGTCTCTGATAAAAGTGAGTATTCCTCATAAAGTGCTGTGAAAAACACGTGTTTATTTTGACCAGGAAGATACTGAGTTGAACAGATGACAGGGAGTTATCATTCAAATAACCCTTGTATACATGAGAACCTCTCAGAATTTACTTTGTAGTCATTTTCAAAATGTTTCTTGCTTTGTGTTAATAGATGGTAAACATTAAACTTAAACTTTGCATTTCAGTACATGATTGTGAGACATGCAGTCCAGACTGGAGATGTTACAATTGCCCAAGTCTATGAGAGCCATTGAATTGAAGAGAGCTCTCACGGAGAAGGCAATGGCACCCCACTCCAGGACTCTTGCCTGGAAAACCCCACGGATGGAGGAGCCTGGTAGGCTGCAGTCCATGGGGTTGCGAAGAGTCGGACACGACTGAGCGACTTCACTTTTCACTTTCATGCATTAGAGAAGGAAATGGCAAGCCACTCCAGTGTTCTTTTGCCCGGAGAACCCCAGGGATGGGGGAGCCTGGTGGGCTGCCATCTCTGGGGTTGCACAGAGTCAGACACGACTGAAGCAACTTAGCAGCAGCAGCAGCATGGTAGGAAACACATATGCATTGGGTTACAACCTTATAAGCTACGTTCTTTGTGGTTGCACGGCCTTTTTGAGTCATCAGCTTTGTGTTCAGATCACCAAATGAGAAGACAAAGGCAATAACATTTGCAACTGGATGAGCTTTTCTATTGCCTTCAAATAGAGGTCAAAGTTAAGGACAAAGAAATAGTAAGAATTTCACATTCTAAAAAGAAAAATCAACCTTCGGGACCATAAACTTCCTTTAGGGTTTCTAGATGCTGCTAATTCCATCTTGAGGCTCTATCATCTTTTATTTCCAAGATCATCTTGGTAACATGTGTCACTTCTGCTTCTGTTCTGCTGGTCAGAATTAGTCACACGGTTAGCCTAACATCAGGGATCTGAGAAATGTAGAGGAGTACATAGAAATCTTTGAGAATCAATAGTTTCTGCAATAGAGTCATTGACATATTTGAAGGTGCATTGGCTTTCCTCACCTTTTCAAAATCAGGTGAATGAAGGCTCTGAGGATTCACTGGTAGAGATCGAGCGTAAGTAAAAAAAGAGAAGACTGTCCATAACAGGTCACTGGGTTAGGCAATACTTAGTGAAATAACCCTTGTGTAGAACCATAGAAAAGAAAATTATTGAAGAGCAATGGCAGAGCCAAGAGAGGAGATGGAGTTGGAGTAGTCCACAGTCCTGGTGGTTGGAATGTCAAAGATGCAGGGAACAAAGATATGGGGTTTTCTTATGAGCCAAATGAACTCTTAAAAAGGTGCACTGAAGTCTATCACCAGTTCCTCATTCAAGAGGGTGGTCCTGGCATCAAGAGGCTGTGGGATGTTCTGCCAGGGCTAAGAGCTGTGAAGAACTGGAGGATGTAGAGCTGGAGCCAGAAGCCCCACTTCAGAGAACTGTGCAGTGTGGACGGCCTTGCAGATGCTCCAAAGAACTTTCTCTTGTCTTATGAAAGAGCAACGCTGAATGCTTAATCACTCAGAGGGCATCGGTGCTGATCCACAACAAGCATATACGTAGCAGAACCCAACACAGAGAAAATCACAGTGGAGACAAGGCTGCAGTTAAGTAAGACCCAGATGTTTCTTTCTTACTCATTTACCCTTCCAACCTGCCAAGTAGAGTAAAACCTTCAGGAGGGGGAAGGAGGAGAGAGGCCAAACCCAGAATACATGTCCATCTATTCTAAGGAGGAAGGGTGGGGAAGAAATAAAAGAGAAGGTCATGCTTTCTTCACTCCAAAATAAAATGGAAGAGAAGTTCTGAGTTTGAAATTCACCTGAATCCTGAAAAATGAAAGCAAAGGAAAAGTATGGCATCTTCTGAAGACATTAGTTGGGGACTAGAAAGCGCTTCAACAGAGCAGTGTTGAAAGCAGTAATAATAGTAGAAAAACAATTATAAATTAAAACTCCCACTTGGAATGAGACCATTCAGTAGACTAGCTATCTGTGGACCTACCATCTGACTTATTAATGTTGCTCCTGTTTCTGATGGGTGAGACCAAGGACTTGGGTCTGACTTAAAACTCTGAGAGACTGATGTCTTGGAGTCAAAGTGAGATGGGGTTGGACCCATGACATTATGGGTTATGAGAGCTGGGAGAGGCTGAGTGCTCCCTAGCCCATTCTCCTCATCTTTCTCATGATCAAACTTGGGAGCAGAGTTGGCACATAGTTGGCTTAAGATCAAATTGCTGTTTAATAACAGGGATTGGTATCTTGACAATCTTGGAAGTATTATGAAAATTAACTCAATTCTGAAAAATAATTTTCATTCTTGCCTTAAATTTTGACCACTTTATCATTTCAGTTCAAAATAATGAGACTTGAAGGTGAGATCACCCTTTTTTAAGTTGGTCCTCTGCAGTTTTGAGGCTACCTGTGAAGTAGTGACTTCAATATTTTTCAGATCATTTACAACCCAGACTGCATAATGCTCAGAACTCTCTGTGATCAGCTTTCCTATAACTGTGACTAAAGAATAAAGAGCTTTATTGTATATTTCAAATATGGTCCAGGATTAACATATCTTTGCCTCTTTCTCTCCCTTTCAAGAGGACATATCATTTTGTCAAGTCTCCAAAAGTCAATCCAGTTCTATGGGGCATCAGAGACTAATGTTGGCATCAGAGACTGAAGATGGCACAGGCCAAGAAAGACATGGTGACACCATCCAGCAAAACGTATTAAAAATCTCAATCGAATAATTTGCCCAATCCAGTGCTTCTTCAGTCATCAACTGCTTCTTTTCACTCTTAGATGCCCCCAACCTGCAGCCAGTCCAACTGCACCAGATTCACCTTTTCTTGCCTCCCAGAGCTTCCACAACCCTCCCCATGCAAAGAGTTGTAGAATGCAAAGCAACTGAATTTTCAGTATTTTCTCTCAGTTTCTCCCATTTTCACCTTCAACCATCATCCTTTATTAGGAAGACTCATGTTAGGGGCAGTCTGCTTAGAAAGCAGAGTGTCTAAATAATAAATCTTTTTTTTCCCCTGTGAAATAGTGTTTCTCTGTTGTATTTGCTTCCCAGGTTCAGTGATAATCTGCCTGCCAAGGCAGGAGACTCAAGAGATGCAGGTTTGATCCCTGGATCTGGAAGAACCCCTGCAGAAGGAAATGGCAACCCACTTCAGTATTCTTGCCTGGAAAATTCCATGGACAGAGGAGCCTGGTGGGCTACAGTCCATGGGGTCACAAAGAGTTGGACACATCTAAACGGCTGAGCACACTGTCATATTTGTAGAATTTTTAGGCAATAGAGTCTCTTCATCTGTTTCAATTCATCAGGAACGATTGCTATTCATAGATCCCTCTTACTTATAGAATTTTGGCTTCTGCCCTCGAGAAGAGTCACTCCTTCGTACTGGACTGAGACTTAAAAGTTGGTGTGGGTTACCCATCTCTATGGGTTTGTCTTCAGGCTGACCTGATGTTTCTGATTGTGTCTGCTCTTACCTCCCTCTAAAACCTCTGCTCTATTATCAGATTTGCTCATGGGCTTCTATGCTGACCTGATCTCAGACTCTAGCCCCAGCCCATCCAACTTCTTACCGAGTTCTCATTTCATGAACTACTTTTTTTCCTGTCCTTTCCTATTCCCCCCAGCACTCAGCATTGGTCCTTCCCTCTTTTCAGATAATGACTTCTGTATCAGCTCTGACAGCTGACCTCACTTAGCTGTGTGGTTGGAGATATAATTCCCAGCTCAAATGGCGGGAAGTTGGTGAGTTTCAGGGCATCATTGTTGGTGTTAGATGATGTGAAGAGAACCTTTCATGAACCAACTAACATATCCCTCTATGTCCTGTCAGATGAGACGTCTGATATGTCTTATCAGGACAATGTTTAGCGACAATTTGTATTGATATCTAAAGTACAGTCAGGAAAATCCACCTTGACCTTTTTGTTTGTTCATAGCGTCTATATTCATTACTGTCAAAACCTGGAAGCAACCAAGTACCCCTTAGTAGGTAAGTGGATGAATAAACTGTGGCACAGCAGACAATGGAATATTATTCAGGGCTAAAAAACTATCAAGCCATGGTATTTGTCTTTCTTCATCATTTCACTTAGCATCATACCTTCCAGGTTCATCCATATTGTCATGAATGGAAGATTTCTTCATTTGTTATGACTGAATAGTATCCCACTGTGTGTGTGTGTGTGTGTGTGTGTGTGTGTGTGTGTGTGTACACTACCGCTGTGTATGTAAATATATGCACACACAATGGTGGTATACATATGTCACATTTTCTTTATTCATTTGTTGATGGGCACTTAAACTGTTTCCATATCTTGGCTATTGTAAGTAATGTTGCAATGAACATAGGGGTGAAGATATTTTTTAAATTAGCATTTTTGCATTTTTCAGGCAAATACACAGTAGAATAGCTAGACAATATGGTAGTTCATGGAGGAGGAAATGGCCACCCACTCCAGTATTCTGGCCTAGAGAATCCCATGGACAGAGGAGCCCGGTGGGCTACAGTCCGTGGGGTCACAAAGAGTTGGAGACGACTGCGTGACTAATACTAACACTATGGTAGTTCTGGTCTTAATGTTTGGAGGATTCTCCATATTGCTTCTGTAGTGGCTGTGCCAGTCTACACCACTAATAATGTATGAGGGTTCCATTTCTCCGCATTCTAGAGAATACCTTTGTTTCCAAGCTCTCTGTGCATTAAATAAATATCAACTCAGAAGTTCAAGCAACTGATAGGCACTGTTCATGATTTATTCTGTCTTCTTGAATTTCTGGTTCTGTTTCTCTACAGCACTTTCATATTTGAAGAAGCAGCAAGCTTTTTTTTTTTTTTTACCATTACTTAATTCCATTTTTAAAATTTCTCCTCAACATCCCCTCTTTATTTTTAAATTTTGAGATTGCAGCTTGAATTCTAAATTTTGTGTACAAATGTCACACAGCAGTCAAAGAGTAAGGAGTACAGTTCTAAACTCCTAGGCTTCTTGAGCTAAAGAAAATCTCTTCTTCACAGCCACCATAAGAGTAGAAAGGGTTAATGAATTATCCAGTTCTCTGTTCTTTGTCCAGTATCCGGTGATAATCTAAACTTACTGGAAACATACAGGTCTGCGCTCAGCTTTTCCATCATTTCTATTTCTGGTGCCTCAACAATGTCTTTAAAGGAGCATTCTTGCAAAAACAGAAACCTGCTGTTTGGGTGAACTTGAGAATCCTTTGGTTTTCTTTAACAAAATAAATATTTTTGGTAGAAGAGCAAATTCCAGGTCTGAAGATGACCAAGGTAGGGCTAGATCCATGGAATATTAGCCAAGACATTCAGGATAATGGAAATAGATGGGCTCTGCAGGAGACGGGTAGGAGAGATGCGAGAGGGAAGCTCTGAATGAGATCATTGCTTAAAGAAAGTATGGTTTGGCCCAAAGAGCAGAAGCTGTGTTCCCTAGATAGATCTAAGAATTGAATAAGTGGGTAGCTGCGGTTCACTCTTCAGATAATAATCCTGGAGGGAGTCACTGTTCAACTGTTACTTCCAGCAGGTACCAATTACACATGTTTAGAAAGCTAGGGGGCTGCTTGTATATATAGATATAGGTGGAAAGCATTATAATAAGTATTACTGCCAAAAATGGGAAGAAGGGAGAACTACAATTTATGATATCCCTGCTGTACGCCAAGTATAGTGCAAGCATTATTTGATTTGTTTCTCTCAACCAACCTATGTGTTATCTTATCATCTTATAGAGGAAGGTCCTGGGGTTCAGTGAGGTTAAGTACATTACTAAAGGTGGCAGAATAAAGAAAGAAAAAAGGTGGAATTTGAATCCCAGTTTGTCTAACTCTAAAATTTAGATTTCCCTAGAGCAGGATTTGGCCTTCCAAAGCCTGTCCTGTGTAGGACCGTGCTCTCCATGCTTTATTATGAGAGTTGCTATCATTTACTGAGCACTACACTACACATTTTGCACATGTCATTTATCATTCTCACAAAAATCATGAACATAAGTTTTATTATTCTTACTCTGTAAAGAAGCTGAAGGGTGGACAAGTTATATTGTATTCAAAGGCATACAATGGGTGGAACTGATATCCTAGCTTGCTTCTCTCCAAAGTACTTGTTGACTTTTGTTTTCTGTTTTTTAAACAATTACTTGAATGTCGTTGTTCTGTTGCCAAGTCATGTTGGACTCTTTGCTACCCCATGGACTGCAGCACACCAGGCCTCCCTGTTCCTCATCTCTTGGAGTTTGCCTAAGTTCATGTCCGTTGAATCAGTGATGCCTTCCAACCATTCATCCTCTGTCACCCTCTTCTCCTTCTGCCTATTCTGAATACAATGAAGTTAACAAATTATTCTAGACACAATGAATTTTCTATGTTAAATGAACTTGTACTTTGGGGGGGGGTCTTATCAGCAACTCCAGTACTTTGGCCACCTCATGCGAAGAGTTGACTCATTGGAAAAGACTCTGATGCTGGGAGGGATTGGGGGCAGGAGGAGAAGAGGATGACAGAGGATGAGATGGCTGGATGGCATCACTGACTCGATGGATGTGAGTTTGAGTGAACTCCGGGAGTTGGTGATGAACAGGGAGGCCTGGTGTGCTGCAATTCATGGGGTTGCAAAGAGTCGGACATGACTGAGTGACTGATCTGATCTGAGCTCATCAGCATTGAGTCACTGTGCTTATATGGTTGTCAGGAAGACAAGAATGGAGAGGATATATGTTTCAGCTATCTGTCTACTTATGTATGTACCTATTACTGTGTGTATGTATATATCTATCTCTCTACCTAATCTGCCATCAAGTATCAAAATACAATTAATTATCAATAGTTCATCACTAAATTGAAAGTATAGTTGATTAAGAAAAATTCTTAATAAGCTCAAAAACCACATTATAATCTACCAATAAATAGACTTGGGAGTAAAATGAGGGATGGAGCCAAAGGCAGAATGGACACAAAACTTTTCTTCTTTCCCAGGTAATTTTAGTCTCTTCCTCCCATTTGCTAATGAGTTATTGACAATCAGGGATTCAGCTCTTTTAACACCAGATCCTACAGTTTTGCAATAGAATTTAATTCAATATATCTGTTCTTTTAAGAAACGCTTGGGCCTTCTCAGGTGGACCAGTGGTAAAGAATCTGCCTGCCAATGCAGAAAGTGCAGTTTGATCCCTAGATCAGGAAGATCCCCTGGAAGAGGGAAATGGTAACCCACTCCAATATTCTTGCCTGAAAAATTCCATGGACAAGAGGAGCCTGGCAGACTATAGTCCATGGGGTCTCAAAGAGTCGGACATGACTGAATGACTAAACACACGTGTACCTGGTCTTATGCTAGATGCTGTAGACATCCAGCTTTGAAAGACTTAGTCTCTGACCTCGGAGAGCTCACAGTCTAGTGGGAGAAACAGGTGTATAAACTTAACTTATGACAGATGTCTTCCTTAATAATACAAAACTTTAATATTCAAGGAGCCGAGTACACAGCCAATCAGAGATGTTCTGAAACTTCTTCCTCTTGTCTCTGGTGATCAGCTGAATTGAAGCTCAGCTCTACAGTCTTATTGGTCACTTTATTTATTCTTTATTCTACTCTGAAACTCATGTACACTCAAGCATGAATGCTTTCCTTGCAGTACAAAATATTATTGTAGTGTAACCAAAATACCAATGAGATGAAATTTCTCTTTATACATGTAGTATTCCAGTTAAGAAATGCAGTAGGAATTATAGAATTATGTAGTGATGTTATTTGGATTGTGTTTCAAATGACTACTATAAAAACAAACAATAACAGCAATTAAATTAACAGCCCCAAATTGAAAGCAATTCAAATGGTGAATGGATCAACAAATAATGGTATAGTCTTATGATGGAATGATATTCAGCATTTAAAGGGAATGGACTATGGATTCACACACAAAAAAGTAGGAATTTTAAAATAATTATGCTCAATGAAATCCTCCTCCTTCAAAAAAGTATATATTGTATTATTTTAATCATGTAAAGTTTTAGAAAATACCAACTAATCTATCGTAACAGAGAGCAGGTGAGTGGTTTTCTGGAGATGGGGATTCAGTAGGGGAAAGGTCAGGGTCAAGGAGAGACCATGAATAGGACACAGGCAAACATTTGGGGGTGATAGATATATTCATGGTCTTGATTGTGGTGATGGTTTCATGGATTTGTTAAAACTTACCACATTTTATAGTATAAAAACCTATAGTTAGTTTTATGCCAATTACATCTCAAACTGTTTTTAAAAAAGGTTAACAGTCTCTAGGTCCATCCTCATCTCTAGAGACCGTCATGCAGAATGAAGTAAGTCAGAAAAAGAAAAAATACATAGTATATTAACTCACATATATGGAATCTAGAAAAATGGTACAGATGAACCTATTTTCAGGGCAGAAATAGAGACACAGATAAAGAAGACACGTGGACCCTGAGGGGAAGGGAGGGTGGGATGAATTGGAAGATTAGGATTGACATATATACACTGCTGCTGCTGCTGCTGCTGCTAAGTCGCTCCAGTCGTGTCCGACTCTGTGCAACCCCATAGACAGCAGCCCACCAGGCTCCCCCATCTCTGGGATTCTCCAGGCAAGAACACTGGAGTGGGTTGCCATCTCCTTCTCCAATGCATGAAAGTGAAAAGTGAAAGTGAAGTCACTGTCGTGTCCGACCCTCAGCGACCCCATGGACTGCAGCCTTCCAGGCTCCTCCGTCCATGGAATTTTCCAGGCAAGAGTACTGGAGTGGGGTGCCATTGCCTTCTCCAAATACCTCCTCTAGCAATCTCAAAAAGAAGCATGTTTTCTATATTTCTAGTCAATATTCCAATGGCAAAATGAACCCTTATTGGTAAATTACATTTGGACTCACTCAGTCAGTCAGTTCAGTCACTCAGTCACGTCTGACTCTTTGCGACCCTGTGAATCGCAGCACGCCAGGCCTCCCTGTCCATCACCAACTCCCGGAGTTCACTCAGACTCATGTCCATCGAGTCGGTGATGCCATCCAGCCATCTCAACCTCTGTCGTCCCTTTCTCCTCCTGCCCCAATCCCTCCCAGCATCAGAGTCTTTTCCAATGAGTCAACTCTTCGCATGAGGTGGCCAAAGTACTGGTTTCAGCTTTAGCATCATTCCTTCCAAAGAAATCCCTGGACTGGTTGGATCTCCTTGCAGTCCAAGGGACTCTCAAGAGTCTTCTCCAACACCACAGTTCAAAAACATCAATTCTTCGGTGCTCAGCTTTCTTCACAGTCCAACTCTCACATCCATATATGACCACCGAAAAACCATAGCCTTGACTAGACAAACCTTTGTTGGCAAAGTAACGTCTCTGGTTTTCAATATGCTATCTAGGTTGGTCATAACTTCCCTTCCAAGGAGTAAGCATCTTTTAATTTCATGGCTGCAGTCACCATCTGCAGTGATTTTGGAGCCCAAAAAGATAAAGTCTGGCACTGTTTCCACTGTTTCCCCATCTATTTGCCATGAAGTGATGGGACCGGATGCCATAATCTTCATTTTCTGAATGTTGAGCTTTAAGCCAACTTTTCCACTCTCCACTTTCACTTTCATCAAGAGGCTTTTTAGGTCCTCTTCACTTTCTGCCATTTGGACTAGGAAGAACTAAAAATACACTATAAATTTCTACTTGGGACACCAGAACAAAATCCTCAAAACCAAAATTTAAGATAATTTGTCCCATAAAATCGACCAAAAAGATGACAACTCTATTTACTAACCAAATGTGGCACTGCTGTTTGTTAATGGTAGAAATACAAAGAGTGCTAACTTCGAAATTAAACAACTCTCGATGATTGTTAAAAAATCGATGATGTGCATTTTCTCAAATGGAGTGCATTATTTCAAACAAAGTAAACCTTGATTAATACTACAAAACTTCACATCTGCATCTTTTGAATTACCACCCGATGTCGGTCTCATTTTAAAAAATAAGAGGTAAGCTCAAGGTGTTTTGGGTGTGTGTATGTAGATCAGACAATCAGAGAAACAACTGCCTGGAGGTGGGGAAGTTTGAGATGGAGGAAGAAGTGGAGAGGGCATCTCAGACACAGAGTATAGGGAAAGGGGTAAAAGTAAGAAGTGGGATGATGACGGTGGGGAACTGAGGTCAGCTTTGTGTTCCTGGGGGGAAGTGAGAGATGGTAAGTAGACGCAAGAGGACGAGATGTCAGTCCAGTGTTTTGCTTGTGGTGTTAAACGCTTAGACTTTATCCTGAAGCTGATGAGGGTAAAAGAAGAAACAGTTAAACTAGTTGGAATACGGCTTCAGTAGTGTGGGTAAAAGATGCTGAGGACTGAAATAGGTTGCAGTGGATGGAATGAGGAAGGTGGATTCTAACAGTATTTCAAAAGGAAAATCAACAGGACTCAAACAGTGATGAATATGAGGAGTGAAGAAGAAGAAGAAAGCATTAAGGATGACTTCTAAGTGCTTTAACCCACTTGATTATGGGTGATACTAATATTGCTGCTGCTGCTGCTAAGTTGCTTCAGTCGTGTCTGACTCTAGGCGACCCCATAGACAGCAGCCCACCAGGCTCCTCCATCCATGGGATTTTCCAGGAAGAGTACTGGAGTGGGGTGCCATTGCCTTCTCCAATGCAGGAAAGTGAAAAGTGAAAGTGATGTCGCTCAGTTGTGTCGGACTCTTAGCGACCCCAGGGACTGCAGCCCACCAGGCTCCTCCGTCCATGGGATTTTCCAGGCAAGAGTACTGGAGTGGGGTGCCATTGCCTTCTCTGAATAATATTGATGATAACATAAAGTAAGAAAAATTTAAGGGAAAGGGAGTGGATCTGGTTTTCAATTACTGAGGTTAAGTAATTAATCTTCAGCATAAACAGGTGAGGATTCCTCATAGTAGACTGGTAACTGTAAGTCTGAAGGCCTGGGATAGAAGAGCGCTTGGCTTCAGAAATGGACTCTGGGGTCAGCAGTACTGAAGTTGTCATGGCCACAGCTGGGTTGGAGAGTGGCTTTGCATATGGCCCAAATCTTATAAAATGGTGAACTTTTCCATGAGAGTAGAAGGGTTAATTGGGCTTCCCAGGTGGTGCTAGTGGTAAAGAACCTGCTTGCCAATGCAGGGGACTTAAGAGATGTGGGTTCCATCCCTGGTTGAAGAAGGTCCCCTGGAGGGGGCATGGCAACCCACTTCAGTATTCCTGCCTGGAGAATCCCCATGGACAGAGGATCCTGGCAGGCTACAGTCCATAGGGTCATAAAGAGTTAGACATGACTGAAGCGACTTAGCACTTACAGAGGGTAATTAATTCAGAGCAGAAATGAAAAGGCAGGAAAAGCAACCTTTTGACACATACTATGTGCCATTGGAGAGAGTGGAGCTGATCAAGGAGACAGGTGTAGAATTCAGCGAAGAGATTTTTGAAGCTATGTTTTCAACATTAAGAAGGTGTTAGCAAAATAGTGGAAGGTAGTCTCAGTGTAAGTCTATAGTGGGAAAGCAAGTAGTGAGAAAGTCTTTGATGGTTAAGGCATGAGAAGATTGAGAAAGGGAAGGGGATGAACTGGAGGGGAAGTTGTTTTTCATTGATCAGAGGAATGAAAAGCAGATTAGAAATGATTGATCTTATCTGATTTTGGCACATAATGTTTTGGTGCCAAAACTGACTAAGGATCCCACTTGGCCTGGTCTCATGTTGGGGACCCAGCTCAGGATGGAGATCGCCTGGGATCTGTAAAAGCAGTCAAGAAGGCTCAAATGAGTTTGGGTTTTACAAATGTCTTGGAAAATTGAATCAAGTATTTCTACCCTAATGATCAATTGCTAGTAATAAAATATGAACATCACAAAATAATTTGGCTATCTGATGACATTTGTCTTACCCCTACTATTGGTTTGGTATCATTTCTTCAAAACGAATCTTGTCTTTCAATAGTGTAAAAAGTGGAGATTACATAGGGTGGAAGTTGGGAGGTAGGGAATGAGGTTAATTGGTATTTGGTAAACCAAAAATACCCAGTAGTTGGAAAGAATTTTTTCAGCCCATTACTGTGGCTGAGATTTTGATTTTAAATTTCTTAGA
The DNA here is from genome assembly GCF_032452875.1 of Bos javanicus. Classification (NCBI taxonomy): domain Eukaryota; kingdom Metazoa; phylum Chordata; class Mammalia; order Artiodactyla; family Bovidae; genus Bos; species Bos javanicus. Next base: position 23,825,681 of record NC_083883.1, on the reverse strand, counting down.
CAATTTAATCCCACAAAAAGTGAAAGTGTTAGTTGCTCAGTCATGTCTAACTCTTTGTGACCCCATAGACTATGGCCCACCAGGTTCCCCTGTCCATGAAATTCTCCAGGCAAGAATACTGGATGGATATTAATGTAATATTAATACAATGTAAAACAAATTCAATGCAATATAATGGGATGCAAATTTCCCACGAGTCTGCTATAGACTGTAATATGTATGTTCCCAGTGAACTTTGCCCTTCTGTAACCTCTTCCTACAAAGACTCTGAGATTAGTCATATCAATCACTTTGTTCTATGGGATATTAGTAAATGAAATGCAAACATAGATGTGGAAAGTGCTTGCACAGTGGGGTTTGTCATTGTGGAGGTCTTCCTCTTGTAAGCTAATCACCAGGCTGTCATGAGTCTTGGGTTAGACTGCTGCATGAGAGACCACATGCAGAGAGGCTATGCAACACGTGGAGCCATTTGGACATTCCAGAGCTGATGGCTCAGAGGAATGAAGCCACGTGAGTGACCTCAGATACACAAAGTAGAAAGGAAAGACCCACCTCAGCCCCATCAACCCACAGAATCCTCAGAAACACTTTATTTATAATCTATTGAGTTTGGGGGAAGTTTGTTATGTATGCAGCAGTAGATAATGGACACAGCATCTCTTAAGAAATAATCTATGTCTTAAGAAGCCAAGTTTTGGAGAACAGGTGTTTCATTGTGCTGTATCAACCAAGGCATGGTTCCTTCAGACCCTTTGCTGTGAAAATAAATTATTTCTCCTCATTTCTCTGAAGAAGCAGATCCTAAAATATCTCTCAGGATAATGTCCACATTTCTATTGCAACCAATTGTAAGTCATCTTTATATTCAAGGTCTTACTATATTTCACATTCATGTGCTTGGACCTTATTATTCCCATGCTTGCGTCATGGGACAGTTCTTGGTCAAATGACTCCTGTTCAGAAGTCCAAAAAGATGTTTCTAGTATTATCCTAGGGATTCCATCAGTTCTCATTTAATGGAAGCTCAAAAACAACCAAATCTAAGTCCAATACCCATGACCCACCTACTATAACCCACTCTCCTGCTTATCTTTAGTTTCCATTGTTCTTAAAAGAAGGGTAAGGAACAAACAGGTCAGTCAACATGTAGACTTTGTAATCTGTTTTAACATTTTCAAAGACTCCTTGTAATGTTGGCAAGCAAATTAGAACTCCACAACTATCCCTTTGATTGCAAAACACATAGGAGCTCACTCTTGACCAGATTATTGTTTTTCCATACACAAACAGCTTTTCTTTGCAAAATGTGCTTAGGGCAAATGTCCAGCACCAACTGAATTCCCATGGTTTTATACCCACTGTTCTTGCCTATGAAGAACCTTTTAAGATACAAAATCAAGGAAGATTAGAAGATTTTTCATGCTGTCATTGCCAACCTGGTTGCAACATGTTTATTAGTAAAGTGACATTTATTTGAGGATAAGTTGCAGCTAGTTTGTGATGTCACAGAAACACTGCCTTTCCTATGTTACAAATGCATTTTATCTTTCCCTTTCCCTCAGGCTCAAGCTTCTCATTTTAATAGACCTAAACTGTAATCTTTTATAAAAGCCAATAATTCCTAAGTTCACTAATACTGGAATAGTTGTCTATTTTAGGTTTTGAACAATCCATTATAGTTTCTACCATGCACAAGCAAGAGAGGCTTGTGGAAATTATCATTTGGTGTTATTTAATCCTGGTGTTCAACTCCAGTCCTTAGCAGGTTGTGGTAGGAATGGTGATGATATTTGTATGTTTCTGACCATGTTTTCCAGTTCTATTTTCATCACAGTTCTTTTTATTTCAGAAAGATATCTGAAAACTTTCTTGCTGATAACCTCCAAGGGCTATGTCTGCTGGAAGACAGTTCTTTTTGGTATGATCCTGTGATGGAGATGCATTTACATAGAGTGGTCACTAGGTAGAAAGGGGTTTCCCTTGTGGCTCAGACAGTAATGAAACTGCTTGAAATGCAGGAGACCTGAGTTCGATCCCTGGGTCAGGAAGATCCCCTGGAGAAGGGAATGGCAACTGACTCCAGTATTCTTGCCTGGCAAATTGAATGGACAGAGGAATCTGACGGGCTGCAGTCCATGATCTCTGGAATTCCAAGATGAAAAGAAATTCAGGTTCTAAATAAATGGTTCCATTTGAAAGCAAAGTGTCATGGTTTTGAGAAATTCTGAAAATGTTCAACTTGTATGCATCCAATCTTCACACAATCATACCACTTGAAGAAACAACAGCAGTCTTCCATTAGATTTCCTGCAGTGATGTTGTTTCCTGGGAGATTATTGGCCCCAATTTCTTACATTCTTTTGTCCATAAAGAAGATCGCCAGTCCAGGTTCGATGCACGATACTGGATGCTTGGGGCTGGTGCACTGGGACGACCCAGAGGGAGGGTATGGGGAGGGAGGAGGGAGGAGGGTTCAGGATGGGGAACACAGGTATACCTGTGGCAGATTCATTTCGATAATTGGCAAAACTAATACAATGTTGTAAAGTTTAAAAATAAAATAAAATTGAAAAAAAAGAAAAGAATTTGACTAATTAAATAAAAACTGGTATTAAATAAAGAAAAAAAAAAAAGACCCAAACAAGGAATGAGTACTTTGGTAGGCTTCTCCTACCAAATTCATATTTATATGAATCTTCAAGTAAATATGATCCAAGTGATGGATGGACCAGTAATCTTTCCACTTCAGTGATCTTTGATAAATAAGCCTGCCTCATCTTTGCAACCGGAGAAGGCAATGGCACCCCACTCCAGTACTCTTGCCTGGAAAATCCCATGGATGGAGGAGCCTGGAAGGCTGCAGTCCATGGGGTCGCTGAGGGTCGGACACGACTGAGAGACTTCACTTTCACTTTTCACTTTCATGCATTGGAGAAGGAAATGGCAACCCACTCCAGTGTTCTTGCCTGGAGAATCCCAGGGACAGGGGAGCCTGGTGGGCTGCTGTCTATAGGGTCGCACAGAGTCGGACACGACTGAAGTGACTTAGCTTAGCAGCATCTTTGCAACGACTATCCAATTCAGACAAAATCTTCTCAGTGGAGAATTGTATGCTCCATAATTTATCTGTGATATCTTTTCAAGAACCTGATGGTTCCAGGAAGATAATTACTGAAGGACTGATGAACTGTAGAAAGTGTTTAAGCTCACTGACTTGGGATTTACATTTGGCTTTCGTGGATAATTATAAGTATGCTTATAATAATCCAACTTTTTCTGGTTGATATTTTATTAATCTAGAGATCTACAGAATTTAATATTTCCTCAAAATGTTCCCAAGTCCCATTTCATCCACATATAAAACATGGTATGACAGGCTGGATATCAGTGTTTTGAGAATGTCTATGTAATGCCAAGTGATTAATAATGAGATGGTGTATATCTTCACAGCTTCTAACAGACAGGTAGATTATTAGTGTATAGTTGTTACTGAGCTTGAAATTAATACCTGTGTGTAGGAGAAGGATCCTCTGTATTTCTTGATGACTAGCAAAGGAATGCTTTAACTCACCACTAAACTGTAGTATGGCAGGCTTTCCCAGTGTCTCAAAGGTAAAGAATCTACTTGCGAGTGCAGGAGAGGCAGGTTCAATCCCTGGTCTAGGAAGATCCCCTGGAGAAGGAAATGGAAACCCACTCCAGTATACTTGTCTGGGAAGCTCCATGGACAGAGGAGCCTGGTGGGCTACAGTCCATGGGCTCCCAAAGAGTTGGACACATCTTAGTAACTGAACAGCAATAACAACAAACTGTAGTATATATTAGAGTTTCATAATAGGGGTTTATGATAGTGTTAATAACAAATAGTATGATATTTTTAAAAGAGTGTGGATAAATTCTTGAGATGGACTTATATGCTTTGTTAATAATTTAAGAGTTAAGTTAATTTCGTAGACCAGTGATTCTCAGCTAGGCAATTCTGCCCTGCAGGGAATATTTGGCATTTGACAATGTCTGGAAGCATTTTTGTTTGTCACAGCTGAAAGGTGCATCTAGTGGGTAGAGGCCAAAGATACTGCTAAACATCCCACAATGCACGTGACAGCTTCCCTTCTCCAACAAAGAATCATCTTGTCCAAATAGCAAGAATGAGAAACTGCTCTAGTTTTTGACATGACCACAGGAAACTCCATAGTCTAATGGGATAAATACTGGATTGACAATTTGGGCTTCTGCATTTGGACGCTCCTTCATAGCCCAGGAAATCTGTGGATGGGCACCTCACTTTAGTCAGTTTGCTTATGTATAAAAATGATAATATATTTGCCACCTTTATCTTATGAAGTTGAGATAATCATTTAGAAATAAAAGTGGAGTGAAATTACAACTCTATAGGACACTGTTGGTGACTCTGATTCCCTCTTGTGGGCAGTAGGGGACTGGAGAGGTTTTCTTGTCTGTCTTTAGCACATGCAGATTAATAATCATCTTCTTTTGGTGATGCCTGGATTGAGTTACTGATAATTGCTCCAGCATTCTTTCTGACAGCTCACTTGGTCTTTAGGGTTATGATCATGCAGGGGTTAGATCTTGTTCTTTCCATCCTTCTTTGGGGACTTTGGGGAAGAAAGAATTCCTTGTGTGCTCATATATTGGTATACCCTGCTGATTAAGTAACACCACACACTCTATTGTTTTGATAATTGTAAAACAGTGTGTGTCTTGCTGTGGCATTCTGATGGTAGCTGTCAAACAGTGTGGAGCTGGTGATTGATGCTTAGTGTGTGGAACAATTTGAAGAAACTATATTCCAATGATGCATATTCAAAATTGATTTTCCTTTATGGATGAATGTTGAGGTTTAAAAATAGAATATCTCAGATTTTCCATAAATGTGAATACTGAATGAAGATCCAGTATCCAAATATATTTCTTTCTCACATACACTTTCCTCTCTCCTATAAATTCCCTTTTCTGGGTCTAGAATGAAAACACAGGCTTTTTGCCCTTTGGGTTAGAATCCACCCACAATATAGGAGACCTGGGTTTGATCCCTGGGTTGGGAAGATCCCCTGGAGAAGGAAAAGGCTACCCACTCCAGTATTCTGGCCTGGAGAATTCCACGGACTTTATAGTCCGTGGGGTCACAAAGAGTCAGACATGACTGAGTGACTTTCACATAGATACATACATAACCACTATAGGCAGTGTTCTCAATTACACCCAAATTTTCTATTTTCTGTGCAAGAGACTAGAGAGAATGCTTGTTCAGAGACAAGCTTATTATTGTTTTAGAATGAAAAGAACAAATCACCCTAATCCCTAATCCTCTTATGCAAGAAATGCAAGCTTAAACTTTTGATTCAAAGATATAATTTTGAAAAGAAAAGTCCCCTTCTTGCCCCACACTCCCAAATGCCCTGGCCGTGTACCCCTCGGGCTGCTGGCTATGTCAGGCTCCCAGAATTTCTTGTTCTCAATTGTTTGCTGGAAATCATTGCTTTCTGACAATAAAAGGTAAAAATACATTTGGATTCTTTGTAAATGAAGCCTAAACTTTTGTTAGTTTAAGCAGTATTTTTCTCTCATTTCTGTGGTCTTCCATATCCTACTCTAGTCTGTTAAATTGTTTGGCTTAACTTCCACTCTTCAGTTGATTCATTTATATGAACTATTTTAAGCAGCAAAAGAGTACAAATCCCCACTCAGCTCTGTTCTAAGCAGATAATGATTATACCATAATGTCTCCTTCCTCTTCTATGCAGCTGCTCCGGTTATTCTAGGTTTGTATTTTTTCCTTGGAGCTTCTTTTTCATTCATCTTTCCTAAGACCTTTCTTGTTAAATACTATCAAGTGAGCATAAATTGGAAGGGAAAAACCAATGCTTGCCAAAATTCTTATTTTATATCCTATGTATTTTGATGTGAAAAAAGCACCTTTCTTCCCCTTTTTCCTTTCCTCCTTGGTAGAATTCTAAATAGATCTTTCTGGAAGTGGATCACTATATTTTGGGGAAGCCTCATCATCACACATGTACCTTTTGCACAGTTTAGAAGTCTTGCAGCCCTACTTCAGTTGCAATCCAAGAAATTCTTGTTCTGCATTTAAAATAACTGAAAAACAATTTAAATCTTATTGCACAGCTGTGTGATTACATAATTTATAACACAGGAGCACTTGTTAAATACTTTTCCTCATTTATTCATCCTGAATATCTTCTACACTTTTCTGCATCCCCAGCTATATTTCCACAACCATATCAAGCTTTCCCAAACTTTTACAAGTGTAGTTATATTTCTTGCCTCTTTCTGGATCAATGACTTGTTAGGTAAATCAACTTGATCTCTCAGATATCTTTCAAATTTTCTGTTTTTTTTTTCCCCCTCACAGTCTTTGCAGTAAAAGAAGTTATAAAAGCTGACCACAAAAGCAAGAATCTATCTTTCCTGAAAGGCAGGTGATGGTAGAGGAGGTGGAGAAGATACACACACACACACACACACACACACACACACACACTGTCCCTGTCACATGCAGTAGTTATAAATTAGAACAATATGGTTCTTGATCACTGGACACAACTGAAACTCAGAGATAAAAACAAGGATTCCCTCACTCCTAGAAATCTGTGGCTTAATCCTCTATCCCTCACCATTCCCCATTTACCTGGGTTTCTCAAACATCTGGCATTTCCCTTCTGCCAGTGTTCTTTAATGACTGAACGTTAAGGTTTAAAAACAGAAACCATGAGAGTTCCCTGGTGGTCCAGTGGTCAAGATTCCATGCTCCCATTGCGAGGGACACGAGTTCAGTCCTTGGTAGGGAACTAAGATCCTGATGTTGCAGAGTGCGACCAAAACCACCCAAAACAAAACCAGAAAAGAAGTCATCATCAGCTTATCATCTTTCAGGTAGACAACTCTGTACTCTAGCAAGAGTGATTCTATTTGCTTCAATAATTGTTTTCAGATGCAAAGATAATCATATCACACTCCTTTGCTGAGACCCCCCCCCATTCCTTTTTTTTTTGGTTGCTTTAGGATGATGTCCAGCTGCGTTAGACTGTGTTCAATACCCTCCGCTGTGAGTCTTTTTCCTTATCTCCATCAGATCTCCCCATGATATTCTGCTTTCCAAGCATATTAATTTTCTTTCAATCTATGGACTTCTGTGATCCCTTATATCTCTGAGACTTTCCACATCTTACTGCCTCTGATGAAATCCCCTTCCTTCCCCAAGCTGCTTTATGTGGCCAATTCCTTTTCCTGCATCAAGTCTTGGCTTAGACATTATTTCCTCTAGGAAGCCCTCTTTGACCATTTTGGATCAAATTAAGTGGCTCTTCAATACATTCCTTCTACAGCTTCTGTTTATCACACTGTTTGTTGTTTGGCTTGTAAAATCCAAATTCTCCATTGTCTTGATCAATGTTATATTCCAGACAGCGTGTGGCGTGAATCAAGTCCTCAACACATGTTTGTTGAAAGCTTACTAAGTGAAGGCACTAATGCTTATTGAGCAGCTACTATGTGCACTGTTCACGAGGCTAAGAAAGGCATCTGTCAACTGGTAAAATTCTTCCATTGGAGTGACTCTGCATACATTCCCTGGTAATGTGGGGTAAAGTTGTTGCTCTGTCCCTCACACCCAGCTAACATCCCCGTTGTGAGCTATGAATGAAGATGATGAAGCGAACTCTTATCTCTTACCATTGGTTGAAACCTTGTCTTTTTTTCTAAAGGTTTTTTTTGATGTAAACCATTTTTGAAGTCTTTATTGAATTTGTTACAATATTGCTTCTGTTTTTATGTTTTGGTTCTTTGGCCACGAGGTATGTTGGGTCTTAGCTCCTGACTAGGGATCGAACCTGCACCCCCTGCATTAGAAGGCAAAGTCTTAACCACTGGACCACCAGAGAAGTCCCAAACCTTGTCTTAAGTGTTTCACATGAGTTATCTTATTTATTGTTTAGTAGCTTGTGAAGTAGGTACTATTATTAACACTGTATTTTTGGAAAAAAGTTGAAGCTTTGATTAGTCGAGTCACTACACAGTAAGTTGTGGAGCCAGGATCCAGGCTCAGGCGTTTTGAGGCTACTCTGCTGAACTGGTTTCAGTAAACTGAAATTGGTGGCATAAATTGGGCCATTATGATGAATACAATGATAATCACAAAACCTTTTCATTATACACTTTTGGCAAATGTATCTCTTTTATTCCTCTGAACCATATTCTGAGTTATATAAAGCAGATTTTATTTTGACTGCTAGTAAACTTGAGGAAAAGCTAGTCAAATGGCTAAAATCAATCAGCTAACGAGAAAGAATGGATTTCCAAAACCAGTTGTCGGGACTAATTAAATTTTTTCACAGGCTCTCTGTGGCCTTGAGAATAAACCCCAAATTTCTCAACAAGGTGGTCAGAGCTCACCCCACCTTTTCTAGATATGCCTTACGCTAACTTCCTGGTGATATTACATTCAACGAAACTAGACTGTCATTTAAAAAAAAAAAATACGCTTAGTGCACATTCAAAGCTTAGCCCTTAATTTACATTATGTTTTGACACTCAAGCAAAGAGAATCAGGTGGATGGTACATTTTTAAAAACAAGGAAGCATTGCCTGGATTAATTTAGACAAGTGAGAGTTTACAAGTTGTGATTAGTAAAACAGGATAACGGTATTATTCTGATGCCCAGAGTCCCAATTTTCATAGCCTGATCATACCACACATTTCAGCTTGTGATTTGTTTACCCTGATGGTCACATCCTTTGCAAGTGACAGATGAAGAGTAACTGTGGAGAAAAACACAGAGTGAAAATAGCCTGTTTCTTCAGTCAATAATTGAAACACCCTAGGCTCTCAGACACATTAATAGACAACATCTGCTAAAATCAAGAGAAAAGAGTGAAAAACAGGATATAAGGCTTTGGGAATTAGAGTGAAGGGTATCCAGCATGGACTTAAGTTCCCATGACTAGGGTGACTGAGGCCAACTGACGTGGTGAGGCAAAATAAAAACAACTGAAAAGAAATTATTGAACTGGAACAGAATTAATTTTATTCATTTTTTCAACAGTCTCTTCTAGCTGAAGAGATAATACAGAGAGACAAAATGGTTTGGAGTCAAGCAGAAGAGTCAGCTAGTCTTCAGGGAATTATGTTGAATATAATTCGTTTTACTTTTCCTTTTGAAAGTAAAAGGAGAAGTGAAAAGAGACTGCATTGAAAACCATGATGGCCTTTGTAGAGTTGTCAGGTCAGTTGCTCAGTCATGTCCGACTCTTTGTGACCCCATGGACTGCAATACACCAGGCTTCCCTGTCCATCACCAACTCCTGGAGCTTGCTCAAACTCATGTCCATAGAACTGGTGATGCCATCCAACCATCTAGTCCTCATGCCTTCAATCTTTCCCATCTTTTCTAATGAATCAGCTCTTCGCATCAGGTGGCCAAAGCATTGTAGCTTCAGCATTAACACATTAGTCCTTCCAATGAATATTCAGGACTGATTTCCTTTAGGATTGACTGGCTGGATCTCCTTGCTGCCCAAGCGACTCTCAAGAGTCTTCTCCAACACCACAGTTCAAAATCAATTCTTCAGGACTCAGCATTCTTTATGGTCCAACTCTCACATCCATACATGACTACTGGAAAAACCATAGCTTTGACTATATGGGTCTTTGTTGGCAAAGTAATGTCTCTGGTTTTTATTTTATTTTATTTTTGTCTCTGGTTTTTAATATGCTGTCTAGGTTTTTCATAGCTTTTCTTCCAAGGAGCAAATGTCTTTTAATTTCATGGCTGCAGTCACCATTTGCAGTGATTTTGTAGCCCAAGAAAATAAAAAGTCTATCACTGTTTCCATTGTTTCCCCATCTGTTTGCCATGAAGTTATGGGACCAGATGCCATGATCTTTGTTTTCTGAATATTGAGTTTTAAGCCAGCTTTTTCACTTTCCTCTTTCACTTTCATCAAGAGGCTTCTAAATTCTTCTTCACTTTCTGTCTTAAGGGTGGTGTCATCTGCATATCTGAGGTTATTGATATTTCTCCTGGCAATTTTAATTCCAGCTTGTGTTTCATTCAGCTTGGCATTTTGCATGATGTACTCTGCATATAAGTAAGCAGGGTGACTATACACGGCCTTGATGAACTCCTTTCCCTATTTTGAACTAGTCCATTGTTCCATGTCTGGTTCTAACTGTTGTTTTGTGACCTGCATACAGATTTCTCAGGAGGCAGGTAAGGTGGTCTGATAGTCCCATCTCTTGAAGAATTTTCCAATTTGTTGTGATGAGTTCTAAAGAAATGAAAATCATTTAATGACATTCTAAATCTAAATTCTAAAAAAAAAATACACCTGTGAAAACAAGCCACAATGTTTTAAATATTCTTCAACCAAAAGTCATTGTGGAGCCAAATTTTATTTACAATATGCAAAGACTGAGTAGCTTCATGACTTTGCCCTGGCGCCAGTATGGCAAAATGGCAGACTTCTACCAGAGTGGAAGTGTATAACCCGAAGATAGATTCTATTACACAGAATAGTGCATACAACTCTGGAAATATATTTTATCCATGACCATTCAAAGGTTGTTTTGTCTGTTAAAGGATATCTTTCTTACTTCCAGAATCAAGATAATCTTATTTAGAAGAACAAGTTATGGCTTATTCAAGCAAACTTTTTCTGTAAATGACCAGATAATAACAAGTATTTTTGGCTTTGTGGATTATATCATTTCTGTAGTAACTACTCGGTTTTGCTATTGTATTGTGAATGCAGTCAGTGAATAAGCATGCCCATTTTCCAATAAAATTTTATAAATATAGGCAGTGAGTCAGACGCAAGAGTCATAGATTTTGATCTTTGAATTAAGCTAAACATTGCCTAAGATTTGATGGGGATTCCTTGGTGACTCAGATGGTAAAGAATCTGCCTGCACATTGAAACATGTAAAATATCATGTATGAAACGAGATGCCAGTCCAGGTTCAATGCACAATACTGGATGCTTGGGGCTAGTGCACTGGGATGACCCAGAGGGATGGTATGGGGAGGGAGGAGGGAGGAGGGTTCAGGATGGGGAGCACATGTATACCTGTGATGGATTCATTTTGATATTTGGCAAAACGAATACAATTATGTAAAGTTTAAAAATAAAATTAAAAAAAAAAAAAAAAGAATCTGCCTGCAATGCAGGAGATCTGGGTTTGATCTCTGGATTAGGAAGGTCTTCTAGAGAAGCGAATGGCTACCCATTCCAGTATTCTTGCCCGGAGAATTACATAGACAGAGAAGACTGGCGGGTTATAGTCCATGGGGTCCCAAAGAGTCAGACATGACTGAGCAAATTTTTTTTTCTAGATTGTGAACTAGTTTCAATAACAACTTCAGTATTCCAGTTGAAAATATCAGTTTTAAGTGGCTGCATATCATAAAGTGGTCAAAGTGCTTTCTGATTTATAAATAATGGAAATTATAAAACGTTACTAGAGGTCGCTGGCTGTTTTTCCCTTTGACTTTTAAACAAATGCCAAAACCTCACTCTAATGTCTTCATGTTGAATGGAATCCAGTGTGAGGCAGACTGCTCTTGGACACCATTCAAGAGGACTTAGGACCTCAAGGGCTAACAAGACCTCATTATAAGGTAGTGTTACTTATGGGGCATGGATCTCAAGGGTGTTTTTTGAACGGCAGTGGTCCTAATGTAGAGGGCTATTTTCTCACAGGGATAAACACATTATTTTTTCTTTCAAATGTCTTGGAGTAGAAAAAGAAATAGACTCTTGTATTTCCATGTCTGTTTCCAGCCCATAATGCTTGGATTCCACACCCACGAGCAGTAGAGTACTTCCCTGTCTGTAGCTGAGTGATCACCTCTTATTTTTATTTTACCTCAAGGGATAGGCTTAACCCTGCCTGTTGCCCTCCTCAACTTCTGCAAAGGAGCTGGGCCTCCAGATGCTTTTAGGAGATCAGGAACTCATAAAGTCACCCCTGGTGAGTTTCCTGGGCAGGTGCACTTACCTTGGATTGCCTGCTGCCACAGAGCCTCTTTTAAAGTCAAAGGCAGCTTTCCCTAGGGAAGAGTGGGGTTTTGAAAGCCCTGGAAGGAGGGAGGTTTTTCTTTTTCTCTCTCTCTCTTTCATTCCCCATCTTCTCTCATGACTCTCAGGGGCCTGATAACATACGATCATTCTGCACCACTAATCACTTTTTCATTTCCAATGAAGAAACTATTATATATAAAAAAAGAGTGCAGCAGCAACAAGTCATTTGTTTTGCAGCTTGGGCACTACCGTAAGAGTGGCCAAAGTCTTTATTAATATTTCAGTTTGGCATTTGAACTGCACAGGCTTTCTCAGTTCCTTTGCAGTGAATATTCTGGAATGGATGCTACATTAATCAGTACTTTTGAATACAAATCTGCATCGTTGGCTGTGGCTCCCTCAAGGTTTTCCAACAGGAAGGTGCTGTATATCTTTCTTGCCCATGGCTGCCTCACCCCAGGTGAGCACTGACACGTCTGCATAGCATCATTTACTATATAGCATCCATCCAGTCTCTGACTCGTTCTACCGGGCTCCACAGCTTATGGTCAATGTTCCTTTGTAAATGATAAGAGCCATGAGGAATGCTGCCCCTGCTAACCACTCTGACTAGGACACACTCATTTTTCACATTTTAGTTTTATGGTGAAGCATTCAAGTCATGAAACAATAGGATGAGATGATAATCTCTAGCACTAAAATTCATTTTTATCTAATCCCATTGGATTCCACTCAATCAATATTACAGAATATATGATGTGAATATTTATAAAATCCTGGGACATAAAAGTGTGAAAGTGTTAGTTGCTCAGTTGTGTCTGACTCTTTGTGACCCCATGCACTGCAGTCAACCAGGCTCCTCTGTCCATGGAATCCTCCAGGCAAGAATACTGGAGTGGGTTGCCATTTCCTTCTCCAGGGGATCTTCCCAGTCCAGGGATTGAACCTGGGTTTACTGCATGGAAGGCAGATTTTTTTTTTTTTTTTTTGGTGTCTGAGCCACTAACTAGGGACATAAAGATGAACCATAATTCACAAAGAAACCATGTTTCCCCTGGAGACCCTTAAGACTGCATTTTCTTAGACAATCTTTTCCTTTTTCCCTTTTACCCTCACTACTGTGGCTCTACTGATCCTTGATAGAAGGAGAGACTCAGATATATAGGGAAAAGGTAACTGAAAAGCTCATGAATGTTCATCACTTCTTGTCTGATGACCCATAGAAGTTTCTATGAAGACCCATAGAAATTTCATCTGTGAACATCTCTCTGCTCTTTAGTGGAAAATATCAATCCTGTAATTTGCCCATGTGTGAGTTACTCAGTCATTGGCTTCTCGAGCTGAAGGCCATGCCACTGTGCAGGATTTTGGCAAATATTTTGCATTCCAAATTTGGTTCTGATGAGTTGACAGGAATGCCCTTTGGGCCTAAGAGTAATCCAGACCTCCTGGAAGGCAGTCATTTCCGTGAAAGAGCAGCAAAAAATTAGGGTTTCAGGGTTCTGGGTCCCTATCAGTAGGAGAAAGGCCTGACCATTCTCTCCTCTGGGCTGCAGGGTGGTAATCTCTAAACACAAGCATAACAGGATCATGGAAAACCAGACATTTTTCAGAAACTCAGCATCAGAGCTAGGGAGTGGGGTAACCTAAGGAGATTTCCAATTTTGCTGGAAAAAGAATTTCCTTAGTTGAAAGTTTGGGTAAGAGCAACATCATGGGTTATCCTTGATTACTAAATCTTGTTTTTATGCATGGAAAGTAAAATTTGCATCATTTCCTTCTCATCTTAAAGGCCAAGACTACAAGAGGACAAAAGAAATAAGTAAAAATTAAGATTGAGCTATGACCCTTTGTAATATATTTATCACTTCAGTGTCTCTCTGTGTTCTTTCTATCTTTATTCATGTCTTCTTTTCTTTCTCTTTACTTCTTTGCACAAAACTCTCTTTCTTTGTAGGTTTCTGTTGTTTTTGTGTCTCCTTTCTTTTTTGTATAAACTTTTAATTGTGGAATAATTTTATATTTGCACTAAAATTGAAAAGATAGTAGGGAATTTCTAAATGTCCTATAACCCGCCTTGCCTAATTTTCACATCTTTACATAATCATGGTGCAGTTCAGTTCAGTTCCATTCAGTCATTCAGTGATGTCCAACTCTTTGTGACCCCATGGACTGCAGCACACCAGGCCTCCCTGTCCATCACCAACTCCTGGAGTTTACTCAAACTCACGTCCATTGAGCCAGTGATGCCATCCAACCATCTCATCCTCTGTCATCCCCTTCTTCTCCTGCCTTCAATCGTTCCCAGCACCAGGGTCTTTTCAAATGAGTCAATTCTTCCCATCAGGTGGCCAAAGTACTGGAGTTTCAGCTTCAGCACCAGTCCTTCCAATGAATATTCAGGACTGATTTCCTTTAGGATGGACTGGTTGGATCTCCTTGCAGTCTAAGGGACTTTCAAGAGTCTTCTTCAACACTACAGTTCAAAATGGTACATTTATCAAAACTGAGAAATTAGGGACTTCCTGGGCTTCCCCTGTGGCTTAGCTGGTAAAGAATCTGCCTGCAACGAGGGAGACCTGGGTTCAATCCCTGGGTTGGGAAGATCCCCTGGAGAAGAGAAAGGCTGCCCACTTCAGTATTCTGGCCTAGAGAATTCCATGGACTATATAGTCCATGGGGTCGCAAAGAGTCGAACATGACTGAGCGACTTGCACTTTCACTTTCACTGGTGGTCCAGTGGTTAAGGCTTTGCCTTCCAATGCAAGGGGTACGGTTTCGATCCCTTGTCAGGGAGCTAAGATCTCCATCCCTCGGGGTCAAAAAACCAAAACATAGAGCAGAAACAACATTGTAACAAATTCAATAAAGACTCCTAAAAAATGGTCCACACTAAAAAAACCAAAAACAAAAACCCAGAAACAAAAACTAAAATTAACCATCACTATTAGTTACAGAATTTATTCAGATTTTACCCGTTTTTCCACTAGTCTGTTTATTTCCAGGATCAAATACAGGATATTGTGTTCCATTTATTATCCTTCTCATTTTATCTACATTTTCAGGTCCTTTTGTCTTTTTTCCTAGTTGAGAGTGTAAGCAGTGCTTTCTGGTTGCTGAAGATGCAGTCTGTCTCCCTATAAAAAGAATTCACTGTATTTATCATATCTCTTCTCAAGGCACATACCTAAAGCAGCAAGGATTTTTTTCTGCCCCAAATTAATGCCCTCTAATGGGACTTCCCAGGTGGCACTAGTGGTAAAGAATTTGTCTGCCAGTGCAGGAGATGTAAGAGACATGGGTTCGATCCCTGAGT
Organism: Bos javanicus; assembly: GCF_032452875.1. Classification (NCBI taxonomy): domain Eukaryota; kingdom Metazoa; phylum Chordata; class Mammalia; order Artiodactyla; family Bovidae; genus Bos; species Bos javanicus. Next base: position 23,810,305 of record NC_083883.1, on the reverse strand, counting down.
TGGGAAGATCCCCTGGAGGAGGGCATGACAACCCACTCTAGTATTTTTGCCTGGAGAATCTCATAGACAGAGGAGCCGGCCGGGCTACAGTCCATGGGGTCACAAAGAGTCAGACACGGCTGAAGCAACTTAGCACACATGCATGCATGCAATGCCTCCTAATAACTCTTACATTTTTCCATTTGTAGGAAGTATGTTTTTTTTTCCCTCTTGCATACCTTGCTTTCCATTCTGTTTCAAACCCAGTGAAGATCAAAATTAAGATACTACATTTTCTACTAAGAAAAGTAGTCACATGGAAAAATAAGATCTGCTCCAGTGGTGCTACAGCCCTGGAATATTTAAAGATGTGCTGTGTTGGACAGTAAAAAGTGCAAACGATTGGTTAATATTGGTTAACAAATATTTATTATGTCCTTGCAGTGCACAGAGAGCTCATGAAAGCCAGTATCACTGATTTGTAAATGCCAAAGCTGAAAGGAACCATAGGGAGACCTACTCTACCCCAATTCTTTTTATGGAACTGAAAATTGGGGCCAGGCAAAGAATGGTCTTGACCAAGTTCCAATGGAGAGTAAAAGCTAGAATCCACCTCTTTGCTCCTCTGGGTCCAATGCTTCTTAAGTCACTTTTGGCAAGCAAAGCCCTATGACACAATGCTAGGGGATAAGTAGTTGACAGGTTAATTAAGTCATTTAAAGCAGAGGATCATTAAAAGTGATGGAATGTATATTTTAACATTAACATTTTATTTTATCATGAAAACATATAAGTGAACACATAATGAATGACTTAAAAACATTCATGTCCAAGGATAATTTATTTTTTCTGAGCAGGAGTCCAGGGATTAGAGTTCGTGTTGTCTTCTTTAGATTAGCCAAGATTTCCAGTTGGATCACTGTGTAAAAACACTAAAACTAAACACTAAAACACTAAACACTAAAAGGCATACATTAAAAAAAGATGTCAAAACAAATTCAACTGGTATAAAACTTTCATATTGAAAAACAAGACAAGCCACCTACAAACTAAAAGTGATCAGCTGACTGTGGGTATTGGTCAGCATGCTTTACAAGAGAGTGTAGGTCCACCTGGGAAGTCACTTAGATGTAAAATTAGCTAAAGGATGTTTTGAGACTTCCAAATTTTGTCCCATCACCTGCATGAAGCCTTTTCCAGCTACCCTAGTCCACAGTTGTTCTTGCCGCTCCGATTTCTTCTGCACTTACTGACTCTGTCACATTGTTGTCTAACCAAGGCTGTCTCACTCTATTTTAATTTTTTCTATTGAAGTAGGGTTGATTTAAATGTTGTGCTAATTTCTGCTATACAGCAAAATGTTTCAATTATACAGATATGTTAATACATTAGGCTTCCCTTGTGGCTCAGTGGTGAAGAATCCACCTGTAATTCAGAAGATTCGTTTGATCCTTGGGTCATGAAGATTTCCTGGAGGAGGGCATAGCAACCCACTCCAGTATTCTTGACTGGAGAATTCCATAGACAGAGGAGCCTGGCGGGCTATAGTCCAGGGGTCACAAAGAGTTGGATACGACTGAAGCGACTGAGCACACATGCATGCATATTGATACATTCTTTTTAAAAATATTCTTTCTCATTTTAGTTTATACATTCCACTTCTTTAATATAAATATGCCTCATTTTGACCTAAAATCTTTTAGTGACTTGAAGCAAATAAAACTTATACTTTTATTGTGATTCTTCCTAGCATTTAGCTGAGAGCTGGGCAGGTGAGGGTGGGAAGAGGTCACTGAAAATGTCCTTATTGAGTTAAGTTGATTGCATGATGGTAAATTCTGAGATCACCCAAGAGCACATGTGTCTATTCTAGTCACCGTGGAAAAAGTTACATGCTTACCCCATGATGGGCACATGAGAGAACAAACTAGATAGAACACGGCTATACCAGAGTGTGAGTGGGTACCCCATCAGCAAGGAAATCAAGAGCCACTCAAGAATGTGTCCTCATATGCCTGGAGAAGGTTGTGGATTTATCTCATCGGCTTTGAGTCTAGGAAGAGGAACTCCCCAACAGGGAAGGTTCCTAAGTACTAGAATTGATTACCAAGGAAAGCTCAGGGTGTTTTTTCCCACAGGACTTTCTAGCAGGATGGATTCATCTCTGTCTGGCATTATGGGGCCATGAGGCCCCAGTTCTGCATTTTAGCTATAGCAGTTCTTTGTTTCAGTCATCCAAGACAAAGGCACAGCTCTTGTCTTATGGAAGATCTGCAGGAAGACAGGCTCTATAACTTCCCAGCAGAGAACACGTCAATGCTTTTATCAACTCAAGCATTGCAAAGAACTTCTTTTGTACAATGGCAAATTCTCTGGCTATAAGTTAAGTGTATTTCCTTTGGTTGGTTCTCTGTGGATGTGGAGTATGTTTATTTATTTAATCATCTATTGCCTTTAGGAAAAAATCTTCATGGACTGAAGGACTATGTTCAAGTCATTCTCTGTCTTCTGTAGGTCAAGCACCTCTGGTCCATTTAACCTCCCCTTGTAGGAACTCTTTCTCATCCCTTTAATCAGGCTGACTGCTCTTCTCTTGCCAAAACAGGATGTGAAAGGCTTATTCATGCTGGGGCAGGAGGTTTCTGCTGATATATGGGTTGTGCATGTGACACTCAGCCATCTGACTGCAGAGATAGCACACACTCTTGGGCCAGGCCAAGTATGGTGGGGGCTAAGACAAAGGAGAGATGGATGGAGCAGGTTACAACACTTAGGAGATGTCTTACCAAAGACTGTTTAAAAGACTTAAAAAGTTGCTATTCTGTAGACTTAAGTACAGTGTTTCTTAAAAATAGATCAAATGATTTAAATATGATACTATTTCTCCACTTTGTAAAAAGCTCAGACTTTCCTCTTGGGTATAAAATGTTCCCAACACTGAGCATGGTATCATAAAAATACAGTTTGCAAAAAAAAAAAAAAGTGTGCTGACACTGTAAAAATTAATAGTTTTCTTGGAAGTGGAGTCTTTTGAATACTCATGGTGGTAACTGAACAGAAAAATTGGCTTTTTTCTTTTTCTCTTGTAAAGTGAGTTGACTTTCTTGTCTTAGTTTTCCCAAATGAAATAGCTTGGATGGAGCACACGGTCAGTGCTAGCCTCCAGGAGCTGTCTTCGTTTGTCATTCAAAGACCCAGCCTTGTGCTCTGGAACTCTTTAGGTCACAACTGTTGATGGTTGTATGGAAATAAAAAACTGCCAAAAATACTCAACCTTTAGGAGACTTACCTAGAAAGAGTTTACTTAGTTCTCTATGTTCTTAAATGTCATAAGAAATCATGGCTGTTCTTTTCTTCCATCAGCGCATGCATTTGCCACATCTTGCAACTCAATTAAATAATTATAAAATATCCCTAAAAGAGAAAAGGAACTGATTCTTAGATATTTTAAAAAGGTCTTGGTGAATGTGCCAATGTAAAAGGCTACTGATTACAAATGATGAGATATGTCAAGTTTGGGCATGGATATCCTGTGGCTGTTTAGTCTCGCGGAAGGTAACGTCTCTAGGGTTGGGCATCTCTTTTTAGAAGACAGAAAACAAGAAACAAGTCAAAAAGTTGATGTGAATGCCAGTGCCATTTTTAACGCTGAAAACTTTAAATTGGAGTTTTTCAAACCAGTTGTTAGCATTTATAAATTTCTAAACCAGCTGAGGTATTGAAGGAAAGGGGCTGGTGGGGAAAAACAATTGCAGATCTATTAGAACGGTTTGGGGTATCGGCTATTCCATGCATATGACATCTGGTCCTACCACTTCATGCATGGCGTCCAGTCCCATCACTTCATGGCAGATAGATGGGGAAACAATGGAAACAATGAGAGACTTTACTTTTTTGGGCCCCCAAATCACTGTAGATGGTGACTGCAGCCATGAAATTGAAAGACGCTTGCTCCTTGGAAGGAAAACTACGACAAGCCTGAGCGCTGAGCACTGAGCGCTCAGTCGTGTCCGACTCTTGGGACCCCGTGGACTGCAGAACACCAGGCTCTTCCATCTGTGGGATTTTCCAGACAAGAATACTGGAGTGGGTTTCCATTTCCTTCTCCATGACAAATCTAGACAGCATATTAAAAAGCAGAGATGTTACGTTGCTGACAAAGGTCCATCTAGTCAAAGTTATGGTTTTTCCAGTAGTCATGTGTGGATGTGAGAGTTGGACTATAAAGAAAACTGAGCACTGAAGAATTGATGCTTTTGAACTGTGGTGTTGGAGAAGACGTTTGAGAGCCTGTTGGACTGCAAGGAGATCCAACCAGTCAATCCTAAAGGAAATCAGTCTGAATATTCACTGGAAAGACTGATGCTGAAGCTGAAACTCCAGTACTTTGGGAAAGAGGAGAACGGGATGACAGAGAAGGAGATGGTTGGATGGCATCACAGACTTGATGGACATGAGTTTGAGAAAGCTCTGGGAGTTGGTGGTGAACAGGGAAACCTGGCGTGCTGCAGTCCATAGGATTGCAAAGAGTCAGATACAACTAAGTGACTTAACTGAACTGAAACAACCACAAAAACATTGTCTACTCAGTCGTATACATTAACCATCTCATCTTCTATCATCCCCTTCTCCTGCCTTCAATCTTTCCCAGCATCAGGGTCTTTTCCAATGAGTCAGTTTTCTCATCAGGTGGCCAAAGTATTGGAGTTTCAGCTTTAGCATCATTCCTTGCAATGAATACTCAGGACTGATCTCCTTTAGGATTGACTGGTTGGATCACCTTGCAGTCCAAGGGACTCTCAAGCATCTTCTCCAACACCACAGTTCAAAAGCATCAATTCTTTAGCGCTCTATTTTCTTTATAGTCCAACTCTCACATCCATACATGACCACTGGAAAAACCAGAGCATTGACTATATAGACCTTTGTTGGCAAAGTAGTGTCTCTGTTTTTTAATATGCTGTCTAGGTTTGTCATAGCTTTTCTTCCAAGGAGCAAGCGTCTTTTAATTTCATGGCTGCAGCCACCATCCACGGTGATTTTGGAGCCCAGAAAATAAAGTCTGTCACTCTTTCCACTGTTTCCCCATCTATTTGCCCTGAAGTTATGGGACCAGACACCATGATCTTGGTTTTCTGAATGTTGAGTTTTAAGTCAACTTTTTCAGTCTCCTCTTTTACTTTCATCAAGAGGCTTTTTAGTTCCTCTTCACATTCTGCCATAAGGGTGGTGTTATCTGTATATGTGAAGTTTTTGATATTTCTCCCAGCAATCTTGATTCCAGCTTGTGCTTCCTCCAGCCCAGCGTTTCTCATGATGTACTCTGCATATAAGTTAAATAAGCAGGGCGACCATATACAGCCTTGATGTACTCCTTTCCTGATTTGGAACCAGCGTGTTGTTCCACATCCAGTTCTAACTTCTGCTTCTTGACCTGCACTCAGATTTCTCAGGAGGCAGGTAAGGTGGTCTGGTATTCCCATCTCTTGAAGAATTTTCCACAGTTGTGATCCACACAGTCAAAGGCTTTGGCATAGTCAATAAAGCAGAAGTAGATGTTTTTCAGTAACTCTTTTGCTTTTTTGATGATTGTGGTTGTTTACCTGTCATTTACTTTATTTGAAGAGTGGTCTTATCCCCTCAGTTTTCTCATCTGCAGGCTAAATCATCCCAATTTCTGTACTATCAAGCAGTTTGGATTCTTTCCCATCTAGATTTTTCTCAACTGGAAACCATTTCAGTTTCCTGAGTTTGCTTTTATTTTTAAAAATTTTTATTGGAGTAGAGTTGCTTTACAATGTTGTGTTAGTTTCTGCTGTACAGCAAAGTGAATGAGACACATGTATACATGCTGCCGCTGCTGCTGCTGCTGCTAAGTCGCTTCAGTCATGTCCCACTCTGGGCGACCCCATAGACGGCAGGCAGCCCACCAGGCTCCCCCATCCCTGGGATTCTCCAGGCAAGAACACTGGAGTGGGTTGCCATTGCCTTCTCCAATCCATGAAAGTGAAAAGTGAAAGTGAAGTCGCTCAGCCGTGTCCGACTCTTAGCAACCCCATGGACTGCAGCCTACCAGGCTCCTCCGTCCATGGGAGTTTCCAGGTAAGAGTACCAGAGTGGGGTGCCATTGCCTTCTCCGACATGTATATGTGCATCCCCTCTTTTTTAGATTTCCTTCCTATTTAGCTCATTCTGGATTCCTTTTAAACTGTAACATTTAAAATGGTACCCTTTGCTGTGCATTTATATAATCTAAATATAGATTTTTTTAACCTAAGCACAATACTTTAATTTTTCTCTGTAAGTTGTATTATTAATTCAGGGCTGATGTATGATGGGCAAGAACACTACCTGCTGCCTGATATCATCTTCCAGTAACATCTGTGAAAAATCAACCCATCTGCCTGGGCAAGCATTGTCTTTTCTTTGCAGGGCTAGAAAAACTATTGGGATATTATATGAATCTACTAAAATTCAAGACCTTGAAACTTTGAAGGGAATCTGAACTTTTTCTTCATGATTGAGTCCTTGGCCAATTGGCAAACACAGCTTCCTTTTTTAATGAGGAAAATGGATTAAAAATCTTTCTGAAAAAGATTCAGAAAATCTTTGTGGACACTAAATTGCTCCTGGAAAACAATATTTTGATGATTATAGCGTAAATGAATCAGGATCACATGGGTTACATTTCTGCTCAAGTACACATGGTTTAAGTGTGAATGGAAAAATGGTTACATCTTGTAAGTTTCATAGTTTTCTCTCTGAGTCTTTGAGCTTCTCCACTTACATCTGGGAAGGACAAGGGAGAGTCTGAGGGCTTCACAAAACCTCAACCACACCTGGCTTTCTTCTTGCCACCATTGAAGGCTTTATGGATGAAAGTTTATGACATAAATAAATGTAGCTGTGGAAAACTAATAAACATTCCCAGTTTCACCAGGTGGGTCTGATGTCAAAAGAGCACAGTCTGGGGTTTTCTTGATTTCTTTCTTGTTTCTCTGTTTGTCCAGCTTTTCCAGGATATTTTTTTAATCTCTATGTCCTCACATACTCCCAAGGATAATTAAATCAATTCTGCTATTTCTTTGAATAACTTTTAACTCTAGAAAAGTACTTTCTTAGTTGATAAGGAGGCAGAAGAAATTCATTAACTTATTTTTTTTCCATTCAAATTTATGTTTATTTTTAAATTTTTTTAAAGAGAAACATTTTTTTAATTGTAGTTGATTTCCAATGTTGTATTAGTTTCTGATGTACAATACAGTGATTTAGTTCTATATACATATATATAAAACTTTTTCAGATTCTTTTCTGTTATAGGTTATTACAAAGAAATTGAATATATAATATTCCTTGTGCTATAATATAAATACTTGTCATTTATCTATTTTTGTATGTATACATGTGTATCTCTTAACCCCAAGCTCCTAATTGGTCTCCCCACCCCTTTCCCCTTTGTTTTTTTTAATTTAATTTTAGTTTTTTTACTTTACAATATTGTATTGGTTTTGCCATACATTGACATGAATCCGCCACAGGTGTACATGTGTTCCCTCCCACCTCCCTCCCCATCCCATCCCTCTGGGTCATCCCAGTGCACCAGCCCCGAGCACTCTGTATCATGCACTGAACCTGGACTGGAGATTTGTTTCACATATGATAATATACAGGTTTCAATGCCATTCTCCCAAATCATCCCACCCTCGCCCTCTCCCACAGAGTCCAAAAGACTTCTATACATCTGTGTCTCTTTTGCTGTCTCGTATACAGGGTTATTGTTACCATCTTTCTAAATTCTATATATATGCGTTAGTATACTGTATTGGTGTTTTTCTTTCTGGCTTACTTCACTCTGTATAATAGGCTCCAGTTTCATCCATCTCATTAGAACTGATTCAAATGTATTCTTTTTAATGGCTGAGTAATACTCCATTGTGTATATGTACCACAGCTTTCTCATCCACTCGTCTGCTGATGGACATCTAGGTTGCTTCCATGTCCTGGCTATTATAAACAGTGCTGCGATGAACATTGGGGTACATGTGTCTCTTTCAATTCTGGTTTCCTCGGTGTGTGTGCCCAGCAGTGGGATAACTTTAATGATCGTATTTGTACCTGGGAAGAGAGGTGGGTAGCAGACAGACCTAGGTGCAGGCTCTCTGACTCTGTGTCTCCTCCTAATCTTCATAGCTGAGTTGTAAGACTCCTGTATATGCATCTATGTGCCAGACCAACCTACCCTGTCTTCTCAGGGGCCCTCAATAATTCGTTATTAAAATGTCTGGTCCCACTCAAATTTTAGCAATAGATCTCCCAGTTACTGTTGTTGTTCGGTCGCTAAGTCATGTCCAATTATTTGAGATACCATGGACTGCAGCACACCAGGCTTCTCTGTCCTTTACTATCTCCTGGAGTTTGCTCAGATTCATGTCCCTTCAGTCGGTAATGCTATCTGACCGTCTCATCCTCTGCCACTCTCTACTCCTTTTGCCTTCAATCTTTCCCAGCATCAGGGTCTTTTCCAATGAGTCAGCTCTTCACATCAGGTGCTTAAGCATCAGTCCTATCAATGAATATTATGGTTGATTTCCTTTAGGATTGCCTGGTTTGATGTCCTTGCAGTCCAACGGACTCTCAAGAGTCTTCTCCAGCACCATAATTCAAAGTCATCAGTTCTTCGGTGATCAGCCTTCTTTATGGTCCAGCTCTCATATCCATACACGACTATTGGAAAAACCATAGCTTTGAATATATTGGGTCCCTATTTTATTTCTAAATCCCAGTATGGCTGAGTGTCTATCTTCTAGTCAACTCTCTAGTGAACAAATTTGCCTACTCATCCCCATTATTTTTAAATGTCAAGATTTTGGCATATGACCTTAATCCCTTTAGCTGTATCTGGTAGCCCATACCTAGGGCCTGGATGTACTGGTTCTGACCCAGGGTCCCTATGCTTGGGTCTCCCAGATGCTATCCCCCGTGTGCATCATTGTTGCCTGCCACTTGTAAAGCCTGAGCCCTCCCCTCAAATTTCGTGCTCCATTCATTTGATTCACTTACTTTTTTTCTTATTCATTTGCTTGTTCATTCAATGCATATCAGTAGCATATTAGGTTACTCCAATGGTATAAGTTTTGTGTGAACAAAATAGGATTCATCCTGGTGTGAAAGAGGGTGGAGGCCAAGCATTGTAGGCAAAGGGAAGAGCGCTTTCTCTGGATTCTGGACGTAACACTATGAAAAGGGCAGGTTGAGTTCTTGCCCCTGCGAGCTTACGCTAGAGTTGCTGGATAATCATTTTCACTTGAGGGTTTTAGAAACTATAGGTTCCCATATTCTTTCCCTGGAAATTCTGAGTTGGTAGGTATGTACTAGGACTTGGAATCTGCATTTTTAATAAGCATTCTGGGTAATTCGCATCATCACCAAGTTTGGCAGACTCTGCAGCTTGGGACATGTGAAGGCTCTAAGGTGGGATTTTTTGGAAACTATGAGCAGTTCCATCCAACTGGATTGTGGGGCGTTGGGTGTGGGATAGGGGTTGGTGAGAGATGAGTTTGAAAATAAGTGGAAGTCAAATTTTGAGAGACCTTGGGTGCCAGCTTAGGAACCTAGACTTTGTCTCAAGACTGTGGAAGGCAGTGAAGGCTCTTTTAGAGGGTCATGATGTGACTGTTTTTACAAATTCACTCTTTGACATTTGGATAGTCAGGTGAGGGGAGGGGACAGGGGAAGATGGAATCAGAAGATAGACCAAGATGATGTCCATGGTTGTTGTGCTTTGTATAAAGGTTTGGGAGGGAGATAGAATTTGAAGTCATTTTGACACATGTGGTAATTGAATAAGCTGGTCAATTGGATCTTTTCAATTTCTTTTTTTCTAATACATATATTGATCTCTTCGTTTTTCAGCTATCTATATGTGATTTTTTTGTCTCCTACCACCTATCTGTGACCTTGCTCCTCTGTTCAGGTCCCCAGATCCTGTCCAACTTTCTGGGTCTGCTTAAGCATCTCCTCCCAGCTTCCCTAACTTAGCTAGTTTTACTAGGACCTTGATCCTCAACAGGCATGCCTGCAGAGGTGAGCAGGATGCTCTCTTTCAATCTTCTCCCATCTGCCATGTTGGTGCTTGACTGGGAGGGGGAGTAGAATCCTTTCTTGCTCCTCTAAAACTCTATGGTTTTCTACAGAAAAATGGAATTTGGCTCCCTTCACAGTTAGAAGCTTCACCTATTTCTGCATGGATAGCAGCTGTAAGAATCTGGATGAGGATATTCTTTTTTGTTGTTGTTTTTCAGTCGCTCAGTTGTGTCTGCCTCTGCGACCCCAAGGACTGCAGGATGCCAGGCTCTCCTGGCCTTCACTATCTCTCGGAGTTTGCTCAGACTCATGTCCATTGAGTTGATGATGTCATTCAACCATCTTGTCCTCTGTCTACCCCTTCTCCTACTTCCCTCAATCTTTCCCAACATCAGGGTCTTTTCCAATGAGTTGGCTCTTCGTATCGAATGGCTGAGTAATGGAGCATCAGCTTTAGCATCAGTCCTTGAGCTTTGGATTTAGGATAAGAACAGGTAATTCAGGGGAAAGACTATTTGCCTGTTCCATCACTTTCCTGTGAGTTTATCTGTAAAGTCAGATTTTGACTTTGGAAACACAATTTGTATTGAGCTAGTGTTGGTTTTTAATAATAAGAAGAAGTACTAGAGCATGGGAAAAGCAGTTCTCCATAGGATGCAAGCAGCAAACTATATTATTCTTATTTTTTCTTACTGTCCCTTTAAACCAGATCTGCAGTTTAGTTTTCCCTTCTTTTTTCTTGAAATCTTGACCAAGGTCCCAGAAAATTTTTCAGGCACTTCTAAATAACAAAATGTCTACTAGCCACTTTCAGCCCCAAGACACACAACTAAAATTTGCCATCCAGTTTTATAGTCAACATGGCAATACCAAAATATAGTATTGCTTTAGTTTGGAAAGCCTTTAGGGTGAGGGGAAGTTTATGGTAGATTTCTTCCACCAGATTAACTTGCATTCTTTCAGGGCACAAAGAACAAGCTCTCTGTGTGGTCTCCTTAGGGCCCCTTGGTATAGGATTGAGATGCAGGACAAATGATCTTACTCTGCCCCACCTACCATAAAAACACTTTTGAGAGTGTTTCTTCTTTCAAACTTTTTATACCCTTGAGGTGGATGAGGGACTAAGGCTGAACTAGCCAGTTTCAAAACATAGGCAGGCTGATCTCTCACCGTGTGATGTGGAAGCTCTTGGCATATGTTGCTTTGTCCTTGGTTTTGCTGCCTTGGCAAAAGCCGAGTGAGAAAGAGTCACATAGAATATTCCATTAGTGGGTTAATTTTGGCCAGTGCAAAATACTTTAAAGTGTTTTCACATCTATTAATTTCATTTGTTTTGTAGCAATTCCATGAAATAAGCAGGACAAAAAAAAAGTGACACCCAGATAGGTTACTGGGGTATATGAGCCCAGAAAGATATTAATGGTTGGAGTCTGGATCAAAACCCAAATCTTGCAGCTTTAGACTGGTTTAAGACTTGGCTCAGTGGAGTGGAAATACAATGCTTTCAAATGGGCCAGAATCCAGTATATTACTATGCTGTGAATTTTACATAAATTTCTTAACCTTTCTGACCCTTAATCTCCTAATAGAAAATAAAGTTAATACCATTTATATCCATGATTTTGGTGAATTGATGCTGAGGGTCTTGCTATAATGCAAGTTTGAATGGCGTCTGAAATTCTAAATTTCTAATAGGCTCCCAGATGCTGCTGCTGCTGCTGGTGGTTTAAAGGCCAGCCATTAGTGGCAAGGGCCTAATGCATGTCATGCACTTGGTACACAGTAGACAGTAGACATTCAATAAAAGGCTTCCCTGGTGGCTCAGACAGTAATGAATCGCCTGCAATGCAGGCGATCCAGGTTCGGAAAGATCCCCTGGAGAAGTGGAAGGCTACTCACTCCAGTATTCTTGCCTGGAGAATCCTATGGACAACGGAGCCTGGCAGGGTACAGTCCATGGGGCTGTGGAGAGTCAGATACGATTGAGTGACTAACACTTACTTTTACTATTGGGATAATCAGGCTTTCCAGGTAAAGAACCCACTTCTCAGTGCAGGAGACATAAGAGACGAGAGTTCAATCCCTGGGTCAGGTTCAATCCCTGGGTTGGGAAGATATCCACAGAAGATCCCCTGGAGGAGGGCATGACAACCCACTCCAGTATTCTTAACTGGAGAATCCCATAGACAGAGGGGCCTGGTGGCTATAGTCCATGGGGTCACAAAGAGTCCAACACAACTGAGCTTTTCACTTCATTCAATCAATAGCAGTTTCCTTCTCCTTCTTGAGTAGTCCATCTACTCTGCTCTCCATTTGATTTTAGGATCCACTGTAAATTTCCTTGTTATTTGGCACAGAGTCAGAGATAACATGTAATATACTTTAAAAAGACACCCACATACAACTCCCCATATAGTCCTCTTTGATTGCAATTGAGGGCAGAATGTATTGGGTTGGCCAAAAAGTTCAACCCAATACTAGTGAATGGCTCTTGGTAAATGGTACCAGCAGCAGCACTGTTAGAAAAAATTACCCAGATCAGAGGGCATCCCTGATTTCTGGTTTCCAAATTAACCACTTTATCTTCATGGAACTAACAAATAAGCAGAAGGCTTGCCAAAAAAGGTGTGAAAGATGTGTGTGTGGGTTTTTTTTTTTTTTGAGAGTTATTTTAGAAAGGAGATGGCTCATTACCACTCCACATGATGGCCTAAAGCCATAATCCAGCTACAGTTTGGACTGTAATTTTTCCATTATAATCTACTGAGATGGGAGGGACAAAAATATTTTCAAACCCCAATCCTAACTTCCACTCCTGAACACATCTGTTTGAGTTTGGGCATGGCAGCTACTGGCATGCATTTAAGTTCATTAATCTTTAAGAGGGCGTAAAGAAATCGTGGAAAAAACTTCCTTGCCAACAAAGGGCTGCAAATTATGCCTTCAGTATTTGGTGCCCTGGTGTGATACTCAAACACCGTTTTATATTGTCACCAGTTGCAAAGGTAACCCTAATCTGGGAAGAGAGGTTTTTTTTTTTAAATGTCACGTGATTTTTTCACTTGTATTTTCTAAATTTATTCACAATATTTGGTGTTTCTTCCTGTGAAGACACTTTGTGTGCTACCCCCCTGAGCATCTTAGCTCCCAAACTTGCCTGGGATGAAGTAGCATGAATTCCCACCCTAGGTGAACAAAATCAGAGGAGACTTCCGCTTTCCCCAGGTGCCCGCGAGTGGTCTGTGGCTTGCGGTGTGTAGGAGGAACATTGACGTAGTGGACACATGGAGTGGAAAAAGGAACCAGGAGGGATAAAATTGTGGTATAGGAAGGCACATTTTGTTTATTAATAGAAAAGACTAGAATATGCAGCAATTTTCTTGCAAAAGTAACGGAAATTTATAGAGGCTAGAAGAGTACAACAGAACAATTTGTTGTCCCTGAAAATTTTTTTCATTACCAATAAATGCAGACCATAATGATATGTTTACTATGTTTTTTCCATTGCAAAAGTAATACTTATACAACAATATTTGGAAATATAGAAAGTTAGTGGAAATAGATCCATAATTTTGGCATTTAAAGGCAATTGGGTTTAAAATTTTGTAATGTTTCTTTCTTGCCTTTCCTTTGTTAAAAAAAAAAATTGGTTTCTGAAAACGTTTTTGACTAAAATATGTGGGTTGATGGCCTCAGATCCACCAAGAAATGAGGTAATTGGCCTCTCCATAATAAGATAGTGCTACATGCCTGTAGTTACCAAGAAAGATAAAGTCTCAACAAAGAGGTTCCTAATGTCTTATATCCTTTGCCAAACAGTGTGCTTTTTAAAAATATAGCTTCTTTGTGTTTTATGGACAAACTCTAAAATTTCTCTAGTGTGTGTTATCTGTCCTCCTTTTATTTTAATTTTTTAAAATTTTTACTGAAGTATAGTTGATTTACAAAGTTGTGTTAATTTCAGGCGTACAGCAAAATGATTCATATATATATATATATATATTCTTTTCAGATTCTTTTCCCTTAACAGGTTATTATAAAATATTGAGTATAACTCCCTGTGCTTTACAGTAGGTCCTTGTTGGTCATCTATTTAATATATCAGTTCAGTTCAGTTCAGTTCAGTTCAGTCGCTCAGTTGTGTCCAACTCTTTGCGACCCCACGAATTGCAGCACGCCAGGCCTCCCTGTCCATCACCAACTCCCGGAGTTCACTCAGACTCACGTCCAGCGAGTCAGTGATGCCATCCAGCCATCTCATCTTCTGCCGTCCTCTTCTCCTCCTGCCCCCAATCCCTCCCAGCATCAGTCTTTTCCAATGAGTCAACTCTTCGCATGAGGTGGCCAAAGTACTGGAGTTTCAGCTTCAGCATCATTCCCTCCAAAGAAATCCCAGGGTCGATCTCCTTCAGAATGGACTGGTTGGATCTCCTTGCAGTCCAAGGGACTCTCAAGAGTCTTCTCCAACACCACAGTTCAAAAGCATCAATTCTTCAGCACTCAGCCTTCTTCACAGTCCAACTCTCACATCCATACATGACCACTGGAAAAACCACAGACTTGACTAGATGGACCTTTGTTGGCAAAGTAATGTCTCTGTTTTTCAATATGCTGTCTAGGTTGATCATAACTTTCCTTTCAAGGAGTAAGCATCTTTTAATTTCATGGCTGCAGTCACCATCTGCAGTGATTTTGGAACCCCAAAAAATAAAGTCTGACACTGTTTCCCCATCTATTTCCCATGAAGTGATGGGACCAGATGCCATGATCTTCGTTTTCTGAATGTTGAGCTTTAAGCCAACTTTTTCACTCTCCTCTTTCACTTTCATCAAGAGGCTTTTTAGTTCCTCTTCACTTTCTGCCATAAGGGTGGTGTCATCTGCATATCTGAGGTTATTGATATTTCTCCTGGCAATCTTGATTCCAGCTTGTGCTTCTTCCAGCCCAGTGTTTCTCATGATGTACTCTGCATACAAGTTAAATAAGCAGGGTGACCACATACAGCCTTGACGTACTCCTTTTCCTATTTGGAACCAGTCTGTTGTTCCGTGTCCAGTTCTAACTGTTGCTTCCTGACCTGCATACAAATTTCTCAAGAGGCAGGTCAGGTGCTCTGGTACTCCTATCTCTTTCAGAATTTTCACCAGTTTATTGTGATCTACATAGTCAAAGGCTTTAGCATAGTCAATAAAGCAGAAATAGATGTTTTTCTGGAACTCTCTTGCTTTTTCAATGATCCAGTGAATGTTGGCAATTTGATCTCTGGTTCCTCTGCCTTTTCTAAAACCAGCTTGAACATCATTAACCCCAAGCTCCTAATTTATCTCTTCCCCTCCCTTTCGCCTAAGTTTGTTTTCTATGTTTGCTGGTCCATTTCTGTTTTGTATATCAGTTCATTTGCCTTCCTGAAGTTTCTTCTCTTGGGATTACTGAGTCTACTCTCCCCACACCCTTGCTGAGTATCATAAAATCTCCCCTCTACACCTGACTTGGGAAGAACCTCTTCCCCTCCTGACCACACACACAAAAATTCTTGGAAGGGTCTTAATTTGAACTCTTGAATGAAAGCAAACCTGTAATTTTCAGAAATTAAAGAACTGGTAATCCCCAGCCTCTGGCAAGCGAGCATTCCTCCTTCCTTCCTGCAATGTGAACTTTATAAATAACAAGGTCACATATAAAGACTTCAGTTTATGGTTTTATTTTTTGCAGAAAAAGTCAGATAGCATAGTGAAGAGTCAACAATACTGTTCTGTTAAAATTAATCTTTAATTGCTCTGATGTATGAATACTACTGAATTTCATTGGCCCTATGACAAAAATATGTAGGTATATGTATTCATTGACTGCCTTGGATCTCATCTTTCATCAACTTTCTTGAGGTTGAATTTGCTTGCAAAATGTATTCCAGTTGGATGAGTTTTGACAATTGTCTGCTTCTGTGTAACCAACACCAATCATCTCCAATTTCCCTCGTCTCTTTGCTGTCATATCTCACCTATAACCCACCTTAGCTCTAAGCGATTAGTGATTCTTTTTGTCACTATATAGATTAATTTTGCTTAGTCTAGAATTTCATATCAATAGAACTGTCCAATATGGACTCTCTTGTGTATGTCTTCTTCTTTCTTTTTTTTTTTTTTAACTCAGCATGTTTTTGAGATTTCCCCCATGTTGCTATGTCATATAATGTGTGATTATTCTGTTGTTACTTTCTATTGCTGAGTGTTGTTCCATTGCTTGGCTGTAGTGCAGTGTATTTATTCATTTATCTGTTTATGGAGATTTGGACTGCTTCCAGTTAGGTTAATATGATTAAAGCTGCTATTGATATTTGTGTACAAGTCTTTGTGTAGACATAGGTTTTTGTTTCTCTTGAGTAAATACCTAAGAGTAGAATTTGCCTTTTGTATATTCTCTTTAGTAAAATCTTTTTCCATTTTCTAAAAGATTTTTTTTTTTTTTACTGTTTTTGAGAGTTCTTTTTATATTCTAGATACTGCTCCTCTGTTGGATATATGTTTGCAAATACTTCCCTCTCACTGTGTACCTTGTCTTTTTATTTTTTAAGTTGGGTCCTTCACAGAGCAAAAGTTTTTTCTTAATTCTGATGGAGTCAAACTTACGAATTTTTCCTTTTATAGAGAATGACAGTAGTGGTAAATCTAAGAACTCTTTGTATAGCCCTTGATCCTAAACATTTTCTCCAGAATTTTTTTTAACTTTCATAGTTTTAAGTTCATGATTCATTTTTTGTATAAAATGTGAGACTTAGGTCAAGGTTATTGTTTCTGGATAACCAATTTCTCTGGCACCATTTATTTTCAGAACTCACAGTCCTGTGCTCTGTTTTCAGTGTCTGAAAACTTGTTTCATATATTTTATCTAGTTTCTTATTGTTTACAGCAAGGGGACAAATTTGGTCCCAGTTATTCAATCACAATCAGAAATGGTAGTCCCAAAATTTGCTCCAAAAACGTTTAGCTGGATTCAGAACAATCAATGTTTCCTTCCTCAGCTTCTCTTAGTCGTTTTGAGCAGCTTCAGTGCATTTCTTCTCAAATACATTCACAAATTACTTGGAACAATGTGCCTGCAAGCATCATTCCTCCTCTGCTTGCTATCATTACCTCTCTTCCCTGAAAACAGTAGGACATGTTTTTCTGAGACTGTGGGTTTAGTTCAGTTGCTCAGTCATGTCTGACTCTTTGTGACCCATGGACTGCAGCATACCAGGCTTCCCTGTCCATCACCGACTCCTGGAGCTTGCTCAAACTTATGTCCATCTAGTTGGTGATGCCATCCAACCATCTCATCCTCTGTCATCTCTTGTCCTCCTGCCTTCCATCTTTCCCAGCATGAGGGTCTTTCCTAATGAGTCGGTTCTTCACATCAGGTGGCCAAAGTATTGGAGCTTCAGCTCCAGCATCAGTCCTTCCTATGAATATTCAGGACTGATATCCTTTGGATTGACTGGTTTGATCTCTTTGCAGTCCAAGGGACTCTCAAGAGTCTTCTCCAACAGCACAGTTCAAAAGCATCAGTTCTTCAGTGCTCAGTTTTCTTTGTGGTCCAACTCTCATATCCATACATGACTACTGGAAAAACCATAGCTTTGACTATATGGACCTTTGTCAGCAAAGTAATGTCTCTGCTTTTTATTGTGGGTTTAGTAGTTAGGGCAAAAAACTCAGTTGTTCCCCCCTTATTTTAGGGAGTGAATTCAGAAGAATGAGGAATATGACAAGACCCAATGTTCTCCTAGGTGATTTGGAATCTCTCTCCCCATCCTTCTCCCTCCCTCCCTCTCCTCCTTTCTCTATTTCTCTTCTTTGTATGTGGATGGGTGGGGAAGGGTTATTGAATAAAGAGGCTTTTAGCTCATGTCTTGCCTGACAAATTGAAAATTACTTTCTTGAGACTTCCCTTTTCATACTGTTCATGGAGTTCTCAAGGCAAGAATAAGTCCATCCTAAAGGAAACCAACCCTGAATATTCATTGGAAGGACTGATGCTGAAGCTGAAGCTCCAATACTTTGGCCACCTGATGTGAAGAGCAGACTCATTGGAAGAGACCCTGAAGTTGGGAAAGATTGAGGGCAGGAGGAGAAGGAGGTGACAGAGGATGAGATGGTTGGATAGCATAATCAATTCACTGTACTTGAGTCTGAGCAAACTCGGGGAGATAGTGAAGGACAGGGAAGCCTGCAGTGCTGCAGTCCATGGGATTGCCAAAAATTGGAGATGACTGAGTTACTGAACGACAACAATAGGACTTCCCTGACAATCCAGTGGTTGGGACTTTACCTTCCAGTGCAGGAGGTGTGGGGTTAATCCCTGGTCAGTAAGCTAAGATCCCACAGGCCTTGTGGCCAAAAAATCCAAAAACATAAAACAGAAGCAATATTGTAACAAATTCAATAAAAACTTTTAAAATGGGCCACATCAAAAAAAGTCTTTAGAAAATGACATTCTTGCCAGATGTGCCATAATAGAAATCTCCAAAAAGTTTCACTTAGGATATCTCAGTGGGCATTTAAAAAAATACTATATTGACTTGGTATGATTTCAATACCTTTAGACCATGAAATTTTTGCACCTTGTTTTATGTCCCTGGATATATTCCAGTGTCTCCTAGTTTATAGTCTATGGGAACTCAAATAGAATTTGTATCCTACTGTTGTGTGAAAATTCTATAAATCTTAATTATGTTGAATTGCTTCATGGTGCTTTTCAGGTCTACTATATCCTTATGCTTTTCTGTATAGTCATTCTATTAATTTTTGAGAGTTTGCTATTGAAAGTCCAACTAAAAATCTTAATTTATCTATGTAAAAAAGATAACTGTAATATATAATAGAACTATATATAACTTTGTCCTTACTTTCCAAGTCTCCTATAACTGTGTTATCATACTTTCATAATTTGAAAAAAGAAAGAGAAAAAATACTGTATCAATTAGCTTCTTAATCACATGGTAAGATCTTGGTATTTATCAGAAAGAGATCTGAGCCAAGATGTTTTATGTTGATCAGTATCTGGAAGGAGAAAGATCTCTCTTTTTATGAGCCCTCCAGAAAAATTTCCCCCTATTTGCCAGGCATGCCAGATCCTCATACTGAAGTGGATGCTCCAGGTACAGTTCAATGTCGCAGGAATGAATGTCAAGGGGGACATGCTTCCGCTTCTAGCTCTGTCACCCCCATTCTGTTGAATTTTCTCTGAAGGGTACTCAGAAAAGCTGCAATTGATAGAATGATGAAGTTTGAATTATATTTTTTCATTTAAAGAGGCAAGTTGGTAACTAATGATTTTTTTTGTTTGTTTGTAAATCAGTTTAAGATAATTTAAGAAGGGCCTAGAGTCTTAATATTACATACAAATAGGAGGGTTACATAGAGTGTGTAGAAAAATTTCTTTTGAGTATGTGAGGAAGGTATTGAAGATCCCAGACTGGAACACACGTTGAAGAATGTAACAGTTGCTGCTGCTGCTGCTAAGTTGTTTCAGTCGTGTCCGACTCTGTGCGATCCCATAGATGGCAGCCCACCAGGCTCCCCCGTCCCTGGGATTCTCCAGGCAAGAACACTGGAGTGGGTTGCCATTTCCTTCTCCAATGCTTGAAACTGAAAAGTGAAAGTGAAGTCACTCAGTTGTGTCCGACTCTTAGCGACCCCATGGACTGCAGCCCACTAGGCTCCTCCGTCCATGGGATTTTCCAGGCAAGACTACTGGAGTGGGGTGCCATTGCCTTCTCCAGTAATAGTAGGTGTGTGCTAATCAAAGCTTCTGATATGTTGAATTTAAATATTCCTTAGAAGGATGATTGAAAAATACATGGAACTTGGGGCTCCTAATCGCTTATAAGGAGAGCAAGATCATGCCGAGGTTGACTGAGACTCACACTGATGTTGCACACTGCAGTATTTTTTTTTTAATTTATAAGAATCTAACACTGAGTATCATGTATTTCAGAGGGTAATCAAATACAGAATGTTGTAAGATAGTTGATGAGATATTCTTCTGTTGGATTTTCTCAAATAAATAAAGTCTGTTGTTGATTCCATCAAGACAACTTTGCCTGTAGGACAATAACTAGCATGTGTTTTTATCTCTGTGAGCATATGTTTGTAATTGCACCCATGTACTTTCTGAGGAAGGGAAAGCTCGCTGGCCTCTGAAATGAGATCAGTACTTCCATAGCAGAGTCCAAAGCCGACAACATAGGAAACACGTATGGTCTTCTGAAAGGACCAGATTGGTGAATTAGTCAGGGATGGTGGCAAACACGGAGGCTCATAGAGTTGTCATAACTTCTTACAAATGTTCTCACCATCAGAAAGCATTAATGTGCTTTTGCTGTCGTGGTTAGATATCAGATATTACCAGAAACCTGTTATTGATAAAGGAGCTTAGAGTTTAAAAGGGGAACTTTTATTTATTTACTTTCCCAAACATTAAACTTTTTATTTTGTATTGGGGTATAGCTGATTAACAATATTGTGATAGTTTCAGGGGACCACTGAAGGGACTCAACCATACATATACATGTGTTCATTCTCCCCCAGCCCCCTTCCATCCAGGCTGGCATGTAAGGTTGAGCAGGGTTCCATGTGCTATACAATAGGTCCTTGTTGGCTATCCATTTTAAATATAGTAGTGTGGACATGACCTTCCTAAAGCCCCTAACTATCCCTTCCAAAAGGGGAACTTTTAAGTAAGTAAACAAATTAATAGATTTAACAATATACCAGTCCAACAATATTGAAGTACTGGAAAAATCTGAGTTTAAATGCTGGTTCTGTTAATGTGTGTGAATATAGGAATGTATTTTAATATTAAGGAACCTCAGTTTCCATATCGCTTAATAGCATCCAACCTTCCAGGTAAAAATCCGAAGGGTGATCCATTGTGCTTTGTTTTCCCCCATCCTTTTCCTCTGATTTACCAGCAAGCCCTATTGGCTCTACTGCAGATATAAGCCAGAATGATCCTTTAAGTATGCAGTGGATCACAGCACTTCCCTGCTCTAAACCCTCCACTTCTTTCCCACGCCACTGGGATACCATACAAACTCTTCTCCAGGTCTGTGCAGGCTCTTTGTGAGCTTGCCCCTGCCTACCTCATCCCCACCACATTTGACACTCCTTTCCCTCCACACTCTACTCACTCCCCTGTAGTCATCCAGTACCAGGAACTTGTTAAACTCATTTCTTCCCCTGGGAATGTTCTTACTCCATTTCCATATGCCTGGAATCTTCTTATGATATAAAATATATGTCTGGCTCAAATGCTACCATAAAAAGGACTTTCACCACCTTATCTAAACAGCAGCTGCCTTTGTCTCTCTCTCTCTCCTCTTGCTCTGTTTTCTTTTTTTAAGATTTTTTTTTAACGTGGACCATTTTTAAAAAGACTTTATTGAATTTGTTACAATATTGCTTCTGTTTTATGTTTTGACTTTTTCAGCTGTGAGGCATATAGGATCTTAGATCCGCGACCAGAGACCTGTATCCCCTCCATTGGAAGGTGAAGTTTTAACCACTGGACTGCCGGGGAAGTCTCCCTGTTTTATTTTCTTCATAACAATATGAAGAAACTTCATATTTCCATTTGAAACTTCATGAGTTTTAAATATATTTTTTTCCATTCTAGAAGTAAGTTCTATCAGGATGGACCTTGTCTTGGTCACTATTCTAAGCACATAATGAATACCCAATAAATATCTGTCAAATAAATAAATAGCTTTTAAATGAGGGTGATGATAAGATATTATATTTTAGGTACTATGATGAAAGAATAAGAGGACATATGCATATCTCTAAATCAAAGCTGTAGGTACTAAAATACTATTCAGAGACATAATATAACTAAAATGGTTGTAAGGTACACAAAGTGTTTGGACACAGTACTGTTAACTCTCTCCATGAGCTGAGACTTAGCTCTTATATTTAATTCTAATTTCTATCTTGAGAGGTAGTAAGTGACTTTCACTTTGTTGGACAAATACTCAGGACTTAACGCTTCGCAATTAGAATTCTGTATGCATTTTTGGTTGGTTGTAACAATTCCAGCAATAGCAAAATATTTTATCCCTCTGGGAGACTAGGGGAAGAGTGGAATGTTGTATCTGCAATAATGCTGCTTATTCGACAGCAGTGATTTCATCTTTTCCATCAGTTAAATGGGAGCAGCTTTTACTAATCATTTATTCTATGGGACTCAAATATGCACAAATTCTACACAGTCCTTAGTTCCCTTCCTACAGATTCTGATACCATGGTGCGACATTCTGTGAGTGTGGGATCAGCATGGAAGCAACAGGGTCATCTACCAATACAATGTTTGTAGCGCATTCCTTAGCTTTGCTCTCTAAATTCTCATCTTGTATGTCCCAAAGCAGAGATCAGTGTAAGTAGCTTTGCCAGATGTAGCAAATGGCAATGCAGAATGCCCAGTTTAATCAGAATTTCTGATGAACAAATGCTTCTCTGGTATGAGTATGTTGGGACATACTTATGGTGGAAAATTATAGGTTGCTTATTTGATATTCAAATTTAAATGGGCGTGCTGCATTTTATCTGGCAACTCTACATGTAGGATAAAAGCCAGAAATGCATTTCTTTTATTTTTTAAAATAATTTTAATTGGAGGATAATTGCTTTATATACAATGTTGTGTTGGTTTCTGTTGTACAACCATGTGAATCAGCCATATGTATACAAACAGAGGAATCATTTCTGACACCATCACTGGTCCTCTGACTCAGACCACAGTGTCCCTAGAATCAGTGAAGTGCAGTAAGATTGCTCAGATTACCGGATGTACTAAGGATTGTTGGGGTGGTCCTACACTATTGAATCCCAAGTAATAAGACTGTTTACTCTCTCTCTTTTCATCTAAGGGACTTTAAATGATGTCTGGCTAACTCTGAATGTCTCTCGTCTTTTTTGTGAACTCGATCACCAAGGATTAAGTCATCAGTTACTGCTCCCAAGGTTTTATCATCTGGTTCCGGGGTCAGAGGTGGACTTTCTGTGTATCTAGTGAAACTATAGCTTAAGGCCTTTACTTGCATAGGTCTTTTCTAAGACCCTATACCTCGTTTTGTGCACGTGTGTGTGTGCTCAGTCATGTCTGACTCTTTGCGACCCCATGGGCTGTAGCCTGCCAGGCCCCTCTGTTCATAAAATTTTCTAGGCAAGAATACTGGAGTGGGTTGCCATTTCCTCCTCCAGGGGATCTTCCCAAACCCAGGGATAGAAACTCTATCTCTTGCGTCTTCTGCACTGGCAGGCAGATTCTTTACCACTGAGCCACCTGGGAAGCCTAGTTTTGTCTTCTTTTCCTTTAAAAAGTACTCCCTCAACCAAACTGTACAAACTTCAGGCTCCATAAAAACCTAGATCTTCCTCCCTCAACCCCTAACCTGTCTAGGAATAAGAATAGCACCCTAGCTCTAGAGAATTGCTGCTTTGAATGATTCCCAGATAAAATGTCCAGATTGGCAAGTAAATGTTTTGCATTTAGACAAGTTTGGCTTATGTGTCTTAGGTTCCCAATAACCCAGTTCATTTCAGTTGTTGGCTTCTTTCCTTTTCCAGCAGTCACAGTTGTTATATAATGCTCTCAGGAAGATGGGGCAGGGGTCCAAACAGATCCTTATATGTCCATTTCACTGGGCAGCCCTAGTTCAAGCCAGTTATAGTTTATACCAATTTCAAAGCAAAATTCTGGCTGGCTAGGAGGGAGCAATAATGCCCTTTGACTGCAATGTTTGCATTATTGCTTTATTATCATGTCATTTAACAGCTGCTTTCTGTGCTTTGCTCCAGCTCTCAAACCCCAGGGAGGACTGTAGAAAACTACCATGACCTTGCAGGACACTAGCAACTTGGACATGAACCTGAAGGGGCCCCAGATTTCCTACAAAAGTATTTTCAACCCTACAAGTCCAGATGGCTTGGTTTTCCCTCTGGGGATATTTTCAGTTTCCTATAAGTAGGGCTGGTGAGAGATTATGTTGGAGTCACCCACGGCCCCATTCTTCAACCTCATCTCTATTTTTAGGTGCTCTCATCCCCTTGGTGATCTCATCTTTTGTCATAGTTTTAAAAAGAATCCTGATGCTGGCAGCTCCCTAGTTTATATCTGGGAAGTAATTGGAGGTTTTAGAGCAAAAAAAAAAAAAAAAAGATGGGATTCAATACAATCTTAAAGGATCAGCTCAGAATTTCTGCTCTGAACTCTAAACTTATTCACCTCCACAGCTAGACATTTGCAGGCATCTCGGCATGTCCAAAGCTGACCTCCTGGGCTCACCTCCCAATCTGCTCTCTCTGCCTTTTTCCGTATCTCAATCAATGGCAACACTATCCTTCCTCCTAGATACTTGGGCTGAAAATCTTGGAGCTATTTCAGATGCCCTTCTTAATCTCATATCATGTGCTCAAATTATCTAAACAATAATCTGTCTACTAAATACTTCTGGTCTCTGCCTTCCATGTATATCCAGAATCTGAGGATCTCTCATCATCTTCGCTGCAGAGTGCCTGGTCCAAACCACCTCATCTTTCACTTGGTTGAGTCATAACTTTCGTCCTGATCTTCTTGCTTCTGTCATCACCCAACTTGAGTTTGTACACAGCATACCAGCCAGGGTAGTCCTTTCAATAGATAACTATAGAAATGATAGAAACCCTGGGAGCAGTAACTATCTGAAGGATAGTGATAGCCTTCACTCAGAAACTTATAGGCGCTTCCCACCAAATCCTATAATGGCCCACAAGGTGGTACCCCTTGCTATTTCTCTGGCTTTATCTTAGAATGCTTTTCCCATCACTCACTCCACTCCAGCCACGTTGACCTCTATGCTGCTTTTCATGCAAGCCAGGGACATTCCCTGTTTAGTGCCTTCCATTTGCTATTCTGTCTGCCTGGATTTTTTTTTCCTTCAGATTTTTTTTTTTTTTAAAGCATGCTCCCCCAACTCCCTTTAGGTATTTTCTCAAATGTTACTTTCTCAGAGATTATCCTTGGGGTTCCCAGCTGGCGCTAGCAGTAAAGAATCCATCTGCCAATGCAGGAAATAGTAAGAGACATTAGTTGGATCCCTGGGTTGGGAAAATCCCCTGGAGGAGGAAAATGGCAACCCACTCCAGTATTCTTGCCTGGAAAATCCCATGGACAGAGGAGCCTGGCAGGCTACACTCCATGGGGTCACAAAGATTTGGACATCACTGAAGCAATTTAACACACACACCTTATTCTTATTCTCTGGTTTAATTTTTCTACATGTCATTCATTATCTGTAATGTGTAGTGTTTAATTTTTGTATTATATCTCCCTCCCTTAATTAAAATAGTAACTCCATGAAATCAGGGATTTTAATCTCTTTTGGTCACTGTTGTATTCCTAGCCCTTAGAATAGTGCCTGGCACAAGCCAGGGGCTCCATAAATACATATCGAATTAATAAAAAGAGATGAAAAACCTTAAACATTTGTGTAATGCGTCTACTCAGTAACTCTTAAAAGGTTCAAAAGCACTCAGTTTCTCTTTCTCTTCTTTTTTTTTTTTTTTCATTGCAGCTAAAATTTGGTATCTCTGAGTCAGGCCATTAAAGGAACTGTAGCTAGCTTTAGACAAATCTTGCATTGTATTTACTGAACTCCAAGAAGATGGTGTGTTCAGTACCAAGGATGGGATACAGCCAGTGGTGTTGATGGAGACTTGTCTAGGATGTGTGCTGACTCACATAGATTTTTGTTCACTGAATACATCTCTAAAGATATATTCATCAGAGTAGAATTTCAGTCTGGCATCAGCTAAATATATTGAAACATTAGTATTTATATTCCTCCAAAGTCTGGTCAAAGGCAACTTTGACACAAAATTTTAAAAAAGGAAAAAAAAAAAAAAAAGGCAAATTTGGCTAATTTGATTAGATTGACTGAAAACTCTAGGAAAACCATACCACTAAAACAATTTTTATCCACTGCTGGATAGTAGAATTTGCTGAAATTCACTACCTACTATCTTACCTAATAGGATCACTGAATCTGTATTATCATCTGTTTTTTATGGCCAAGAGAGGAATTAATACCCATGCCTCATGCTCAACTGAAAAATCCCCAGACCCCTGGCAAGTCGTCTATTGCATCCTGAATCTGGGGTTCAGTGTACTTACTACTCCTATTCAGAATTTATCTAATTCCCAAACATTCTAATTTTATCTTCCCCTCCAATACTGTGATGGGGTAAACATGTGAGGTATTGCAGAACTATCTTTTGTTTCTTAACATTTTATTGAATTTTAAGGTATATGCAGAAATATCTGCAGTATATTAACACATACAACTCAGTGAATTATCACAAAGTGGGCACATATGTAACGGTATTCAGGAAAGAATATTCCCAGCACTCAGAAATCCTCTGATGCCCTCTTCAAATCACTACTCCCTCCCTCCTCCTCTAAAGTAATTACTATGCTCATTTTTAACATGTAAGTCTATTGTCCCTCTTCTCCAACTTTACAGAAATCAAATCATTCTGTATGAATCTTAAATCTGACTTATTTCTCTCCATACTTGGAGAAATTTATCCATGTTGTTGACTATAGCTGTAGTTTAGTTACAGTTATTGATTTATTTATTTACTGCTCGACAGTATGAATTGACCACCATCTGTTGTTTCTAGAACTTTACTTCCTCAAATCATGATGCTCTGGATGTTCTAGTTCATTGAATCTGAAAGTCTTCAACTTTTCATAGGGGAACTGCAAACATTTATATTTATTGTCCTGATACTTGGCCTTATTTCTTGTTTTCAAAAACATTGTTACATTGTGTTTCTCTATTGAAGTGAAGTCCCAAACAGTACTTTTTAATTTCTCCTGTAATCTTGGAACATTCTTTGAACTGGCACATAGTAAAGACTCAATAAATAATTGTTGATTAAGTGATATGAACAGATGACTGGCTGGCTAGAATGGAATGGTACTGGTCTGCTGTAAGGGAGCAGATGCTTGTATTTCTGGTTGAGTCTTCACTCTATATTTTGAGCTAGATGTGCTCATGCACTCAAAGAGAGTTGGAATGCCTTCTTACTTACTTCTTTGCCAGCAAGACTGTTTTGTTCCCTTCCCCAAACATCCAGGTTTTCAAGTAAGATTCTTTACCTGAAAGATGCAGGTAAAGAATTGGGGAAATTTCCCTATTTCCCTCAATTCTTTTTCCTTCTCTACCCTCTGAGGACAGTTGTGTCTCTCAAGTGATTTTCTACAGCTCTGTGATGTCTAATAAGACTGTAGAGAATGAGATGGGGAATAAGTGACAGAAAGATTAGAGAAAAGAATTAACTAGTGAGGCCAAGTGGGGCTACTCAATAATGCAATATAGGAAAAAGAGAAGGATGGAGAATAAAAGCTGAATGGACAGAATGGAGAGGGAGAATTTGGGCTGAAAGTCAGCCAATTAGAGATTCCAGAAGCAATAGAGTTGAGAGTACTTAGAAGAGAAAAGCAGACGTAAAAAGAGTTGCATTGGCTCAAATGGGTACAAGCACTGGCTCAAATTGAATACCATTCTACTAAATGTAAAGAATGGAGTTCTATTTTCTTTTCCACAATGTTCCTTGAGAAGATCACCATTCAAGCCACAAGTCTCTGCTTTTGATAAGGTAGGAAAAACAGACCACTGCTATCTGCTCTGTTACTGTGAAAAAGTCCTCTAGGCATAATGACAAATTGCCAGCTGCTATGCTGAGTTTTCAATGTTGCATGCTTTCGTTTGCTATTATTGGTGCACAAATGTTCTAAAGGGAATTTTTTGAAGATGCCCATCGCTGACAGGAACTACTAGCATGATACCATTTTAACCAGTTTTATTTTGGAAGGGACGAATGTTAATGGATTGGAGGATGAGGAAGTGTAGCCCATAATGGAGAACCATCAGATGGAAACACTCAGAGGTAGGTAAACCTTGAAAAGAAGCCAAGGAGGCATGGATTTTAATTGCAACGGAGAGCAAATTATGGTATGTCAGTGTCCTAAAGTTAACATTTCAGTGAAGAAGGAAAATCCTGAAGAGTTGTGCTTTCTGGGTTCAGGAGAGTTAGAAGTTCTTTCCTCTAAGAGAGAGAGAGAGACACTTCTGTCAGAAGCACAGCAAGAGTCTCATTTCACTGTATTCTATAGCTCCTGTCTGGACATTTTGGGTTTCTTGTTTTCAGGGACCAATGGACAAGAAGTGGAGCCACCATCTTTTCAGAGTAACTGGCTCTGATTAGAATTGGAGGTAGAGTGACATGGACCTGGGTGTCTAATATACCTGCCCAATTGTGATAGCAAATGGACAAGTGTGGCACCCCTCACCTGATAAGGACATGGTGACCAGGGCCCCAGATGACTCAGAGATGAAGATCTAGCGTATGCCACTAGCTAAGCCATTAAACCAGCTGAGATGCTGCCTGAGGTGAGGAGAGTCTAGACTGGATAATGGAGAAGAGGGATGATGTGTATCAGTTGCAGCCCTAAGACCAGGTGTGGGAGCAGGGGCTGTGGTTCATTCCAGTGACTATCACCTCAGTTTTCCAGAGGATGAGATGCTTGGTTAGAACAATGGAAAGACTGCTCCTCAAATGTATGTGGAGTAGATTCAAGTGGCACAAGGAGTGGATTGGAATGGACATAGAGATTTGCACCCCAAAACTTCTTTCTGGAAAGGACATGCCTCTAGCTATTAATCTCAGCAGACAGTCTATAGTTCTCAGCCCCTTCAGGAACTGTCTCCACTGCAGAGACCTGCCTTGCCTAAAGTCATCCCCTCCTTCGAGCGAACCATGAACAGTGGTGGATGGAAGTAGCAGTATAAAAGCTCACTCATTTTAGCCCTGAGTGATTAACTCTGACAGGCTCTGGAGCTCCCTGTGGTGTTGGCTAAGCCTGTCAGGTCCATCCAGTCTGTATCACCATCTGCAACCATTCTGTTCCATCCTGCTCAACTTCCCGCCACACTCCCTTCCATTGGTGTTGATCCCAAGGGAACATGGTATATACTGCACGCTAAGCTCTATCTTGGGCTTCCCTGGTGGCTCAGAAGGTAAAGAATCCTAAAGAATCCTCCTGCAATGCAGGAGATGTAGGTTTGATCCTTGGAAGACTCCCTGGAGAAAGGAATGGTTACCCACTTCAGAATTCTTTCCCAGAGAATCCCATGAACAGAGGAGCCTGGCAGGCTGCAGTCCATGGGGTCTCAAAGAGTTGGACATGACTGAGTGGCTAACACATTTTAAGCTCCATCTCAGGTCTGCTGATGGACCACCCAACCTATAATAGTGCTGTGTGACCAAGGGGATTTTTGTAGGGTTAAAACTAGGAAAGAATATGAAAGCCTGGGACTTTATTATGTTTTACTTTATTTTTAGCAGATGCAGTATTCTGAGAAAGGGATTAACATGATTAAACATGGTGGCCAAGAAATATGATTCTTGTTGTTGTGTTGGAAGAGCTGGACATGTAAGAGACTAAAATATAAAACAGATCGGGAATCTGTTTTAGGAGTCTAAGAATGAAATCCACAGGCTAACACAGGGCTGTAGTTGGAGGGAAAGAATATACTTAAGTTATTTTTCAAAAGAGAATTGGAAAGATTTGGTGTCAACCTGGACGTGAGGAAGAAGACAAGCTGGCTAGAATAAATATTGATTTCAAAGCTGAGAGCAGAAGTTGTCTGAGAATGCCACTGATGGGAAAAGACAAGATGGAAAGGATTTGAAGAGGACAATACCCTCCAGTTTTAATATCTCTAATTTAAAATGTTGACAAGATAATTAAATATAAATTTCTTTATGTTTAGGTGCGATCTTAAGTATGTAGCCATATGGATGGACTTTTATACAGGGGTACAAGTAGATTCATTAAGCACAGCCATGTCAAACACTGCATGTGATACATCCAATATCTTGTTCAACTTGCTCAGAGCCTCACAGCTCGTATGTGATGGTATCAGAATTTGAACCCAGGTCTGTGTGGCCTCAAGTCACTTTTTCTAAGACCATGTAGATTTGAAGGATGGACTTAGGCTTCCTTCATGGTTAACTGGATGTGGCAGGGAGTAGGAGGCTGTGAGAAGGAGAGTGTTCTAGAATGATTTCCAGGTTTCTGATTTGGGTGGTCTGTTGGACAGTGAGTGATGCCTTACCCAGGACACCCTGGCTCCTAGAAATAATTCCAGCCTCTAATTAACATCAAGATCATTTTTAGGTTAAAAATGAGATTTTGGCCAGAGTTATGGGAATTATTTTAATTCTTTATTCAGATTTGCTTACAGCAGACTAGCTAAATGGTGAATGAGAGCCCTCCTATTAACTTGAAACTCTTCAACTCAAAACAGTCAAACGATTAAGCTAATGAATGAGCAGTGTTCCTGTTACCTCTCTGTTCATGCCCCCAGACTCTTTTTCCCAATGGTCACCGGATATCATGTTATGGCAGTGAAAGCTATTAGGCAGTGGTTACAGAAACTCTGAAAAGTAGAAAAGTCGAGCACACTGGAGGAGCCCTGACCGATTAAGGAGAGAGAAGTCTGGTTCTGATTACTGATAATTATAGATAAGCTGGAGCCGACAGTCATTTTCTGACCACAAACTCAAATCAATCAATTAGAAGCTGCATGTAGCTGTACCACGGCTAATCAGTCCCAGGCACTCAGGATGATCCATGACGTTCTACCTCTACCGTGTCATGGTTGCTGTATTCCATCTGCAACTCCAATAGTACATCAAATACACACCTCATTTTATATTCTCCGACTAATCAGGAAGGCTGTTAGCAGCGTCAGCCTTCCATCCACTTACTGAAATCACCCACCTTGTATAAGAAGCCTGGTGACTGAGTTATCTTTTCCTTTTTCTAAGCCGGGCATGCAGACCTAAGAAAAATAGTTACTAGTGAGAAGCAGTCATGGCTGAAGCATTTCACTCATGGTGTTACCCACTCATGAAAACAGACAAAGGAAGGACTCACAGAGGTGGGTGGCTATGACAGTGGGGGATACAGAAGTTAGGCTGTAGAAGCTGAAGCTGATGTTGCAGCTAAACAGTCTCAAAAAAAAGGGAGCTATTTGTGCTATTTACAGTAGCTGAGAATGGAAGCAATCTAAATATCCATGGACAGATGACTGGGTAAAGAAGATGTGGTACATATGTCTTATGGAATACTGCTGCTGCTGCTGCTGCTGCTAAGTCGCTTCAGTTGTGTCCGACTCTGTGCAACCCCATGGACTGCAGCCCACCAGGCTCCTCCGTCCATGGGATTCTCCAGGCGAGAACACTGGAGTGGGTTGCCATTACTACTTAGCCATAAAAAGAATGAAATAATGTCACTTGCAGCAACATGGATGGATCTATAGATTACCATACTGAGCAAAGTAATTCAGCAAAAGAAAGACAAATGTCTTATGACACAAATGAACACATCTACAAAACAGAAACAGACTCAGAGACACAGAGAACAGACTTATGGTTGGTTGCCAAAGGTGGGAGAGGGATGGATTGGGAGTTTGAATTGATAGATGTAAACAATTGTACATAGAACAGGTAGACAACAAGGTCCTATTGTAGAGCTCGGAGGACTATGTTCAATATTCTATGATAAACAAGAGTGGAAAAGAATATGAGGAAGAATGTATGTGCTCAATCACTAAGTTGTGTCTGATTCTTTTTGACCCCGTGGACAGTAGCACACCAGGCTTCTCTGTCCATGGGATTCTCCAGGCAAGAATACTGGAGTGGGTTGCCATTTCCTTCTCCAGTGAAAAAGAATATATATATATATATATATATATATATATATATATACATATATATATTCAGTATATATATATATTCAGTAGAAATTAACACAACATTGTAAATCAATTATACTTCAATAAAATACTTTTTTTCTAAAAGGGAGATGTTTGGGGAAAATGATGTCTAGCTTCAAAATAAGGCACGTTGGAAGAGAGAGAGTGATTCTTGATTACTCCTGGTGCATGGATTCCCAAAGAAACATGGGAAAAATAGAATGAAGAAGGTTTTTATTTCTGAGGTTGCACACTGGTAGCCCATAAGTTAAAAACTGCTAGCAGATGTGGGTTGTTGTACCCACAGAGAGTTTCAAACAAAACTGGAATTAGTTGCCAACATTTAAGGATCCAGGAGTGAGCCAAGATTTTAAATTTTGGCTTTTTTTTTTTTTTTTTTTTGAAAATTTGAAAGATTCAGCAACATGGAGACCAAAGTCCCCCTCCCCCTTGCTCCAGCTGGAGGCTGTTTCCTTTGGAAAGGGCTCGTGCTTTCCACCTCACCACATTCCCAACTACTTTCTTTGGACCTACATCAGCTTCCTTCACTCATGTATGTTGCTTCCTGGCTCTCGCAGCTCTTTTGTGCCTGTGACCCTTACTAAATACTGAAGCACCTCCTGGAGTGATGATCACTGCGCCTTTTGAAGTTTTTGAACACAGAGTTGGAAGAACACTTGCTAAAGATCGGCAGAACAGTGTACCCTTGGTTAAAAGTGATGGCCCCCTGTCCTGGGCACCATACTTCAGAAGGCCTGCATTGGTTCTTTTCCAATAGTGTTTTACCCATGGAAAGAGTGATCCATAGAGTCAAAGGAAGAAGTCCTCCTAGACCCTACTCTTCTGGACAATCACTGCTCACCCAAGGCCACCAGATGCGGCCCCATATTTGACCTCTTGAAAATGGAGTGTGCTATTGATGTACATACACCCAGGGGTGAGAGGTGAAAGAGGAGCTGTTAGGAAAAATGCATTTAGTGCATGGAGATGTGGCTTGTTGGGTCCATAGACATGCATGTGAGACCCCTTGCAATGCAGGACAAGATTGAGGGTGAGAAAGAAAGGGTGAGCTGGGGGCCTCTGTATTCCTTCCCAAAGCTTATATTTTTAAACTCTTGTGTGTTAGTCACTCAGTCGTGTTTGTCTCTATGCAGCCCCATGGACAGTAGGCCTCCAGGCTCCTCTATCCGTGAAATTCTCCAGGCAAGCATACTGGAGTGGGTAGCCATTCCCTTCTCCAGGGGCTCTTCCCCACCCAGGGATCAGACCTGGGTCTCCAGCATTGCAGGCAGATTCTTTACTGCATGTCCCTAAAACTCTCCCATGTCCCAGCAGTGGCATGAGTTCTATGCTTGGGAGAACACTGAGTAGAAGGTGTCCTCAAGAGATGTAAGTACACATCACTTCAGAAAACGATAGCTTTCCTTGGCAAGAAGAAGTGAAAGAAGAAACACTATGTTTTAGAACATCTCCAGGCCATTTTTATTAGGTCTTTACCCTGTTTATGAAGTTTTAAGTCACAGGCTATGATACTGCTCTGGCTGCTCGGAAACATATGGCCTTTTAACCCAGAGTGTGTGGTATTCTATCCTTTTTGAGCATGATTGCTTAGTTCGCATGGGTTTTCTCTATCTCATCGTGGGCACACAGACTGAGCATGCTTTCAGGGTTAGACTAACTCCCTTTCTGGGGTACCCTCACTATTATGATCAACTATATATATACTTTTAGGACTAGGAGAACTGTTTGCTAAGGCAGGTTGGGGTTTGCATGGTCCCCATTGCTTCTTGTCTCTAAAGAGGTAATCAGTCCCATCATCCCAGTTGTTTGCCAGACGTGAGTGGCTTTCCCATCTGAAGGTCGTCACAGAGCTACAGTGTCACCATAGTAAGCGCCTTCTCAATGAGAGAATTTAATTACGGTGACTTTTGCATTGTCTCTCGGGTTATACAAGAAACACGTGTGTGGTTGCTCAGTCACTCGGTTGTGTCCTACTCTGCAATCCCAAGCAGCCTGCCAGGCTTCTCTGTCCATGGAATTTTCCAGGCAAGAATACTGGAGTGGGTTCCCATTTCCCACTCCAGGGGATCTTCCTGACCCAGGGATAGAAACTGCATCTCCTGTGTCTCCAGCATTGCAAACAAATTCTTATCGCTGAGCCACCAGTGAGCCCCCATATGACAAACACATTATCCTTCAAGTGGGGAGACAAAACACACCAAAAATCTGGTCTACTGGGTGAATAGATTTGATTAAATTTGTTTTCATCAAAATTAACTTCAAGCAAATATGGGAGGTACAAATTAACCAGTTAGTAATTCAGTAAAATCCTGTCAAACTGGTTGGGCATATAAAGAAAGCCTCTGGCTATCAAGGTTACACCATTGTTTCTGGCAGCCAAAAAGGAGAGCCATGCTCCCACTGCTTCAAAAATGCCCCATTTCAACACTTTTCCTTTATCCCTGATCATGTTGGCTGTGCTTAAAATCACCACACCATCAAGTAAACTTGAATATTTGGCCACAAATCACAGGGTTGTAGAAACATTAACAGCAAATGGACTCTCATCACTTTCCATAATTAGAATAATAGAAAACAGATATGAATACGAGTCTTTGCTTTGCCAACTTATCCTTGCCATCTGAATTGACCTTAGGAAGAAAATACAATTCTGCCTATGACAGTATTGGCTTATTCATTTGCTGAAAGAATTGAAACTTACTACAAGCATACAATTTGTGTTTGGGCGTTTACTACAAGCCACTCCTGTGTCTTTCTATTTCTTTTCCACTCTTATTTTTTAAAAAAGATATTCTGCTATCATTTTCCTTGTTTGTTACTGTTCCATAAGTGATGTCTTTATAAAATAGGTTAGAAAACACTCCAAGTACCTTTGCCTTGTTTTGCAGAGCTAGGAAGTGATTCTCAAAAATCACAAAAGACAGAGCTTCCATCTCCCTTAGTGCTCAACATGGGCTGCATGTTGGAATCATCTGGGAAGTCTTTAAAAAAGACGCTTATCTCTGGGTTTCCAATCCCCAAAGTCTGATTTTATTAGTGTGGGTGTGGTGTGGGCACGAGTAGTTTTAAACGTTCCCCAGGTGATTCTAATGTTCAGCAACATTTGAGAAACACTGATGGAGCGTATGTAGCTTTATGTAGTCTGGTGCTTCTTAAACTTTAATGTACATACAGCTCTCCTGGAGGGATTATTAAAACTCAGATCCCTGCTCTGCACTCATGGAGATTCTGATTCTTCAGATCTGGGTGGGACTCAGAAATTTTCTTTTTGCACCAGATGCCATGCTTTTGGAGACGCTGCTGACAGTCAGGCTTTGAGTGGCACCGGTACAGCCCCTCATCTCTCTCTCTCCCGCACACAGAGCAAGCAGAGACCAGGGAGGAAAATGAATTGTCAAATGTGTTTACCAGCATCTTTTAAAGGACAAAATCCTATAAGGGAACACATCAGAAATGTTACATTGTATTGGAGGAGGTGCCAAACCAGTAAACAAACTCCTGAAACCCTGTGGGATTGTTCTAATGTCTGAAATGTCATCACAAAGCTTAATTAATGTAGGAAGAAACTAGGAATGCACAAAAATAGAAAATCTGAGCACATGCACTCTACATTTTCCAAACACTTTAGAATCCAATGAGAATGAGAAGCAGAGGAAGAAAATAGGACAAGACTATGAGGGACCATGGGGTCGCAAAGAGTCGGATACGACTGAACGACTGAATTGAACTTATGAGGGACATAAGAGGTAAATTTTTAGTATAAGAGCCTGTGTGAATTTTTCTGAGGCGTATTCACACTTGGATTCTGGATCTAGGAAGATTTCAGTTTGATTTTTGTTCTGAGATTATTTATGACCTGATAGGGTGACCAACCATCAGTTTGTCCAGGACATGCCTGGTTTGAGCATTGAGTGTCATACATCCTGGAAAACCCATCCCTCTCTTGCACACAGGAGTGGTTGGTCAACCCTAAAATGAGCAAGTAATTTCATTCCTCTGTAGCTCATTCTTTTTACCTGTAAAATATGGATCTGAATACTTATTCCAAAGAGTTGTTGAGAGGATTAAAGCAATAAAGTATGAACTATCCAGCACTTACCTGGCTCACTGGAGAAACTGAAAAATTTTGGCTGCAAGTAATAACTTTTTCCTGTCTGTGAGACTTCAGAATGGGATGAAGAACTGATAATTGCTTTAGGAAGTATCTATCTTGGTCTGAGGGACTATATGGTGATGACAAGGAATAATGGTTTTCTAGATTCAAGCACTAAGGAAAGATGGGAAAACAATGGAAACAGTGAGAGACTTTATTTTCTTGGGGTCCAAAATCACTGCAAATGGTGACTGCAGCTATGAAATTAAAATACATTTGGAAGGAAAGCTATGACCAACCTAGACAGCATATTAAGAAGCGAGACATTACTTTGCCGCCAAAGTCCATATAGTCAAAGCTATCGTTTTTAAAGTAGTCATTATGGATGTGAGAGTTGAACCATAAAGAAAGCTGAGCACGAAAGAATGGATGCTTTTGAACTGTGGTGTTGGAGAAGACTTGAGAATCCCTTGGACTGCAAGAAGATCAAACCAGTCAGTCCTAAAGGAAATCAATCCTGAATATTCATTGAAAGGACTGATGCTGAAGCTGAAACTCCAATACTTTGGCCACCTGATGTGAAGAGCTGATTCAGAAAAGACCTTGATGCTGTCAAAGACTGAAGGCAGGAGGAGAAGGGGGTGACAGAGGATGAGATGGTTGGATGGCATCACTGATTCAATGGACATGAGTTTGAGCAGGGGATGGTGAAGGACAGGAAGGTCTGGCGTGCTGCAGTCCATGGGGTTGCAAAGAGTTGGACACAACTGAGGGGCTGAACAGCAAGACTCAAGGATACTTCTGAGCAGTTGCTAGTTAATTCTTATAGTCTTCTAGACATGAATTTTAGGTCTTTTGCTTGAGATCATTCTGGTTCCTTTTATGTATGCACTTATCTGGTTTTCTCAGTTGTTGATCCACTTTTATACTTTGACTGATGCACTGGTGAGAGGTCTCCTGGGATCTATAGATCCCAAAGGATCAGTAACAACATGCTCTGAGTACATGCCAGTTGGGGATGTCCACAGTACTTCAGTGGACCCTGCAATGCCTTCTGCTGCTTCACCTTCAGTTGCTTCTCCTGTTGTTGGAACATTTTCATCAACCTCACTGTTTTCTGCTTCCTTTTCTACAAAATAAATAAAACATGCAAACTATGAAAAAAAAAGATGCTACAAAAAATTTAAGTTTATAGGAGTTCTCTGATAGGACTATGTACAGTTGCCTATTTTAAGACCTGGTGGGAGAATTTGCAGATATGTGGAATCTAGAAAAACAGTACAGATGAACCTATTTGCAAAGCAGAGGAAGTGTTTTATTTTTTTCTCATGCTGAAATGATTCAACATTTACATGTCTAGAGGATAAATGGAACCACAACTTTCTGCTCATAATTTGCACAGCTCCATTCTTTTACTGTTGACAGTTCTAGCAGATTTTTGGTGATAGTAAGTTTCCTGGCCACTCCCTTCCCTCTCTGTGAGAAGGGCATTCTAGGTAAGAAATGTGGTGAGAAAAGACAGGGAGATATGAGTGATAATTTCCAACATGTACTTATTATCATGCAATTTCACTCATCAAAACAATTTTGAGGACCTGTGGTGGAGGCTATAATGGGATTCTACCTGTATTTGATCCTGCCACCTCAAGTCAGCTGCTAATTAGACTGCGTATTTATCTTTTTCTAAGTGTCTATTGACACTGCAATGCCCACACACAAGAAGCCGATGCAAACAGCCTCTCTCAAGGCTCCTGTGCCTTCTGGTGGCTTTCCAGACCTCCCTCAAACAGTTTCCTTAATTATATCTTCCACCATCCCCAGCTGTACCATTGGAGCAGCTGCCACTAATCCTAAATAAATATTTCCTGTTCTCCTTAGAAACAATTAAACCCAGCCTTTACCAAACCTTTGGCATCAGAGGCTCCCGCTGATGGTGGTGCAACAGTTGCTTTTTGTCCTTAGGAGCTGAGTAGAGACCTATTCCAGTCTATTCTTACTAAAGTCCGTTGTCTTAAAACAAATAGCCTCAGCTGACATGTTTAAACTTTTGATGGCACAGAGTGAAATCAGCCCTTTTAGCAAATTGCTCCAAGGAGCATTCGGTTCCCCCCACCCTGGCCCTCCCCTGGCAACACAGAAACAGATGGGCTTTGTGCCAACAGATGTGTGTCAGCTCTGGGGTGAGGCATGCTGATGGCCTCAGCTGGCTTCCAGGGGCTTGGAGCCAATGAGGCCATGCAAAGCCTTCTTCCAACCTCTTTCATTCTGGTAGACCCTGACGGCCCAAAGTTCTGGTTCTCAAACTTGACTTCACTCAGGAATCACATGGAATGGTTTTGAAACTATGCTGATGGTTGGACCTGCTCCAAAAGATCTGACTTTTTTTAATTGATCATAGAGGTGACCGTGGCCATTCAGATGCTTACAAAGTTTCCAGGGGATTATAAGGGCAACAGTGTGAGATCTACCAGCCAAAATGAACTCCCATCACCTGTCTCCCTCTTGTCTCTTTGTCTGGTTGTAGTGTTTTCCTGTTTGCTGTTCCCTGATTGTCAGCAAGACCGAGGTGGAAGAGACTGGGCCTCAGACCTTGGCTGTTGGCTTGGCTCTGCTTCTAACATCAGAATTAGCCTAGAAGGAAGAATATGGAAATCTACGTCCCACCCCTCTCAGCATAAGCTCCACTTCCTTTCACTACTCAGACACCCGGTGCGTTTTGAGAACTTACCTATGAAGCATGTTTAGTTCAAAGGGCACTCCCAAGATGGCCAAGAAGGCAATGTTTCCCCAGCACCCGAGTGCAGCTGTCACTGTTTAAGCGGAAGCAGTTGCCAGGAAAGGGTACTGCTGGGTGGCAGCATCATTTCTACACATTTCTTAGATTTCTAAGCCTTGGTGTGACCCATCCAGGCCTTTTCTCTGCAGTCTCGCAGTCCCTTCTGGAAGGCCTTATTGTTGTGCTCTGAAGTCAACTGTCAGGGGCACTTTGAAAGTGAAAGTGAAGTCGCTCAGTCATGTCCGACTCTTTGCGACCCCATGGACTGTAGCCTACCAGGCTCCTCCATCCATGGGATTTTCCAGGCAAGAGTACTGGAGTAGGGTGCTATTTCCTTCTCCAGGGGATCTTCCCCACCCAGGGATTGAAACTGGGTTTCCCACATTGTAGGCAGACACTTTACTGTCTGAGCCACCAGGAAAGTCAACTGTCAGGGGCGCTTTACTCCCTGCCCCCCAATCAATATGGAGACAGTCAATCTAGGGAAGCGTGTAAATCCAGGCTGGGTGCAAGCACTGAGACACTGGTTTCCGGGAGTCTTGGGCAGCCTCTGTTCTACCACATCTCACAGGCCAACAGGCAGCCCTTGGAAAGTCCTCCCTAAGAGAGAGAGGGCCAGCGGTTGCAGAGTGGCAGTTCTCTCGGTGGCAGTTCATTCATCATTTTGACTTTGTTCCATTTACAATATGCACATTCAATTTCCATTTTAATTAAGAAGCTGAAAAGCACATGATGAGGCAGAAACCCAGCCCATGTGAGTTCTGGCTAAAATCTATGTGCCCTTAACAGCAACGGCAACTGGAGTATGTGGTTTTGCCTCGCTGCCCTGTGTGTGGAGTAAGGCAGTTGTTTTGGGAGTCACAGGTGGTAACTGTTGGATGTTGAGAGTTGTCCATCTCTCATGGAGTCTGAGCTATCAGTCAGTCAACAACATTTATTGAACTCCCACTTGCTGTGGAGCTGTGGAAAGCTTCAGAGTAAGTCAACAACACGTGCAGTCAGGTACAGCCTGATTCCCATGAGCGCGTGTGTGTAGGTGTGTGGGCGTGTGTTCTGCCTTAAACATATATGAGGTGATACTATAAGCCTCATGAATCCACTAATTCAGCTAACAGCTTTCGAGTCTCTACTAGTGCAAGTCACTGCGAGATTTGGAGGGAGAAACAGAAATGAACAAGACAGTCTTTATATCCACAGACTTTATATTATAGCAAAATGGGGGAAGGTTTGAAAAGGCAAGTCAAATTTAGCAAAAGCTTAGTACTTACCATGCCATGTTCTGGGCACTTTACATTCTTTAGTTCATTTAAATCTCACAGTAAGCCTTTGAACTGGATGTTTTCCATGCACCCCCTTCTTGAGCACTTGAGAGGTTTGAGGCTGAGAGGCTGAGCAACTTAATAGAGGTCACCAGCCTCAGAAGAGTTCCGGGGAAATGGGTCTGATCTCTCTTCTGTTAGTGCTTCAGCCCTGTGCTTCCTAGGGCATTCTAAGAGAGGCAGAGAAAAGAAGGGTGTGAAAAGGACAGTGGCGCTGATTTTAATTGCAGGAAGTTTTTTGCTTTTTTTTTTTAGGCTTTTATAGTTTGATATCTTCTGTTTAGATTTATGATCCATTCCAAGTTAATTATTATGTATTGTGTGAGGAAAGGGTCAAGGTTACTTTTGCATGAAAGTGAAAGTCACTCAGTAGTGTCTGACTCTTTGTGACCCCATGGACTATACAGTTCACAGAATTCTCCAGGCCAGAATGCTGGAGTGGGTAGCCTTTCCCTTCTCCAGGGGATCTTCCCAACCCAGGGATCGAACCCAGGTCTCCTGCATTGTGGGCAGATTCTTTACCAGCTGAGCTATAAGGGAAGCCCAAGAATCCTGGAGTGGGTAGCCTATCCCTTCTCCAGTGGATCTTCCTGACCAGGAATCAAACCAGGGTCTCCTGCATTGCAGGGGGATTCTTTACAAACTGAGCTATAAGGGAAGTCCTGTTGATTAGGTAACAATAGACAAGAGGAGTCTTAGAAAGAACAGAGGAAAAGAAACGAATGCAGAATTTGAGGGAAAGAGAATAAGAAATGAGACAGATATGGCAAGCTGCAAGCTGGCTGGCAGCATCTGCCACCTGTGTGCTCTTCCATTGAAGTTCCTTAGCATCCCAAGTGGATTTCCCCCTTACCCAGTAAAACCCACTCTTAATCTTTAGATCAGTTTACCAAACACTCTAATGATAAGGCTGCTGGTGAAACCTCTTTCCTGAGTATCCTGGAGGAGTTTGGGGGGTGTGTTTTGGATACCTGCTCCTTTTCAAATCTTTGAAGACAGAACCTAGGAATTCCCCACCAGGGAGACCCCCCACCCTGCCTTCAGGAACTCACAAAAATACCCCAGGACAAAGAAAGACCCCTAGAATTTCTCAGGATGAATTCATTACTACCCACTACTGCCATGTTGGTAAATGTGGAACCCCTTCTCGGTGCATTCTTCAGCTTGGCTTGGAGTCATGTCTTTTCATGATCCTTGCACAAGTTGAAAATTAAAACTGTACTTTGACTGGCAGGTTCCATGTTTGGGCTTCCTAGGTGGTGCCACTGGTAAAGAATCGCCTGCCAGTTCAGGAGACACAAAAGATGCAGGTTCAATCCCAGGGTCAGGAAGATCCCCTGGAGTAGGA
Organism: Bos javanicus; assembly: GCF_032452875.1. Classification (NCBI taxonomy): domain Eukaryota; kingdom Metazoa; phylum Chordata; class Mammalia; order Artiodactyla; family Bovidae; genus Bos; species Bos javanicus. Next base: position 23,768,842 of record NC_083883.1, on the reverse strand, counting down.
TATGGCAATCAGCTCCAGTATTCTTGCCTGGAAAATTCCATGGACAGAGGAGCCTGGTGGGCCACAGTCCATGGGATCTCAAAGACTTGGATACAACTGAGCACACATGCACACATTTATCTTTACCCAAGAAGTGTAAATCCTCCAGCATCTCCCTTTCCTCTTTCTTAGAGCAAAGCCAAGGCCTTTGCAATGGCTGACTTGCTCTGCATGCTTTGCATCCCTTCCCTAATCCCTTGCAGCACCACACCATCACCTTTTTGACCTCAGTTTGTATTGTTTTGCTCTGCTCTCCGATCCAGAAACACTGGCCTCGTATCCATTCTGTGCATATGCCAGGCATGCTCCTGCTTCAGGGCCTTTGCACTAGCTCTTCCCTCTCCTGGAATGTTTCTACTCCAGACATCTATGTGACTCCTTTAGTCCACTTACCTTCCTTAGGGGGGGCCCTCCTTGATTACTTCATTTAAAATTGCGATGTCCCTTCCCTTACTCCCTTTTTGGGTTTTCATCTTCAGATATACTCATCACCTTCTAATAAACTAATAATCTAATATTTTTCCTTTCATTTTCCACTTAAACTCCACCAAAATGTAACTTCATGAGGGAAAATAATGAATGTCTTAATCACGGCTGGGAGTTCAATACAGTTCTAAACACACAGTGAATGTTCAATAATATTTTACAAATTCTTCAACTGACATTAAATATAGAACCAAGTCAGCCCAGTAGCAACGAGGATGCCTAGCATTCTGAGCTTGGCTCCTGACATTATCCTCCAATAAAAAGAGCCAGGGCTATTTGGAGAAATGGCTGATTCTCAGGCTGGGTAGGAAATGCAGCTGGATCTTCGTTTCATCACTGATAATTCAATCAACTGCAGATTTGCAATTAATTGACTACTCAGATGCAGAACCCTCCAATATGGAGGGCCAACTATGCTAATCATTTTCTATAAAGGACTTAAATATCTGCCGATTTTGGCATCCAAGGGGTTGGAGAGTCCTGGGCCAATATCCCCTGGATACCTAGGGATGACTGTTTATAAGATGAGCCTGGAGCATCTTATAGTGCCAGAAAGTGAAGCAGTACTTAAAGCAACAACAAGAGTAACCAAAAAAAACAAAAACACCTCCTCAAACCCCCTACCTTGGTTGAAGGGACACTGAAAACATTTGGAACAATCGGAGCAACAAAATAAATAGAGTAGCATTGAATTACAACACAAAGGATAAAATAAATATACAGGAGTCCATATTGATACAAGTAATGATTGAAAAAGTAAATAGGAGGGAGAACTAAACCCCTGCAGAAAATCTCAAATCCTTTATATAGGTATTCTGCCCTCAAGGAGGAAGAACATGGCTCTCCACTCCTTAACTGTGGGCTTCACATAGTGATTTCCTTCCAAAGAGGACCGTATGGGGAGAGAAAGAGAAAAAGAAAAAGCATATAGTGGAAAAAACGGACTAAAAACCTGACAAGCACTACCTCCGCATGGTGTTCAAGGTTACCATCAACTGAGATACAGCATCATGATAGTGTGTGCCCTGTTCTGTGTGAAGAAAATGCCACCTGTCTCTCTAGTTTTCCTTTCCCAAATTCGTTTGTTGTTCAGTTGCTCAGTTGTGTCCAACTCTTTGTGACCCCATGGACTGCAGCATGCCAGGCTTCCCTGTCCTTCACCATCTCCCAAAGCTGGCTCAAACTTAGGTGCATTGAGTCAGTGATGCCATCCAACCATCTCATCCTCTGTAGTCCCCTTCTCCTCCTGCCTTCAGTTTTCCCAGCATCAGGGTCATTTCTACTGAGTCAGTTCTTCGAATCAGGTGGCCAAAGTATTGGAGCTTCAGCTTCAGCATCAGTCCTTCCAATGAACATTCAGGATTGATTTCCTTTAGGACTGGCTGGTTGGATCTCTGTTGCTACCCAAGGGACTCTCAAGAATCTTCTCCAGCACCATAGTTCCAAACCATCAAATCTTTGGCATTCAGCCTTCTTTATGGGCCAACTCTCACATCTGTACATGAGTATTGGAAAAACCATAGCTTTGACTATATGGACCTTTGTCAGCAAAATGATGTATCTGCTTTTTAATATTCTGTGTAGGTTTGTCATAGCTTTTCTTCCAAGGAGCACAACCTAATCATGAGGAAACATCGGACAAATCCTGACTGAGGGACAGTCTATAAAATACTTGACCAGTACTCTTTGAAACTGTCAAGGTCCTTAAAAATAAGGAAAGTCAGAGAAACTGTCACTGCCAAGAAGAGCCTAAGAAGATATGACAACTAAATGTAACGTGGTGTCCTGGATGAGATCCTGGAACAGAAAAAGACTTTAGGGAAAACTAAGGAAATGTGAATCAACAATGGACTTAGTTAATAACACTGTACTGACATTGGTCACAAATTACAACAAATGTACCATATATTGTATGACACCAGTAATAGGGGAAATTGGGTGTGGGAAGCATGGAAACTCTCTGCGCTGTCTTTTCAATTTTTCTGAAAATCTAAAACTGTTCTAAAAAAAATGAAGGCTATTAAAAAAAATAGAGCCAAGTTCAAATTAGTTAGGAAGCCAGAAAACCATTATTATATCTTGAATGTGTCAGTTCCAGTTGGAAATTTGCCAGCTTTCTGAGTACGATCACACTGACAGCTCTATTAATCTCCTGATACCAAACTCCTTTTAAATTTAGAAATGGTCATTTTTCCTCCCACCATCTTTTTTCCTTTCCTTTTGGTATTGTAGCCTTGAGGTACTCTTTAACAGCACACTGAGTTTCCAAAGACTGCAATAATTAATAATAATTCTGCATCTTATTTCTTAAACTTACTTTTAGTTACTTTCCTCCAATAATTTTTATTTTATCAATAATTTATTCTAATTTATTTTTTTTGTCTCTTGGGTGTAAAATTGGAGAGTGGTCTTAGTCTTTTGGAAGGGCAAGTTGCCTCTAATACAATCCACAATCTATACCTAACGTGTTTGAAAAAAATTGTCTATAATCTCTCCCTAGGTGAAATTTGTTCTTTTAGAGAATAATAAGACAATGACGTGATGTTTTACATTTTTGCTACAATGCACATTTTCATCTGGAACAAAATTCGTCAATTGAAAAACCAGAATTGAATAAAAATTAATAATTAGTTTGTTATGTTTTAGATGCTGACCAAAGTCCCATCCAAAAAAAGCCTTTGGCTTTGGTTTCTCAACATGTGGCTGTGACTCAACTGTTCTCCTTTGATCTCCTACCCTTTAGTACTTTGTTTCTCTGGGAGAAAAAAAATGCATAACAATATTGGCTTGCATGAGGTTGAGTCTCTTTTTAACCATCTATTTTAACTACACCTGTAAATGACAGCTTTGAGCTTGCTTGGCTTTTCCAGGGTGTGTAAACATTGTAAAATAAAAAATACTGAATTCAAGTGCAACACCCAGTGTGAACCCCATGCCCCCCACTCTTCAACTGTATAACCCTAGTCAGGAGATTGCACCGCTTCGAACCTTGATTCCTTCACTTGCAAAATGGCGACTGTGCTATCTTTCTTGCCCACTTTTCATATTTGGATGGGAGGGTCAAATAAGGGATGCAAACATTTTGTGTAAACCACAAGGCACAAAATAATCTGAAGTAGAAATGTTTTCGGTGATGAATACCTTATTTTTTCTTACATTAAAAAAAATAACTTTTGGAGGATTTTTAGCTATGTTTAACTCATCTAGAACACTTCTATCTGCTATGCCCCAGCTTTTATTTCAGCTTCCCAATCACTGTTGGTCTTTCTCAAACCTCCACCTTGCTTATCCTTTCAGATTTTCTTCTCCCTGTTTATTTCCCTGCCCTCCTATTCTTTCCATTCTGCAGACACGGTAAGGACATTTCTTTCTGGGTTTAGATTTAATTTCACCTTTCTGAGCTCCAGCTTCCTTATTCATCAAATGGGGATGATAATAAAGCAATAAAACAACACTGGATTGTTTGGGGGATTAACTGAGATGATACATTGGAGGTGATAGTTTCGTAGGAAACTTACATAATAGGAACTCAGCAAGTATTTGTAGAATGAATACATTTCCTTCAGTGGATTTCCAGGTTCATTGTGCCCTCTGGGCAGCTTGTTGTCCTAGGTCTGATGGTGAACCTGGTTCTTTACCAACGAAAAAGAGCCCATGAACAGAGCCTACAGCTGTGAGGTGCCATGCTATGCCTGTGTGCTCTGTCATATCTGACTCTTTGTGACCACACAGAGGATTTTCCAGGTGAGAATATTGGAGCAGTTTCCATTTTCTCCTCCAGAGAATCTTCCTGACCTAGGGATTGAACTTGTGTCTCTTGCATTGGCAGGTGGATTCTTTACCACTGAGCGACCTGGGAAACTTAAGAAAGGAATAAGGAATGGTGAAGAAACATTTTCTGAGTGTGTGATACAAACCAAACACTAGACTCGGTCCTCCCAACCTGTTACTTTCAAGCCTGTCCTTGGCATCTAAGCCCTCAGTTCTATCTTGCCTGGATTGTGCCTTTGATTTTCTCATGCTTTACCTCTAACTCCTTACCTACAGGAATATGGGAGCAGGGTCTTTCAGGCTGTTGTGATGTTTTTCCCTGAAGCCTCTACTGAGGCAAAGCATAGAGCACTTATAAGGGTCTTGTAAACCCTTGAGGACACGGGGAGTATGCTCAGCCCATGCATGTAATTCAGCGCTCTGATTCTATGGAGTCCGTCTGTACTCTCTTGGGGCAATGGGATCTCAAAATGTTGATGCTTCCTTTTAAGAATCTATTCATGGTAGGGGAAATCTCTGGGGCTCCTAGGAAATTCTTCTGGAGGGAAGACTCTTCAGTGTGGGCTCTTTTCACTAGTTCTGCCTTGTCTAGGGTGAGAGGAAGAACTCTTGTTCACTGAGCTCTTTAGAAGCCTCATATGTGAAGGTGGAAGCTTTACGCTCCATCTCACTATAGCTTGGTGACCCACGACTTTGGTCAATTCTTAGTCTCCAACATCTCTTCATATTGCCAAAGTTAATGGGCACCCATGTGACTATTTTTAGATTTTCCTGAGGTGGGGAGCCTCTGTGACATGCATCACTACCTGCATGGTATTTGTGTTACTTGTACGTTTAATTTATTTCTCTGGAAAACTCCATGCTTATCCAACCAGGAACAATAAATCTCTTCCCAAATGTCATAGCTTGGGTTAAGTTCAGGGCTATGAGACTCTAAGGACTGTGTTAGCTCCATCAGACTCTGTATTTGTTGCTTCTGTGCCATCCCAGCCAGGAGTGCAGTGCAACTTAAAAATGTACCCTGCCTTTCAATGTTGTCTTGGTTTTTCTGGCTACATCTTTGGTACTCTGGGAAGTGATAGGGAGCAATAAATAGCTCACGTCAACCTCTTCGGAAGTATTTGAATGGGCAAAGCATGAGGTAGTCTAACAAGGCTGATTTCAAAAAGGATGAGACCCAGAGATACCTGGAAAAGAGCTTTTAGAAGTATTTCTGAATTAGATTGCAAAGCTCACGATTCACTAAGCCAAAAATAATTTTTTCTTTAAACAGAGAGACTGTCAAACCATCCAATAGCCAAAAGGTGGCACTCCCCATCCACGATTCATTTCCTTCCAAAGTGAGCCCATCCCTATGTGTTCCTGTTCCTTCTATTAGTCGTTTCATAATAAAATGTTATACCTCCATCCTCTCCTGGTAGAACATAGCAATAAAACAGATCTTATTATTTGGGTTGATCTGTGTGTTGATATATGCCAGTCCTTGTCCCTCTGGGTGGACAATGCATAAACTGTTTGTATTTTCAGTAGACTTGGCTTATAGTTCTGTGTGTATCATAGACTATACCATATAACTGAGCACCTTTATTATAAAATCATCCCTGACCAGATCCAACATTTTAATTTGTCTCTAGAGTTTGCCTTTCTCAGTTTCATAAACCGTGAAAACACAGCTGGAGCAATTTACAGACTGTGGAAAAACTCTTGAGTATTTTTGCTGAAGTACTAATTCAAGGATCATGCTTTGTTATTTCCTGTTTCATTGTTGTTTCTAAAACTAGTTAACGGGCAATGGGCTGTTTCAAATTTGCCTGGCCCCACCATGCTGTCCATGCACCTCCTGTCAGGGCTCAGCATGAATTGGGTCCATGCATGAGAGCAAAATGGTACTGATGGGGGAATGAATTTGAGAACACATCACTGAGCCTGAAATCAGAGCAACAATCTGGAAAGATCTAGGTTAGTATTCTTGAGTTATATGAATGTGAGGCCTGAGGCTTTAAAAAAATCAGATCCCACTCAGTTATAACTTTCCACCAACCCCAAATATTTTTCAGATACAATTTCAGAATCGGCACTGGGCTGGTGTCACTACAGAGGAAGGGAAACTTTCACAGCTTCCTGACTTATGGATCATTAGCAGCAAAGACATAGAATGTGATGGAGAGCAGTGTGTCAGCTGAGGGGACAAGTATTAAGCAAGAAGATTAACTCCAGGAATGCCACAATAACCTAGATTTTGGAAATGTAGAAACTTCAGTCATTTTGAACACAGACACAAAATTGTATATAAGTTAGAAGAGATTCTGAGCAGCATGGAAGATTGTTATCATAAAATCCAAGCACTGTAGGAATAAAACCTTTAAGAGTTTTAGGACCTGGAATAATGTAGGGTGGACTTCTCTGGTGGCTCAGCAGTTAAGAATCCACCTGCCAATGCAGGAGACACGAGTTTGATCCCTAGGGGATCCAGGGGAAGGTCCCCTGGAGAAGGAAATGACAACACACTTCAGTATTTTGCTTGGGAAATCCCAAGGACAGAGGAGCCTGGGAGGCCATGGTCCACGGGGTCACAAATAATCAGACATGACTTAGCGACTAAACAACACAGCAACAAAAGTACGAGGCAGGTGCTCAATAAATATTTATGAAATAGATGGATGATGAGTGGAGAGAGGCAGAACCCTGAGAGAGGCAGCCTCCTGGATTCAATGTTATGAAAGGATGAAAGGATGTTATGAACAGACCATCCAGCATAGGAGAAAATGGTCTTGTACTGCCTAAGAATCTCTAAAGTCATCACCACAATAGCATGATTCAACGATGGAGGCTTTCCATGTAAACTTCACTTGTTGACAAAACATGGAATTACATTTAGAATGTCCTATTCCTTAAGATGTACGTGCCAAGAATGGTTAAGATTCAAAACAACTTATGCTGTTAAAAGGACAAAGCCTGAATTATTTACTTTGAACATTTACTACTAGTCAAGAACTGAACTTGATTCTAGAATATAGTGGTAAACAAGTTATCTGAAATGTTCACTTAGATCACATATTTTGAACTTTTATGGTGTCCAAAAAAGAGACATTAATACATTTTATTGTATATATATAAAGAACAAGTGCTTTTGAGCAGAACTGATCCAGAAGACTTATAGCTCTAGTTCAAGTCCTCTGTAAAGCAGAGATCAGAAGAAGATAATCAGTGCTACATTGGTTGATTTTAATTTTTAAAAAATATAGTTGGTTTATAGCATTGTGTTAGTTTTAGGTATACAGTAAAGTGATTCAGTTAAACATATATACATATATCTTTTTAAAATTCTTTCCCACTATAGATTATTACAAAATATTGAATATCGTTCCTTGTGCTGTACAGTAGAATCTTGTTGCTTATCTGTTTTAGACATAGTAGTTTGTATCTGTTAATCCCAAACTCCTAATTTATTGCTGCACCCCATCACTGCTGCCTCTTTGTTAACCATAAGATTATTTTCTATGTCTGAGAGTTAATTTCTACTTTATAAACAAGTTCATTTGTATCATTTTTTTAGACTTCACAAATAAGTAATATCATATTGTAATTATCTGCTTCTTTCTGACTTACTTCACTTAATATGATAATCTCTAGGTCCACCTATGTTCGGAGAAGGCAATGGCACCCCACTCCAGTCCTCCTGCCTGGAAAATCCCATGGATGGAGGAGCCTGGTAGGCTGCAGTCCATGGGGTCGCTAAGAGTCAGACATGACTGAAGTGACTTAGCAGCAGCAGCAGCAGCCACCTATGTTGCTACAAATGGCATTATTTCATTCTTTTTTATGAGTAATATTCCATTGTGTGTGTATATATACACACCACAGCTTCTTTTTCTGTTCCTCTGTCAAGAGACACTTAGATTACTTCCATGTCATGACTATTTTAAATAGTGCTTGAAGTTTGATCTATTATGTGGATTTTTCCTATATTGACAGCACTTTTTAGGACTTTCTTAGTGGGTGTGTTACCCACTAAGACAACACAATGAAATTAGGCAAATTACTAAGAAGCCATGCCCGTCATCTCTCTTACAGCATAGAAGAATTGTGTTGTAGAAACTATCTGGTTTTCACTTAGTTTGTGGTGCCACCAGATACTGTGGCCTCTGATGCTTTCAAGGTGGTGGTAGAAAATCGCATGCTACCCGATGTGTAGAGGATGAAGTGCCATTGACTGAAGTAAAGAAACGAGGTGCCTTTAGTTCTCCTAACCCAAAATATTTCCTCACCAAGATCTAGGAAATGTTTCTGGAAAGGTTCATCTGGTTAGGTTGGAACCAGAGTTTAGTAGTTTGTTTGAAATATGTGGGAACAAGATAATCAAATCGTGTTTTCATTTTATTCTTCAGGAAGTGCTCAGCCACCAATTTCCCCAGTCATTTGAGCAAGACTCTTCCCACATTTGTAGTGTTCTTTGTTGTTATATTCCCATTGACTTTTAGAGGTAAAATTAAGTTGTAGCTCAAAGAATTTGCATGTTCAGCTTCAGGCCACACAGAATCATAGACCAAGCCTGGGATAATGTGTGTCTTAGATCTTTCATAGCGAATGCACAGCTCTTCTGCAAAATCTACACAGTTTCTAATGCTAATTTCACATTTTCCAAACTGGAAGATGCTCTTTGGTGCACTGGGTTGGGTTTTTAAATGTAGATTTTTTTTTTTTTTTGTCTTTATAGTCTGATGTTTTCCGAGTGTACTTTAAGTGGAAAAAACTTGTTGGGTTTCTCCAACAACAACTCATTCTAGTGTTGTATAAATGAAAGAGCCCATTGCTTTTCTGATTTTTCACTTTCTAATCAGTTTTCATGCTGATTCGAAGATCTAACCTAATCTCAGGACAACTCTTATAGATAAGGAATTAGCTGTTCCTGTATTGCAGCGCAAGGTCATGCCTCATTTCTAGCAGTTCCAACTCAGTGAGATTCAAAAAAGAAATGGCCCCATTCATGCCACCAAACTAAACTCATGAGTACAATTCATTTTCTCTCTACAAAGGTTTTTTTTTTTTCCCCCTTATTGACTACGCTCAGTTCAGTTCAGTTCAGTTGCTCAGTCATGTCCGACTCTTTGAGACCCCATGGACTGCAGCACGCCAGGCCTCTCTGTCAATCACCAACTCCTGGAGTTTACTCAAACTCATGTCCATTAGTTGGTGATGCCATTCAACCATCTCATCCTCTGTCATCCCCTTCTCTCACCCTCAATCTTTCCCAGCATCAGGGTCTTTTCAAATGAGTCAGTTCTTCGAATCAGGTGGCCAAAGTACTGGAGTTTCAGCTTCAACATCAGTCCTTCCAATGAACACTCAGGACTGATCTCCTTTAGGATGGACCGGTTGGATCTCCTTACAGTCCAAGAGACTCTCAAAAGTCTTCTCCAACACCACAGTTCAAAACCATCAATTCTTTGGTGCTCAGTTTTCTTTATAGTCCAATTGACTATGCTAGGTTTAGTCAAACACAAAGGTCATTCTGACTTCTATTTTGAATGTACATTCAGTTCAGTTCAGTTCAGTTGCTCAGTTGTGTCCGACTCTTTGCGACCCCATGAATTGCAGCACGCCAGGCTTTCCTGTCCATCACCAACTCCCGGAGTTCACTCAAACTCATGTCCATCAAGTTGGTGATGCCATCCAGCCATCTCATCCTCTGTCGTCCCCTTCTCCTCCTGCTCCCAATCTCTCCCAGCATCAGAGTCTTTTCCAATGAGTCAACTCTTGGCATGAGGTGGCCAAAGTACTGGAGTTTCAGCTTTAGCATCATTCCTTATTCCTCCCCAAAGATGAATGAAATGCCAAACCTAAGACAATCCTAAGCCAAACTTGGTTAAAATAAGTCTACTAAAATTTTCACATATTGATTTGAAAACCTAAATAGAAAATTATTCCTGGATTACTTATTCTGTTGGTTGGATTTTATTGGTGGGATAATTAACAGGGCTTCCCTGGTGGTTCAGATGAGAAAGAGTCTGGCTGCAAGTCTCTTGCAGAACACTTGCAGGTTCGATACCTGGGTCAAGAAGATCCCCTGGAGAAGGAAATGGCAACCCACTCCAGTATTCTTACCTGGGAAATCCCATGGACAGAGGAGTCTGGTGGGCTACACCCCATGGAGTCACAAAGAGTTGGACATGGCTGAGCAACTAACTGGAGAAGGCAATGGCACCCCACTCCAGTACTCTTGCCTGGAAAATCCCATGGACGGAGGAGCCTGGAAGGTTGCAGTCCATGGGGTCACTGAGGGTCGGACACAGCTGAGGGACTTCACTTTCACTTTTCACTTTCATGCACTGGAGAAGGAAATGGCAACCCACTCCAGTGTTCTTGCCTAGAGAATTCCAGGGGCGGCGGAGCCTGGTGGGCTGCCGTCTATGGGGTCGCACAGAGTTGGACACAACTCAAGCAACTTAGCAGCAGCAGCAGCAGAGCAACTAACACACATATGTATTTTTTCAAACCACTAGTCTGCCCACACTGTCCGGATTGTTTTTAAAACTATTGGAAATTTCCATCCAGGTTGCATTTTCTTTGTTTGCTTCCATCAACATTTCTTTGCCCAAAGAGTTTCTTTTGTGGTTCAATTTTCCCATCTTTTTAATATAGAGGGCTGATCCAGCTATAATTGTGCATGGTTATATACTGACAACCCACATAAACAAACATCAACAAACACAGCTCTTTGATAGGGTGATGTCATCACAATTGGAGTTTAAAAAGCAAATACAAGTGGGTAACTTGGACACCTGTGTCAGCTCTCCTTAGTCCTTCCTCCTATCGCCCTTGATGATGAAAGAATTATCTTTACTGAAGGTGGAACGCTCTGTTGACACCAGCTCCCCAAGTCCCAACCCTGGAAGATCAATTTCACGTCAGCTTGTTTAGATTGATAGTGAGGCCACCTGGGCCTCAGCTGTCAGGAAACCCAGTGCTTTGCTTAAACAGCAGGCAGCTATCAAAATAGGGGAGAGAGAGAGGCTATCAGGCTTAATACTGGCACACATTAGAGTCTAGAGGACTCTCGCAGGTCAGCTAATGTTGCCATTACCATTTGTCAGGTGTACAATCACCTGGAGAATAAGGATAATGGGGCCTTTGTAGGATTTTGAATCAACACCCCAAACAATTCAACCACTGTTCACAGGTTAGAGCTGTAATTCACTGACCCTTCTTCCCTCTCTTCCCAAATAAACCCCTACTCTTCCCACCTCCCAGGAACAATACATCAATTGGTACGTTTACTATTCCCCAATATGACAGCTGGTTAAGTGACACCGTGAGATTCCCTTCCTAAGAGCTGCTGTATAGAAACAGCTGTTGGGGTGATTTTTCGTGTTGTTCAACCTTGTTTCCAGCATCAGAGGATTTAGAATTTGTGCCTTCTTGGAGAGAATTTCTCTTTTGTTTTAAATGCATTTAATAGAAAAACTGAATGCTATTCATGGTTTAAAAAAAAATAGCGAGGGGAATCATTTGCTCTCGAGGTTTATAAAATAGTCTTTTTCTTCACTTTCATTTCAGCACTAAAAATTGTATGAGTGGAACTTTCCTGGTGGTCTGGTGGTGTAGACTCTGAGCTTCAATGCAGGGGCTGCGGATTTGATCCTGGGATGTGAGAACTAAGATCTCACATGCCATGTGGTGTGGCCAAATTAAAGCAAAGCAAAACAAAACAATCACATGTACGTCTGTGATGAAATGCACAGAGAGCAAATTCAGGGTCACTGTGACATGTTACCTGGGCTGATCTCCACTGTGGGCTTGCCCAGTGTGCTCAGTTTGGTGGCATTTATTCATTCCATTCCACCTCCCACCCTGGCTCCATCTTCCCTTTCCTTGCGCTTCTCACAAGTCCTTTTCCTCCTTTTAAAACCATGAAGCCAGTTCTAGAACTCCCCTGAAAGAATTTGTTTTCCTGTTAACTCTGGGAAGAAAATGGAAAAAAAAAAAAAAAACGCAAAAAACTAAAATAGTAATATCAAATAAAGAAGTGAAAATCTACCTTCTTGCTCACTGTAGCCAAGTCTCTCAAATGGGAAGTCCAGTGATGTGATTATAGATTTCCAAAGCTAAAAGATCGGAACTAACATCGGGATGACAAATGGACGGTAGACACCAAATTACGTCCTTCAGTTATTCTGTATTGTGGCCCAGGAAGAATTTTCCAGAGCCCTCAAACACTTGTTTGGAAAAGACATGTAATATGGTTGAAGTTTTTCCAACACCAAGAACAGATGACTTCTTGGCAGGGCTGCATTTCCAGAATGCTTAGTTTTGCCTCCTTCTGGGCTGACGCTCCTGTCTTTTGCAGAGGAGACTGGTTCATTCAAGAGAGGAAAACATGATGTAGGTTTTCAACAATGCTACTTCCCTGGCCTTTCATTAGTGCTTAGAACATTTATAGAGAGAAGGTTGATTGAAGTCTTTTCTTACACATTTTGACATCATTTACCAACAACTAGTATCTTAAGAAGGTACCTCATTGACTTCAACTCACATCCTGGCAGAGAGTATATGTGTCTAAGAGAAGAGAGAAAACTTGGAGGGGCTGGATCTCAAAGGATGTGTTGTGTATATGTGTGGCTTTTGTCTAAGTCCAGCACTGTTTTGGTTCAAAGACAAATATTCCTAGTGAAATAAAGATTTTTGTGATCGTAATTATTACATCATGGAACGATACTTTGGACTCATTTCTGGGAGGCTCAAAGCAATGTATCTTGGGATTTCCCTGGTGGTCGTGTAGCTAAAACACCATGCTCCTAATACAGGAGGCTTGGGTTTGATCCCTGGTTGGGAAACTAGATCTCACATGCTGTAACTAAGAGTTTGCATGCTGCAACCAAAAAACATCCTGCATGCTACAGCTAAGACCCAGCACAGCTAAATAAATAAATATGTATTTTTAAAAGCAATGTATTCCACTGGAGAACACTTCACCACACACATTTAACAGTAGTTTCCAGCAGCAAATTATTATTTTTTCTTTTTTTCACAAAGGAATTGGCCAGTATAGCCAATTAGGTCTCTCAATGCAGTCACTGGTGGCTCAGGCAGTAAAGAATCTGCCCGCAATGCAGGTGACCTGGATTTGATTCCTGGGTCAGGAAGATCCCCTGTAGAAGGAAATGGAAACCTGCTTCAGTATTCCTGCCTGAAGAACTTGGGCAGAGGAACCTGGCGGGCTACAGTCCATGGGGTCTCAAAGAGTCAGACAAGACTGAGTGACTAACACTTTCACCTTCAGTGCAGTCATATTGTGTAATGTGCAAATTATCAACCTGGTGCTGAACCCAGGAACAAAGCAGGTAAGAAACCCAGTCTTCAATATACCCACACGGTCACTTCATGGACACATCTGCTGAATGCAAATCGTATTTATTTAACAATGGGAAAAATGACTCATAAATGAGAAATCTAATTTTTGTTTTGTTTTATAGTAAGCCCTAGTTCTAGGGTATGGGATGTGTGGAATTCGTTTTGCTTTTTCAAGTATTAGTTGCTGCATGAGAAAGAGGACAAAAAATAGAGCACTTCTTTGGATACTTGCTCACCATGCACATATGAGTAGCCAGAAGGGCAAGAGATAGGGAGATGGAGAGGGGAAGACTGCGGAATGGGTGGGGAAGGAGGGGGAGGGAAAGACTGGTTCCTTATTCAGCTCCTTGGGAGTCCCTTGGTGGTTAATTTGTTGTGAGGAGCCAGAAAACAAATCCATTCTAAACTTTTTCTTCCTGGCAGATTTTTGAAAGCTGAGGTTTCTCTGCTGACTGTGCATGTCCTTTTATCATGTGCTTGGTTTTTCAACATCAAGCCATTGCACCAAGATGAGAACAGTTACTTTCAATTAATAAACTGTCTTGCAATCACCCTTTGTTCATAACCACGTGAAGGCTTCTGTATGTGCAGATGAGAGCTTACCCATTCAACATCTCTCTCCATTAGCGGTCTCCACTTCTCACTATATTTTCCATTCTGCCTTCTCCCCTGACACTAAGGGTTTGCCTGCTTACTGCCAGCTCTGCAGAGAGGCAGCCGCACACATGCTATAGTTCATGCTCACTTATAAACTGAGAATAAAGATCTTTATTTCCAATGCCCTGTGAAGATTGTCAACTTTTGTCTGTAAATCAGGTGACTTATTTTTCCTAGTCTTAAGGGCTGTCCCTTGTATAAAATAGAATTATGCCTCAAAAAGGATTCATTGATTTCAGTGCAATGAGTGGTTATTTTGAAAACAGTTGGTCCTCTGCTAATCCTCTTGGTCCATGTCAATCTGTGTTTGGAAGCTTCTGGACTGTCTGGACAGAAAATGAATTGTAAGTTCCTTGAGGGCAGCATTGGATCTTGCTCATTTTTGTATTTCCCATGATCGCAAACATTCAGAAACATGCTAGGGTATACAGGTATGGTGTGAATAAAGAGATAACATAGGGAACCATGTTTAAGCTGGGCGCCACCACCGACAGAGAACGTGTATGCTCCGCTTTCCTTTGTCAACTTCCTCTGACTCCTTTCCATTCATTGAACCCAACAAGTTTCTTTCTTTTCTACTATCCTGGGGAAAATGGTTAAGAACTAAACTAATAGAAAACACACATAGAAGTCAACCTGGATGCTTACTGAAAGCAAGACTCAGACTCTTAAGAAGCTCTGCCAATGACTTAACTGGTTTGCTAAGTTAAATATTAAATAATCCTCTGGGTTGTCCAAAGGTCCTTCTGCTTAAATGGGAGGAGACAGACATTTTCTCCAGCACAACTTAACTGACAAAATTCCCAACAGAAACAATTTTTGATTATTATAAAAAGTCCAACAAATATAGAAATGCATAAATATAAAGGCAAAAATTACCCATGCGCCAGCCATACATGAATCACCTCCGTGCTGCGTCTCATTCCAGGATTATTCCGCAAATAAACAGGGCTATCTAACTATCCATCCTTTGTCAACATCTATCTAGAATACTATGCATATGTTTTTTTATTTTATTTTATTTTTAAACTTTACAATATTGTATTAGTTTTGCCAAATATCGAAATGAATCCGCCACAGGTATACCTGTGTTCCCCATCCTGAACCCTCCTCCCTCCTCCCTCCCCATACCCTCCCTCTGGGTCGTCCCAGTGCACCAGCCCCAAGCATCCAGCATCGTGCATCGAACCTGGACTGGCGACTCGTTTCATACATGATATTATACATGTTTCAATGCCATTCTCCCAAATCTTCCCCACCCTCTCCCTCTCCCACAGAGTCCATAAGACTGATCTATACATCAGTGTCTCTTTTGCTGTCTTGTACACAGTATGCATATGTTTTTTTACTTCATTTTTCCCTCTTAAACATTATATACATTTGCCTCACCATTTTAATAGGTTTCTAAGTAGTTGAGTAAATGAACATATGTAATTAACTTAACCAATCCCCTATTGTGGATACCTGGATGGTTTCCAATACTAATACACTTTTAATACTTGTTTCAAACATTGAAAGTGACATTGGTTTTTCAAGTTGCAAATGGTAGTTCATAAATTTTGCAGTAAATATAACACAAAATGAAAGTGTAAAAAGTAAAACTGAACATCTCAGGGTCACCCTACATGGTTGGGAGGGTTGTGCACTGCACAAGGGCACCACAGCTAATAGAAGTCCAATCATATTGCAGACAGTGAAGGGTTTTCTATTTATTACAACAATTTTCTATCAGATGGCTATATATTATAAGAATATCCTGGCAGATGGAAATAAAGCATCTTGAGTAAAGGGCATCTTTCTCCAATGGACAGCATCTCTGGTTTTCCCCAAACTCATGTCTCCCTCTTACATTGCTCAATCAGTACTATCTTGTGAAAATTTTCGCAGTCAATTGATATAGTTCTGTCATTCTTTTTAATGGGTGATTAATATCTCTTATCGTGGAGAAGGCAATGGCACCCCACTCCAGTACTCTTGCCTGGAGAATCCCATGGATGGAGGAGCCTGGTAGGCTGCAGTCCATGCTAAAGGTCGGACATGACTGAGCGACTTCACTTTCACTTTTCCCTTTCATGCATTGGAGAAGGAAATGGCAACCCACTCCAGCGTTCTTGCCTGGAGAATCCCAGGGACGGGGGACCCTGGTGGGCTGCCGTCTATGGCGTCGCACAGAGTCGGACATGACTGAAGTGACTTAGTAGTAATATCTCTTATACAACTTAGATGATACAGTTGAAAGGCATAATGGGCTAGAGTAGCTCCTGATAATTGATATTTCAAACAACCACATATATGAAATCATCAGAATTTTAATTTTTGCCATACAAGTTGGTTGGCTATTTCTGTACTTGATTCCTATTCCTAACAGAAAGAGATATTGTGGCTTCCTAAAATACTTTTTAAACCCTCCAAGAAAGACTAAATTGTATTTAAGATTGTTGTAATATTGAGTACTCTTTCCATGTTCTTTGAAACATTCATTTATTGGTTATATGTGATGCTTCTTTATCATAGTCAATTAAACACCATCTTCATACAGGGCTTTACAGCTTCCAGAACAATTTCCCATAATTTTGGTATTTGATCTTTGAAACTGAGATATTGTGAAGCAGGAGGTGTTAGTCTCTCAATTTTCCTGTCGAGGAAGTAGTGGCTTAGGAAGGGCAGATGTCTTGCTCAAGACCCTGAGGTCTTAAAGATTTAAAGTCAGGGTGGGTACTCAGTTAATGGTCTGTACAAGGCCCCATTGCTCTCGAAAGTAAGATTAATTAGAATCCACCACTTTTTGCTCGCTACAGTTAAAGTTTTTTGCTCTGCTTCGGGTACCATATATCAGTACAGCTTTGGGGTCAGTGTTCTTTCCTTTGTAAGAATGGTCCCTTTGTTGCGCATTTCCCTGGATACATTTTTCACTTTCTTCCGCCAGTTTTCTCAGATGCTGTAGGAACACATTTGTTCCCACTTTTCACCCCAGGCAACAAATCTCCTTCCCTAACACACACACACACTCACACACACACACACACACACGGAAAGGCTAAATGAGTCTACCTATGACATTAGCTATCAAAATGCAACCTAGTGGCAAGATAGACTCTTGTTAGCATTCATCAAAAATGTACCTTGCTTCTTCAGATCTTTCCATTGTGTATCTTTTGTTTAGATCAAGTTTATAGTTACAGTGCTCCATAGCTATGAGCACGCTACAGTTTAAAGAAAATAAAATTTTCTTCGCTAACATTTAAAATTAATTCCCTATTGTTGGATTGGGTGGACACATCTTTATTAAAGAAGCTACAGGATTTCTGTTTCCTGGGGTAAGAAGGGGGAATGCATAGAATCAAACCATTTCTTTAAGATGGTTTTTTCAGGTCACGTTATTTTGCACACATCTCAAAGATAACACCACCACCAAACAGCAAAGCATTCCTCCTTTTACATGAAATAATGAACAGCTGGATTGCTTTGTCAGGAGCTGGTAGGTTAAGTAACAGCGCTTATTTACGTTTTAGCATGACAAGCAAAAAAACTAATTAACTGGTGAGACCATATGCAGTGGACCATGGCAGTCTGCGAGGATTAATGAATTAATTAGTCATTTCCATCCATTACAGTTTTATTCTTTTCCTTGGAAACGCGTGGACTATTTATTTCAGTCTTTAAAATTTCCAGAGCAGGGGTGTTCATTCAGCTTTCTGAATGGTTGAATAGAACAATAAGATTGTGTAACCACTGGGACGAGTCTGTGCCTCCGACAAGGGGATAATGTAGCTATAGAAAGCTCTTTTCATCTTTTAGCAAGGGCCCATTATTCCTATGTATCTCTCTTCTATGCTTTATGAAAAGGTTTGTACAGTAAATAATGACTGACTATGTAGTAGTTCTTTCTTCTTTTGCCAAGCTCT
Source organism: Bos javanicus (assembly GCF_032452875.1). Lineage (NCBI taxonomy): Eukaryota > Metazoa > Chordata > Mammalia > Artiodactyla > Bovidae > Bos > Bos javanicus. Next base: position 23,750,633 of record NC_083883.1, on the reverse strand, counting down.
TTTTAGCTTTGGCAGCAATTTTGTTTTCCCTGTCATCATCTAATGTCTATTTATTTTACATTGCTACAAAGCCAGTGAAATTCCCTTATAAATCCCAGGTCATGAAGATGAAGCAGCAACCCGATTCCTTTTATTAAATGTCTCCAGTGTCCTCTGCTTTTTCTAATTAGGTTCAAAGTGGTCAGTGGCTTGAAAAGACTCTGGGCAGGAATCGAATCTGTTTGAACAATGCATTCCTAGAGGCCGTGCATATTAGATGTTTGGATTTAATTAGAAGACAGGTATCAAAAGTCAGATACTCTCTGGAGGCACTGGGGTCATCATCACGAGGTCCTCTTCCTACCCAGGCTATTCAACCAAATTCTCCCCCTCCCTCCTGTCGCCCCTCCCACACACACATACAATAGGCATTAGGTATTCAGAGCCTGGGGCTGTTACTCACCACTGGTTTTCCAGAACTGAAGTTTTCTTCTGTCAGCACTGCCACAGCATGAAGGTGAGAACAAGAAACTCTGAAACTGAAGGGGAAAGATAAAAGGAAAAGTGCGCAGAAGAAAAGAGAGGCTCTTTAACTGCTCTGTCAACCCAATTTTTCTCCCTGCTCAGCCGTAGGCGTGTTCTGAAGATGGATGGGCATAGGTACAGCTGGTACCAGAGAACAGCTGTGATTTCCATCTGGGTACCATTTAGTAGCAGATAGATTTTTTCAGGCCAAAGTCTTCTCCAATTGTTGCGGTTAGAGAGGGAAAGTGAGAGGCCCGTTGTGTTTTCTTCCACTTCAGATGCTCTTGTTCCAAACCCTTGCCTCTCCCTGTGTTGGCACGTTATCAAAGAGAGAGGAATTATGATTGTGGGTGAATGGGTGGGGGAGTTAGCTGATGAGAGCTGGTGGAGCTCAGACACAAAGCATCTCATGGAACACATTAAGTATTAGATCTATCCAACACATACTTCTCATAGTGTCTGTCATTACCTTCCTTCCAAACTATGGGGCCATCAGGCAAGATGGTGCTCCTCTAAGGAGTGATGTCAACGTTTATGTCTGCACAGTGCTAAAACAACGGGTTGAAATGTGAAAAATTCAATATGTTGACGACAGCTCTTGTTCAGTTGTGCTGGGAAACCAGTTTGAATCATTACTTTTTACCTCTAGGATAGAACTGACCTGAGATGCCAGGGAAACCACCTCAGCCAATAGAATTCTTCCAGAAGAAATAATTTTTTAAAAAATCTGCATATCTGAAAAGGTTTTCTGAAGTGGATTATTTGATAAAAATGTCTTCAAAATCCAGTTTGCTAATATATTTTTTTAATTGGAGGATAATTGCTTTACAACGTTGTGTTGGCTTCTGCCATACAACAAAGTGATAACCATATATATCAGCCCTATATATATATATGCTGCTAAGTCGCTTCAGTCGTGTCTGACTCTGTGCGGCACCACAGATGGCAGCCCACCAGGCTCTGCCGCCCCTGGGATTCTCCAGGCAAGAACACTGGAGTGGGTTGCCATTTCCTTCTCCAGTGCATGAAAGTGAAAAGTGAAAGTGAAGTCGCTCAGTCGTGTCCGACTCTAGAGACCCCATGGACTGCAGCCTACCAGGCTCCTCCATCCATGGGATTCTCCAGGCAAGAGTACTGGAGTGGGTTGCCATTGCCTTCTCCATATATATACACATATATATGTATATGTATATGTATATGTATATGTATATATATATATATATCCCCTCCTTCTTGAGCCTCCCTCCAGCCCCTCCTCTTTGCTAATATTTTAAAAATTGAACATTGATGTTGTTCAACTAGCTGTATCAGTGCGGCACGGACACTAATTGAATTAAATTATTATTTTGAATACTCTGTTCTGTATATTCTGTTGTTCTCAACTCTTCCACTCGTGTCAGGGGCATCTACAAGAATCAAACTAGAGGCTGTTTTAATGCTTTTAGAAGATTTGGGGGGCTGAAAGCTGGTGATTTTTCATGGCATGAGTGCTTCTTTTCAAGGAGGCGGCACCTATAGCATGCTCCTGGGTCCCAGTTCTTTTATATTATTCAGATTTGAGACCAGAGATGTTTCATAAGCATTCACAAGGATTAGCAAACGTGACCCAGGGACAGATTGCAATATCTTTTCTGGCAAACCAAGATTCTTTTTTTCTTGCCAACGCGGATGTCTTCCAAGGTTGGCCCCAGCTCTTTAGCTCTCCTAATGTACTCAAGGTCAATGTTTCTCTCCCTGAGGAGAAACCATTGCTGAGAGGCATGGTCAAAGTTGATTTTATTTTGTGTTTTAGTTTATTGCCCTTTTAGCTTCCAAAGCCCAGAGTAAGTTTAAAAACATGTTGCTAAATATGATGAAAGCATACTTGATTCTCACCTTGGGTTTCAAAGGACGAATTCAATGGATGGGATGAGGTGTGTGAGGCCCATACATATGGATCATCTGGAGCACTACTGCCCAATGGAAATAAATAAAAAAATAAAAAAAAATAAAATGTCATTTTACATTGTTTTTAGTAGCCATGCTAAAGCAGTAAAAAGAAACTTGTATAATTAATTTTAATAATTTATTTAACTTAATATATTAAAAATAGCATTTGGACAAGTCATTACCATAAAAATTATTGATGAGATATTTTATCTTCTTTTCTCAATGTTCTAAATCTTCAAAATCTAGTGTATTTTACATTTACAGAGTATCTGAACTTCAAATTGCCATGCTTCAAGTGTTGTATAGCCCTGTGAGGTTAATGATTGCTGTGTTGGACAGAGAGTGGATTTGAAAGAAATTGATAAAGAGGATAAAGAGGGAACTGGTGTATATTGCACATTTCTATATGTAAGACACTGTGGTAGCAATGAATATACCTCATGGCTAGCCTGAGAGGTGACAATTATTTTAACTGAAGAATGAAGTGTCCATTAATTCAGTGTTCAAACAGTAACCTTTTTGAAGTGATAGGGTAGCTTTTATTAATCACCCAAGGACAGAAGGTATACTTTAGGACTGTCATGGGGAAACGGGCATGCATAGATGACCTAGATGGGGAAACAAGGTAGAATAGGTTAACTGACTTGCCCAGCATCACACATGGAAGCATGAGTTAAGGTTTTTAAAGTCAGATCTGTTTGTCTCGAAAGCCCACACTTGGAATGTGCTTCTGGTATTTCTTCTGGAATCCTCCCTTGATAGTTTGGTTAACCATTCTAAGTTGGAAGCACTGGTCTCAAAATCTGTTGGCAGCATGGTTCTCTATTAAGCAAAAAAGACTCAGCTTGTCTCTGTTCTTAGAAAGGCCCTTCTAAGGAAGCAGAACATACACAGAGGCTGACTACATACCCTTTAATTTTAGATGTATATGAATTGCTATCACAATTAATAATTAGATGAGTGGATAGCTTAGACTCCTTAGCTATGTCCGTGTGGTGCTAAGTGGAGGGAAAGGGGTTGCAGATCTCTAGCAATTTTCTCTGCAATGCTCTAATTTTTTAAGCTTCTTTCCCTATTGGGAAACATATCATTGGAATCTGTTCACAGACATGAAAGAGGGCCAGAAATGAAAACATTTTACTTGACTTTCTCCAGCTCCCTTTAGACTTTCAGAAAAATGGAACTTTGTCTCCAGTGTAAGTGATTGGGTTCTCTGATCCTTGATTCAGTTCAGTTCAGTCGCTCAGTCGTGTCGGACTCTTTGCGACCCCATGAATTGCAGCACGCCAGGCCTCCCTGTCTATCACCAACTCCTGGAGTTCACCCAAACTCATGTCCATTGAGTCGGTGATGCCATCCAGCCATCTCATCCTCTGTTGTCCCCTTCTCCTCCTGCCCCCAATCCCTCCCAGCATCAGAGGCTTTTCCAATGAGTCAACTCTTCTCATGAGGTGGCCAAAGTATTGGAGTTTCAGCCTTAGCATCAGTCCTTCCCAAGAACACCCAGGACTGATCTCCTTTAGAATGTACTGGTTGGATTAGTGTTTCTCTTATTTGCTTGTCTGCTCCTGACATAACCTGTTTCTCAGAAATATATACATTCCCCCCTTTAGGTGATAGCTAGAACAAATGATGGCTGCAGAAAATCAAAACACAGCAGGAGAAAGGTTTCAGCATATTGCTAGTAATAGCTAGCATTTTTTAAGAGATTACTATGGGGCAGACCCTGCTTGGATTGCTTTCTATCTATTAATTAATTTAATCCTAATAATGAGACTATGAGATACATACCATAATTATCCTCTTTTTGCAGATAAGGGAATCCCACAGAGACTTGTCCAAAGTCACATAGCTACTTAGTGCCAGAGCTTGATCTCAAACCTAGGTCTGGTGGATTAAAAATCACTTACATTAAATAAAAATCAATCCTACCTGAATTACTAAGACCATTATTTGGAAATAATTCATATTGTGCATTTATCAAGTTGTTATATTAAACCTCTTGTCCTGAGAGTCCCCAAAAAACATTTTATTAGAAGACTGAATGAAAAAGTGATGTTTTGGTTTGTGTTTCCTGTAACGACACAAGTTTTTGATAGACATTATATGAATATTCTGGATGTTGATAAATATTTTTCTGTCCTGCAGGCTGAGTAGTGTCTGGCTCACATCTCAGCATGGATGTAATCTCATTTAGGAGGGAAGATTAACTCCCTTTCTCTGTATTTCTTCCTAATTTTTCATGACTTGAAACTTTTAGAGGTTGGTTAGCAGTGCCATTTTTTTTTTTCTCATTTACATTCTTCTAGTGAAAAGATAAATCATTTAAGTTGTATAATTATATGTGTTTACCATGGAATTCAATAAGCTCTTACTAGGTGGAAATGTGGTCCTGCACTTTAAAAAAAAATTTCTCCTGAATTTGCTCTCATGCTGTAGGAGGATGCCCAGATGAAACTGAACAACACAGCATTCTCTCTTATCCTGTTGTGGAATAATACCTTATTGGAGCCTCTGAAACACAAAGGAGAGATTTGAGCAGAATGTCATAAACCAGGGTTATTGTTTATATTGGACATATTTCAGAACTGCTTGTGACTTTAATATGAGTGGTTTGGTATCAAGTTTTATATTCTAATTGGCATTTTTTAAAAAGCAAAACAAAACATTGGTCTTTCCCTAAGGCTGAAACAGCCAAGATCTTATCTGTTCTTTGTGTTAATTGTTGATAATGAGCATAAGATCATTATGACCAAACTCACAGATTGTCCCCAGATACAGAAGGGCTGGGTCTTCATAAAAAGTAGAAGGTTAGATCCATTGACAAGCAGCAGCTAGCAGGGCGTTTCCAACTTATGCTTCTAAATAGCACAAGGTGGGTCTGCAAAATGTTATTGCCAAGTACCCCCCTGGAAAATAAATGAAATAATCTTCCCCATGTTCAATCTTTGTAGGAACCTTAGGGCTGGGGAAAAAATAAAATAAAATAAAAATTGCATTTATAGGTCTGGAAAAAACAGGGGAGGATTATCTCCCTCATAAAACCAACTTCTAAATCTGAAATTGCATTTTTTCCAGACTAATATTTTACTTTATCTTTGATCATTATAAATTATTCTTTTTTATTTCTTTCTTTTTAAAGTCCTGGTTGAAAAAGTAGCTTGGCAGACTGTTCCACTGGAGCTTAAATGGACTTATTTATTGAAAAATACTCAAAAGTAAAAATTTGAAAGTGCTTCCCATTATACTCATTGGAGCCCCCCAAGTTTGCTGCGTGTAACTGTCTGTGTAGAATTATGGGCAAAGTCAAGTAACCACCTCCTGGCTTCAGGCTCAGCTTTCCACATCTTTCAGTGCCAAATACATATGCTTACTCAGATTTTTGATTGAATCATATATATATATATTTTTAATTTTGGGGTATTCCCAATTTGTGAAATAGTTGGAGAACTTTAGGTGAAGGATCTGAGAAAAGCCCATACGTTTGAGGGGAGAGAGGAAGGTGGTCTGTTAGTCCTGAAGTCTTTCTTTCAGGCATGGAGAGGTGGTCTTTTCACAGTAGGATTGCTAGAGACAAACCTCAACAGTAAGTGTTCTTTCACAATAGGGATACATGGCTGTATTATCATTGATAAGGAAAAATCATTTCAGCAATGGAAAATTAGAGTTGGCAAGGGTGCTGGGGCGGGGGGGGCGCGGTCTTTGTAAATACAACTTCTCTCAGAGACTGGCTCAGCAATGGATTACCTTTTCCCCTTGTTTTTTCAGCAGCTTTTCATGCCATACCTTTTTGAGGCATCGTAGCCTCAGTTGAAACTCTAAGCAGGAAGCTTGGTGAGTCATTATTAGTAGTAACAATACTAATAAATAAATTACTAACAATAATAAGACAGTCGTTAACACTTAGGATTTTATGGTTTTCTCATTCATTATCTCATCTGAGCTAATGATGATTCTGTCACGCTTGGCTGCTCTGGAGACCTCTTTCAGACCACTCCTTCTCAGATCAAAGGTGGGGCTTTCCCAGCCCCTGGGAGTGGTGATGAAGTGAATCTCCAAGGGTATCAGCCTGGCCACCCCAGAGAGCACAGAAGGAAAGAGGAAAGAATCAGAGGCTGCGCAGAGGATTGGATGCCATGATGTGGAGGCGCTTTGTTTCTCCCCCATATATTTTTAACGGAACCCTTGGGACTTGGGGAGGTGGTTGGATGACCACATGCTCTTTGAATGCTGTATTGTGCTTGAAACATAAAGCTGCTCCATAAAAAGTTTGTATTGTGAAATGTCAAGTTTTTGGCATGTATCATATTTGTCAAATGAGGTTATGTAAGCTGAGCTTTCCAGCATGGCCTCCTCTTATCCAGCATTGGAGAAAAAAGTTTCACAGAGGAAAGCCCAAGCCATCTGAAGCCACATTGTGCTTGGCTTCCAATATTGTAAAAAAAAAAAAAAAAAAAAACACCAAAAGAAATATTTGAAAAGAGAAATGGCTGGATCCTAGAAAACATAAGACATATGGTAAGTTTTTGTGCTTTGGGACCATCAGGAAGAGGAAGAATAAATGATCATAAATTATAATAAATCCAGGTAGAGAACAGTCAACCTCTTCATATATCTTAAAGATGGAGCATCAGTTAATTAACTGCATTCTTTTTAGGCCCTGCCCTCCAGCACTCCAACCCTAAAGTCATTCAAATATTTGTTGAATAAATAAATCTCCTAGCCAAAGCTTTGGTGGTGAATTAGGGAATGGAATCACTGATGTAGAATCTCAAACTGAAAATAAAAGTTGATAGTGATTTGGGGACCAAGCACCTGCCGGCTGGCTTGTATTGAGTTGAATGAGAACAGGATTATAATAAAGTGAGAAAAGTCACAGACAGGCTTCTGTAAGAGACCACAGCCTGTGTTTCCTCATTTGCCACGTGAAAATAAAATTAAGTTACTCTTGGTTGCATAGCTCCTGGAGTTGCATGGAGTAGAGATGAGCTCTGGTGATTGTTCCCTCAGTTAAGTCCACCTACCTCCATCGGTCAAAATGATCTGAGAACCACATAAAAGGGTGAGATGCAATCTTCTATTTAATTGCAGAAACTGTAATTGCAGTAACCTTTCCTTAAATCTGACTCTATTTTGAATCTGACCATCCGAGGTACCAGCCTAGCTGCTCATTCTTCTTTTTTCATCTTCATTCTTCGGGCTTCACCACTGGTAGTAACCCCACTAATGGGTAATTCCCATTACCACCCCACCCCCACCTTCAGGATGTGCTTTTATCTCTGGGTCTCAGTGGGAACTTGAACTCCACTACTCCAAATCCAAGATTTCGGTCCCTTTGTCCCCTCCTTCCATTATAATGGAAAAGAGAGGAAAAAAGAAAGAAAACATCCATTTCTAGGTGTTAGGGGAAAAAAAAGTTATAATTTAAAAAAACATCTTTCTGGATGCAGATTTTCAGTCTGTTTATTGCTGGAATAATAATAAACAAGGGCTAGTTAATTTGTCATGATGACAGGACCATGTTTTGGGAGGTACTTAGTCAAAAATGAAGTCAGGCCCAATCTGCTAGATAGAAGAGAGTCAACATATTCAGTAAAAAATTAGGCATGAGATAGATAAATACAAAAACCACAGCAATGAATACTGAGAAAGGTGGCTTCAGGTTACCACTAGTGGGTTGGAGCAGGATCAACAGAAATGAAAAAATGCTTCCCAGCAGATGACCAACTTGAGACGTGTTTTAGAAGGAGTGGTGTGATTTGGCGAGTACAAAGTCTCGTGCACCATCTAAAAATCGATTCTACATTCTCAGTGCCTTTTACAGGGTGTTTGCACTAAAAGTGGTAGAGGGTATTTATTTTCGGGTAAAATTCAATTTAAAAGCAGGAATAATTGAAAACATCATTTTGAATGACGTGGTTCTAAAAACTGAATTAAAAAAAAAATGTTGACAATCCTTCTGAGCCCTCACCCCTCCTTTACTGCTAAAGTAACTTTCAAGACTAAAATTTCTTTTGTTATCTGACACTATAATTCCTTTTAAAAGAGTGCATATATGTTGAACTAAGCCAATAAACCAATCAGTCAATAAATTCTTGATTCTGCCTTCTAAATGCCTACAGTTAATTTGTACCATGATGAGGACATACCCATCAAGAAACCGACCTGTGATGCACTTACTGAATATCTAGCTGCCCCACCTTTCATGGTATCAGGGGACACATAAAAACACCACCTTGTCCTAGTTCCAGAAAGGACTTACACTGCCCTAACCACTCTTCTTGGGAAGGAAAAATTTCTGGGTAAAGTTTTGGCTCAGTGGATCTAAGACATAAATTAAGTTTCTGCCTGTATAAATAATTTCCTCTCCTACATCCTGACAAGCTTTGAGATGCTCCTGAACTCCTTACCTACATTCTCTCCCTTCTAGAAGATACTCATGAATTTTGCAATTGCCCATCCAGTAAAGAAGCCTGACTCAACTATGGCTTCTTTTCCTCTTAAGTTCACCCCCGCCAAAATTGAGCCCTGCTTGTACTCCCTTCTTGTTGGCTCTTCAATTCATCCTTCTTTTCATGTGCACTGACATCGTGATCTTTTCTTACCTGGGTATTCAGATTACCTTCAAAGGGGATTCTTTCCTCTTTCAAATCCATTATCCGCTCTGCTGTCCAAGTTTAAAACGTCAATCTGATTAAAAGCCATCAGGGACTCCTATTGCCTTCAGAATGAATATCAAACTCTTCAACAAAGAGGGTAAGTTCCTTTATGGTTTGATCTTTCCCGATTCTCAAGTCTAATTTGGTCATGTATCTTCATGTTCTTGTTTTTGAAGCCAGATGACAGTAAGGTGCTTGTCCCTAAGAGGGCCATATTCTTAAATTTCTATGTCTTTAATTCAACTGTTTCCCCTAAAATGCCTCTTCCTCTGTCCCCTGCCCATCTTGTCTGTTTAATTACTCCTAATTGTCCTTTTGGTTTCTCTAGTGGTTCAGTTGGTAAAGAACCCAACTATAATGCAGAAGACCTGGGTTCGATCCCTGGACCAGGAAGATCCCCTGGGGAAGTAAATGACAAACCACTCCAATATTTTTACATGAGAAATCCCGTGGACAGAGGAATCTGGCAGGCTACAATCCATGCTGTCACAAGAGTTGAACAGGACATAGCGACCAAACCACCACTGCCACCAATTGTCCGAATCAACTCAAGCCTGTCTTCCTCTAGGGACATGAACATCCCTGAGAAGAGTGGGTGTTCATCTTCTTTACTCTCCCTTGTACTCACTCACTGGTCTGCCTGCCACCTGGTATAACATTCCATGCTGTTATTATTTGTCCATTCCTTATCTGTGTCTTCTAGGTACTTGAACTGGCTTATAGAGAGAGCCTGGGTACTGTTCGTCTCTATCCACAGTGTCTACTGAGCACACAGCCCAGTAATGTGTGCTGTTGTGGACAAGTAGATCATTTGTAGGGTAAGGCTTTGCCAATTTTCATGAAAGGGGGAGTTTCTCTATGTTTACACCTTTTACTGGATGAACTCAAACCTCCTCTGGTATTTGTTTTGGGAACAGGTCACGGGAGCTGGGTTCTCATAATCCTTTCCTGGTTTGAAGGGCTGGATCCAGAATGTAAGGCCCTGTTTTCAGCCCATACCAACCTTGGAATTTCCACAAACTTCAAAGATTTTCACTGAAGATGACCAATTACTTGATTAGTGCTTTACAATTTTCAAAATAACATCTTTCATAAATAATTTCTCTCTTTCGTTCTCTCTTCCAACATATGAGAGCAATTGAACCGATATGTTTGTAATTCAAATTTTGGAGATGATCAAGTGAAGACTCAGAGAGTTATTTAACCTGCTCAAGGCCATAGAGTTGTAGCTGAGGACAGAGGGCCACTCAGCCGGGATGATATATATTTGTTTTCCATTGCTTTATAATAAATGCCACAAGCTGAGCCACTTAAAATGGTGTATGTTTATTATCTCACAGTTTCCATGGGTCAGAAGTCTACGTATGGTTTCACTGAATCTGCTGCTTAGGGTCTCATAAGGCTGAATTCAAGGTGTCATCTGAGCTGTGTTATCTCTGAACCTCAGAGTTCCTTTCCAAACTCATTCACGCTGTTGGCAGAATTCTTTTCCTTGTGATTATAAGAAATGAGGTCCCACTTTCTTGCTGTCGGTTGAAGGTTTTGTTGGTGACTAGAAGCCAGCCTCAGGTTCTAGCCATGTGACTTTCTTAGCACAAGGTAGTGAACTTCTTTAAAGTCAACAGGAAAAATCTCCCTTTAGTCTTACAATGGAGTCATATAGAATGCTATCTACTCAATGGAGTGACCATCACTAGATATTCACAGATACTGCCCCACTCGAGGGAAAGGGATTAAAAGATTATACTGAATATATACACTGAGGGATAGGAACCTTGGGGCGCCATTTAGAAGTCTGCCTACTACACACCTCATTTCATCATTATATTAAAATAATAAAAATCATTATATTAAAAGTCTCCTTTGAGACTCCAAGAACTATAAGTATTGTAGTCATAGGAAATGTCACCAAGACAGTGTCATCTGCTCTGTGGTTTCAAATTGGATTATTTATGCTGAAAGAAGGATCACTGTGTGTGTTGTGGGCAGTGATTTTGTTTTTCCTGCGCTGGGCAAAGTGGAATGCATGACCTGTGAAGTGGACATAGCCAGAAACCATTTTAACTCTTCTGCATCTAAAAATACCTCAACTGGATGCCCCAGACAGTTCCTGAGAATTGATGTCCAGGAACAGGCAAAGATGGAAGCTCATCTTTTCAGTTTTCTTTATGCAGATTTTAGCTGAGGAAACACAGGTGGTCACTTCAGGGCTCCTCTCTGGAATGGAGACCACTGCTAGACTGTCAATTAAGGATGTTAATCCTAAACTGAGTTATATCACCCAATGAGTCTGAGTTTGGTCCAGAGTCCTCCAACTATCTAAAGTTTCTAGTTCTTTGGTCTTGCATTCTGGATGGGAGCTGATTGGGCATTTCCCATTTGCCTCTGGGCAATATGTGCCTTTGGGTTGTGGGTAAAAAGTGTCTACAGCTTGCTTTTCAGAAGTCATTTTTTAAGAGCCCCTCTCAGTGTATGTTTTTTCTTTTCTGGCTTGGTGAAGAGAAAGAGCAGTCACAGAGACCTTTGGGTGAGTTCACCTTGGTCCGACCTTATAGACTCATGAATATGGAAGAGAGTGAGAACGGCTTCTCTTTCTGGAGTTCAACTATAACACATCTTTGCTTACAAAAAGCCAGAGCAGCTATTGTTTAATTTCTTTCATTAGGAAACTCACCAAATGTTTGGCCTTAAATTCTCTTCTCCTCCAAGCCAGCTGGAAATCACTGCGAATTGCAAGGCAACACTAACCCACTAAATTAGTCACACACAGAAATCTGTGTACGAAGTCTCTCTGACCCAGTTCTTTCTATTTGTCCCTTTGATTCCACCTTAATGGAGGCTTTATTTATTTTCTTAGAAAAACAGAGTTTTTTGAGAATTGGTTTTAGTTTATACCCACTGGATCACACCAAGAGACACTGATGCATGCTGAATGCCCAAGCGTCTGATTTGTACATGATACTGTGTCCAGTATGAAGGTTCTTCAGTATAATAAAGTTCAAGATCATGTAGTGCAACTCTGGAAATCTGGAATTGCAATGTTTCTGACCTAGAGTGTGTTATCTATCTAGGCACCATCGACTAAGAAACAGCTTACTGAGAAAATCAAAGATGATTGCAAATAAGATAAATAGTTAATATTTAATATTTATTGTTTACTAACTCAGCTAGAAGATCTGCCCTGAAGTTTTTACACATGACTTCATTTAAACCTCATGGCCTCTATGAAGTAAGGACTATTGTTTCCCAATTTTTTATTTATTTTTTTTGTTAAAAGTTACTGCTTGTATGACCTAAGGGAATAAGCTTTTAAAGTATGCACATGTCCTTGAAAAGTCAAACACATTTCTGGTGTGATATTTATAAAATATTCTTATCTACTCATTATAGAAGATCTTTGAAGGTTTTATTAGCTACAATGTACACTATGAGCTACAGAATCACTCCATAGTTGGCTGGAACATTTTGCTAATGAGTCCGTTTTTAATTCCTATGTTGATTAGTTAGTCTGATCCTTTCCAAACCCATCTAATGTTCTCCTGTTCACAACCAACCATCAGAGGGATTTCTGTAGTCACAGGTGTGGAGAGCTAGGAGGGATTCAGGGTTTAGGTCAGCATTGCTTGGAAGAATGCCTGCCGGAAGTATCTGAACAAATGGTCATTCAACCTCCATTGAAATCACAGTGTGTTGGTGTTTTTCAGTCGCTCAGTCGTGTCTGACTCTTTGTGACCCCATGGACTACAGTATGCCAGGATTCCCTGTCCTTCACTATCTCCCAGAGTTTGCTCAAACTCATGTCCACTGAGTCAGTGATGCCATCCAACCATCTCATCCTCTGTCGTCCCCTTCTCCTCCTGCCTTCAGCCTTTCCCAGCATCAGGGTCTTTTCCAGTGAGTCTGTTCTTCACATCAGGTGGCCAAAGTATTGGAGCTTCAGCTTCAGCATCAGTCCTTCCAATGAATATTCAGGGTTGATTTCCTTTAGGATGTACTGGTTGGATCTCCTTGCTGTCCAAGGGACTCTCAAGAGTCTTCTCCAACACCACAGTTTGAAAGCATCAGTTCTTCAGTGATCAGCATTTTTGATGGTCTAATTCTCACATTCATACATGACTACTGGAAAAATCATAGCTTTGACTATATGGACCTTTGTTGAAATAACAGTGTATGAGTTTATTTCATTAGAGAATCCTTCTTTGCCTTGAATTGAAATTTCCCCTTCTATATAGCAGGCACGGATGTCTTTATAGTCCTGGGATTGCCTTTTGTTTTTCTATTACTAGATATTTTAAGGATAGACACCATTCCACCTGCTCTCCACTATGCTACCCATCCAGTTTCAATTGTCCAGAGCATCCTTGTCACTAAGAAAACATCTCAAAGCTCCAGTTCCTCTGATGGCTGGTCAATGACAGCCATGTTCATACAAAGTTGTGCAGATTGCCTCATGTAAACCCCATTAAAAATTTTAGAATGAAGGAATTTTTTTTTTTACCATTTCACTTTGGCCTTTAGCAGTCAGTGAGTGCAATTTGTCTTGAAGTGAAGGATGGAAACAAAAACAGAAGTGTGTGTCAGATGATGGGATCAGAAATTGAAGATGTGGGTGGGGGATGACAGTGCTCAGGAGGTGAAGCGCTGGAACCCAAGGGCTTAGGGATCTGTTGTGTGACTTAGAGGAAGTCAACTGAACCCCAGATTTTGACAAAACATACAGCTATTTCCCATTCACGGGTGACAACAGCAGAATTGCTTCAACATATGAACCTACCGGGAAGTGAGTCCAGCCCCACAGCTTTTTGCTCCCCTACAGGGCTGCCTCACACAGCTGGATTTGTGTTGTGCAACTGTTTGGTAAATTCAGAGCAAAGGAAATGGGCGAATTCCATTAGGAGTTTCCCAAAGGTCACATTCAGGCATATGTAATAGCTGGGAGTGCCATACTGTCATTTACATAGTATTTGTATTCAGTTTGCAAGCTTTGGGTTGTCAAAACATATTCCCTGTTATTTCTTGCCAACCCATCCTAACTAAGGAAGAATTCGTATTTCACAAGCATATAACAGAAGTGTAAGTGTATGTGTGCATTTGGGGTGGGGCATGTAATGGTGGGATGGGGAGTAGAGGATGAAGGAGATGGGTACACAAAAAGATGGGAAATTATAGCGCCCACCAAAAATCAAGAAACAAGTTTAGTGGAAGTAAAAATGGGGAGTAGATGTGGAATTTAGGCCCTGCTCCTCTAGTGATTAGCTAAAAGTTCTCTGTAAAACCACTTTACTTCTCTGAATCATAATTTATTTGTAAAATGTGAGGGTTGAAACTAGGAAGTTTCTAAGGTTCTTCCAGTGGTTACAAGTTAGAGATAACAAGTTTTTTTTGAATGGACCACAAGGTCTGGGAAATTCAGATGATTCATATAACTCATCCCTACCCCTAAACCCAAGGTATGAATTATATGAAATCCAGATAATTCATATAACTTATCCCTCCCCCTAAACCTGAGGTTCAAGCCCTTGCCATGAACCTTGTTCATGGCATGTTCATGATCCCTGAACATGCCTTGTTCGGGGATTCTGAATTTTGGAAGCTGTTAACTCCTTAATATCAGTAGAACTTTCTTATTTCTCACCTTCCTTCATTTTTCTATTTCTTCTTGCTACTTTTTAACTTTCTTTTACCTGTCTGTCTCTCTCACACTATGGTGTTAACAGATACACTTGGCATTTATGTGATCAAGGTTGAAAGTAAAAGTCGCTCAGTCATGTCTGACTTTTTGTGACCCCACAGACTATACTGTTCATGGAATTCTCCAGGCCTGAATACTGGAGTGGGTAGCCTTTTCCTTCTCCAGGGAATCTTCCCAACCCAGGGATCAAACCCACGTCTCCCACATTGCAGGCGGATTCTTTACCAGCTGATCCACAAGGGAAGCCCAAGAATATTGGAGCGGGTAGCCTATCCCTTCTCCAGCGGATCTTCCTGACCCAGGAATTGAACCAGGATCTCCTGCATTGCAGATGGATTCTTTACCAACTGAGCTCTGAGGGAAGCCCTGTGATCAAGGTTGTTGGGGGTAAAATTCATTAGAAAATTCATAAGTCTCTACTTTGCCTTCATTGAAGTTTATATGTTTTATTTCTAACTTAAGCTGCTTCCCTTTTTCTCATATTTATATTAGTAGAAGCATAATTCAATGAGAAGCCACCCTGCCTTACCTTTTTGAATGTAAAAATTTTATATTAGAAGAAAAAAATTAGCATATCTAAGAGCAACAGAGCTTCCAAGAGTGAAATCATCATCTCACCAAACAAAGCCAATTGGGTGTGTTTGTATGCATAGCACTGGTGCCTATGAATTTCTTCAGTTCATGTGTGGGTGAGAACTACACAGGTGTTTTACTATGGCTATTTATATATATTTTAAAATCCATCAAAATTTCACCATACTAATAAACCCAAGGCAGACATACTATAGAACTTGTGAGCTCATGAATAGTCTTTGAAAAGCCTCATCCTGTTTTGCAGGCAGACCATGGTGGTCAAAAGTTGTCCAGCTCTCATCTGTGAGAATACTGCTTTCGATGCACCAAACTTTGATCCGAGGAAGATCAGACCAGCTTACTGGATGATTAATGTTCAGTCCCAGGAAGGAGAGAATTCCAGCCCAGATGCATCACTTTATTACTTGCTGGACTGAAATTTTAAAAAGGAGAGATCCTTTTGTCTGATAATATAATTGCCTTGTGTATACCACGATATGAAGCCTTCAAGGAATCTAAGGAGTTAGACAAAGAAAATTATGAGCCTCAGAGTATTGGGAATTTTTTAACTAAACAAAAAATGTGCAGCTCTTACTCATCTTTTAAGGATTAATGTATGGCTTCCCCGGTGGCTCAGATGGTAAAGCGTCTGCCTTACAATGTGGGAGACCTGGGTTCAATCCCTGAGTTGGGAAGATCTCCTGGAGAAGGAAATGGCAACCCACTCCAGTATTCTTGCCTGGAAAATCCCATGGATGGAGGAGCCTGGTAGGCTACAGTTCATGGGGTCGCAAAGAGTCGGACACAACTGAGCGACTTCACTCACTCACTCACTCATGAAAATCCTTATGCAAGGAAGAGCCCGTATAACATTTCCTAGCTGCTGGTTGTAGAACGTAAGAACCTAGGCTTAGACCGGCCCAATACTAGGTCTTAATGTAGTGAATTCAGAGCTTCTTCACATTCTCTCAATACGTTGTCATGTATTTTTAATTAATTGTTTGATATGCATAGATACTATCTTGGCAAGGCTGTAAGGTGAGCACAAGGTTTATTCTTCTCATTTCCCCAATTTTACAGCTGTTGATGTGGCCATCCCTGGGCACTGAGGATTTTGGTATCAAGAAGTTAGGGCGGTTTCCCAGACCTCGGCAGGTATATGCTAACTATGGCTAGTGACTGGCGGTGGACATTCTGAAGACAGTGGACATTTCCTTGAAACAAGGAAGATTGGAGTAGAATGATGACTTTCCAATAAGGTACTTTTATTCTGGTGGACTGTGGATATTAAAGAAAAAAATCCTAAAACAAGAGAAAGGAAGGGAGAAAAGAAAAGACATGCATTCATGATTGGGAAGGAGGTATTTTTCGTGCTTCTATTTTCCTGAGAACTAGGGAGCATGATTTCTGTTTAAAATATTTCTATCCCATTTGACTGGCCCCTGTTCTTCACCATTTTCCAGAAGCACACCCCAGTGGAAAATGACAAACAAACCTTGGGGTTAAAAGTAGCTCTTTTTTTCTCTCCAGGAGAGAAGGAACCCCCTGGGGGTGGGGGCAACATAAGCTTGTCCTGAAACCCACTTCTGCCAGGACCTTGTCTGCCAGCAGCTTGAATAGTATTTGAAACTCAACCATTTATATACAGAACAGACACCAGGAACTCTTTTTTCCTTTCTGAAAATAGCAAATATTTGGAATAGAATCGCAGCCTCCAGTGTAAGCAGTACAGAAGCAATTAGATGCTGCCCAAGGAAAAACAGAGAGTACTGGAAACGCATGGCCTCCACGGACCCCTCTGACCTTCTCCTGTTCCCTGGATTGCTTGCTTTCATATGAATAATGAGTGAATTTGAGACCACTATCCACCAGGGCATAGATCTTTCTGCTTTTTATGTTCTTCATTTGCTACTTCCATATGGTAGAGTAATTCTCCAAGCATTTAGCCCTGGAATATTAACTGGCCATTCTGGGTGGGAAGGGAATGTTAGGCTTATAAAACAGCCGATAAAAGAGTCTTGCACTGGGCTTAAACACAGCCTACTCTTCCCAGACAAGTGAATAGGATAGCTTGATGCTGTCATTTAAAACTAAAGCCCGCCTAATCACGGAAGCTGGGAGTAGGATTCCGTGGATGAATACACTGTAGAATGGAGACCATGCTCATTATTAATTTGAGTGTAAACTGTTCACATACTTTCTTATCCTGTAAAGAGTAAGAACTGCCTAATGCTCCTTCAAAGTGAGTTGGGTGAGACCCTCAGGCTTCTGTGATTTAACAGCCCCAGAGCAAAAAGGTTAGTTTCCCCAGATCCCAGACCCCCAGCAGAAGCCAACTCTACAGCTATGACAGAATCAGATAAGATAGAAACAATCAGCTTTTCTCACTGCAACCAAACTGCTTAGCATCATGGGCATAAATGATTATCCCTATGATCCAAAAGCCTCTTCCTGTAAATTCAATTTACTGATATTTTCAGTACTGTTAATGTCCCCAAATGGCAGGACACTGATCTTTTCTATTGCTCTGCAGAAAATGAAAAAATAGTGATTCTGGTATATTGGCATACTGGTCAATTATCCCATGAAATAACTTTGCCATGGTAGTTTTCATGCCATCATGCAAACAGAATAAAACCATCGGGGGGTAGATATTATTTTCATCTGTCAGGAAGTTGGTTTTGCCACTGTATTAGTCAAATGCATTTAATTATTAAGGTTTTTTTGGCTCATGACAAGGGCTGGGGTTTAGGGCAGAACAATCTAGCTAGGGTCAGATTCTGTCCTCCTAAAACTTAGTGTCTCAGTATTTTTATGCTATTTTATGAAGGGATTAACCTCTCCAGGGTTGGAATTTGCCTGCTTTGGATAAACTAACATTTCCAAAGGGTTTTCATAATTTACTGAAAGCTCTTCCCTGGAAATATGGAGAGCTCTGTGTTGACAATCCAGGCTGGCTACTTATGTTTTAAAAGAACAGAGATTGGAATGGTTGAATGACTAGTCCAAAGCCAGGGAATAAATCTACCATTGAGATGATAAGAGAAACCAGGCTTTCCAAGTTTTCCATTTTGTCAAATACTGAAGTGATTGAATAGAGCGGGAGGAGGTGGGACCAGAGGGTAGATAGCAAAGAGATGCCAGCAGGGCAGCAGGCTGTGCTTTGGATCAGGAAAACAGTAATAGAGCTGAGTAGCAAGATCCCTCTAGGCTTTATATAAAAGGGCAACCAAGGATTGTTCTGAAAGGCTCCAGAAATCTAAGTCTGAGGGGAAAGACAAGCAAAGCTGTCTTGGGAACTTACTCTTCAGAGCTAGGAGAAGGAGATCAGTCTTGCTCGGCACAAGTTTTATTCACTGCTGTTCTTGCTGATGTGACTGACTTAAGTTAACTCAGCCAGCCTTGTGGTGACCTGGAACCAGGGCACACTGAGGGGGTTACAGAAGTCTCTAACCAAATCCTACTAAGATGGACTTCCTGTGTGCTTCCGAATGAAGATTGTTTTGGTTCACTATAAAACAGCTAGGCAGATAAAAGCTGCCAAGGACTTCCCTGGTGGTCCAGTGGTTTAAGAATCCCCTGCCAATGCAGGGGACATGGGTTCAATCCCTGGTCTGGGAATATTCCACATGCTCCAGGACAACTAAGCCCGTGTGTGGCAACTACTGAGCTCATGTGTACCTAAAGCCCATGCTCCGCAACAAGAGAAGCCACCTCAATGAGAAGCCCACCACCGCAGCTAGAGTGGCCCCTGCTCACTGCAGCTAGATAGAGCCCCCATACAGCAACAGAGACCCAGCATAGCTAGAAATACATGAAGAGGAAAAAAAAAAGCTGGCCAAACCTGAAGATTCTGATTGCAGTTAGGTTGAGGAAGAGTTTTTGCTCTCAACATCTTGGTAGAACCAAATACATAAGGGCAAGGAACATCCTTTGTAAGTTTTTTCCAGTTTCTTTGTCGTTGGGACCACAATTTTGTTGGAAGCTCTTCTGATCTGGTAAGAGTATATGTGGACAGCCTGAGAGATCATTTTGCCTTCTTAGGTTGAAATAGTTAATTACTAAGCTATGATATGATACTTCGGAGAAGGCAATGGCACCCCACTCCAGTACTCTTGCCTGGAGAATCCCATGGACGGAGGAGCCTGGTAGGCTGCAGTCCATGGGGTTGCGAAGAGTCAGACACGACTGAGTGACTTCACTTTCACTTTTCACATTGATGCATTGGAGAAGGAAATGGCAACCCACTCCAGTGTTCTTGCCTGGAGAATCCCAGGGACGGGGGAGCCTGGTGGGCTGCCGTCTATGGGGTCACACAGAGTCGGACACGACTGAAGTGACTTAGCAGAGTAGCAGAGATGTGATACTTAATAGTAACTGGTGAGTTGGGTAGGTCCCTTTCATTTCCTCTGACTTGTGTTTTTCCCATCTTCACTAAAGGACATTTAGGGTTCAGTTTATGGTCTTAAATCTGGTGCTCGGGATGGGCAGATTTCTCTTTTCTGATAATTCTACCTGACTCAGGTTGGAACTAATAATCCAAGAAATATTTCCCATGCATTCATTTGAGATGATTCTGTAAATGATATGTGTTTGCTCAGTCCTCTCTGACTCTTTGTAACCCCATGGACTGTAGGCTGCCAGGCTCCTCTGTCCATGGGGTTTCCCAGGCAAGAATACCAGGTTGCCATTTCCTTCTACAGCAGATCTTCTGGATCCAGGGATCGAACCCAACCCCTTCCGAGTCTCTTGCATCTCTTGCATTGGAAGGCGACTCAGGAAGGAGCTGAAAGATATTTTAGGCTTCTATGGATAAGAAATCAAGCCAAGGAGATAATATTTTATATTTTGTTTATTTTGATCCCTACAGTAAACACACAGTTTCTGGATCAGAGGAGGACGGATCTGAGGGGGGCTGATTTGTTTTCTTATGCCCCATCTCACCCTCGGGATTCTATGATAAAGGCAGCCGCCATGGGCTTGTATGGAAGGGAAGGGTGACTAGACTGCAGAAGAAGAACCCTGAAATTATGAATCTTGGCGCTCATATAGGAACAATTGTACAGGTGTCTTTATTCCCTCCCGAGAGAAGGACAGAAAGTTTGCTCTTTAGTATAAACACATCTTCTCTGTGGAGAGAAGGGAAAGATCCTGAGGGTGTTACAAGTCTTTGGAATGTGAACAAATAGCTCCAGGAGAGAGAAATCTGTAAATCTCTCCTGGGTAATTTATTATTCTGGATAATCCAAGCCTTGTTTGCTATTCACTCATCCTTTAACCCAGATTACTCAGAAAGCCTTAAACATGCAGAAACATGAACATTTTCATGTCGTTTTCTGACACTAGGGAACTAGACTAAGGAAGCAACAAGTGCCGTAGATTTAAAGAGTCAAGTAGAAATTCAGAATCAGAGTCCGAAGGGAAAGCACTGACGGACCCTGATGCCAAAGGAAAGGTTATTCTCTCTCTCTGTCGGTTGGGTGTTGGTGGCTCTGGGACAGGAGATACTAAGTGGTAGCTTGCTGGAAAATATACTACTCCATACTGGGAAGATAAGGAGAATAGAATTATCTGGTAGCTATTAATAGTTCCAGTGATAGTAGAGGTAGCCTGGTTAGTTAGTAGAAAAGCTATGGGATGAGCAAATAAAAGAGAGGGGAAGAGAAGTAGGATTTATTTCTACCAACAACATGCTAGGCATTGCATTAGATACACAGTCTCCTGTTTGATCACACAGGCTTCCCTTGTGGCTCAGCTGGTAAAAGAATCTGCCTGCAATGCGGGAGACCTGGGTTCGATCTGCTGGAGAAAGGAAAGGCTACCCACTCCAGTATTTTGGCCTGGAGAATTCCATGGACTGTATAGTCCATGGGGTTGCAAAGAGTCAGACACGCCTGAGCGACTTTCACTTTCCCTTGATCACAGACTCAACATCCTGTTTTGCTGATAAGAAAACTGAGGTCCATACTGATGAACAACCTTCAAAAGATACAGTGATGGAAGACGGCGGACCTAATATTCAAAGCCAAACCTGCCTGGATCCAAACACCACGCTGGTTTTGAGTCTGTGCTCTGTCACATACTACCTCTGTAGAAGTGAAGTCGCTCAGTCGTGTTCTTTGCGACCCCATGGACTGTAACCTACCACGCTCCTCTGTCCATGGGATTTTCCAGGCAATAATACTGGAGTGGGTTGCTATTTCCTTCTCCAGGGGATCTTTCCAATCCAGGGATCGAATCTGGGTCTCCTGCATTGCAGGCAGACGCTTTACTCTCTGATCCAGAAGGGAAGCCTGAAACAAAGCATCTAACCTATCTGAGCCTTCGTTTCCTCATCTGTGAAATATAATTGCATGCTTAAGTCACTTCAGTCATGTCCAACTCTGTGCAACCCTATGGACTGTAGTCTGCCAGGCTCCTCTGTCCATGGGATTTTCTAGGCAAGAGTATTGGAGTGGATTGCCATGCCCTTCTCCAGGGGATCTTCCCAACCCATGTCTCAAACCCATGTCTCTTAGATCTCCTGCACTGGGGAAATAAATAAACCATAAATTGGTCTTTGTTTTTTTGTTAGGTTGCTTACAAATGGGGCGATATACTTGCAAATGTTTTATAAAGTAATATGCTCTACAAATTCTAGTTGTTTTTATTATTAATGAAATCCAGTAAACTATTATTAATGATTTCAGCATTTTGAAAGTTAACTTGCTTCTAATTTTTCACCATTACATTTCCATGTTCCAGTGAGCATCTTAATTCATAGTGCTGTTCATAGTTCTTAGTACTGTCTTTGTCCTCCCATTTCATTATTTTCTTATACATGGACTAACTGAAATGCAGGGAGAATAAAGGATGGCTATGATCCCACAGTAGGTTCATTTTCCCACATTATTTAAAGTCATACCCTGACTGTAGGATTAATCTGTATTCTGTTTAGTAGAGCTTGGGGGATATTCCAAAGATCTCATCTGTGAGTGGGTAGCTTCACTTTAGCTATTGCTCTGCATCTTTAACTTTCAGGTAAATGGATAGGATGAATTGTATTTCAAAATTGGAGTGGGTGAATATTATTTAGAACCATGTTGGGATAAGGAGGAAAGGAATTCCTAAGGGAAATCCATCTGAACCAAGGAACACTGATGGTGATCTTTGTCTTGTTGTCTTGTACCCTTGGCTATGGAGGAAAAAATTAATTCTTAAATGATGCAGTTAAGTGGACTGGGAAGCCCCAAGGGAGATGGGTGTGGAACAAGCAAGGGAGAAGTTTTCATAAATTAAAAAAGAGAGAGAATATTTCATCACATGGTGGGTTTTCTATTAGGCCCACTGCATAATTTGTTTCAGCTCACTTTTCTGGCATCCACTAGACTCTTCCTCCCTATCTCTAGGGGCTGGAAAGGATTACGGTTTCCAAAAGTCATGCGTACTCTCTTCAGAGCCATCCCAAGAACCTAGCAAAAAAAAAAAAAAAAAAAATCTGGACTAGTTTTCTTATTGGTTTTAAACAATGAAGAAACCCAACGTTTTCAAAGTGCTTAACTTCAGCTGCGGTCTGAAATGAGGAGCCTGGGACATAGTATGGCAGGGACTTATTTTCTTGTTTGTGGAAATAGATTTTGCAGGAGCAGATGGCAATGGGCCATGCAAGTGCCTGAGGGCACACCGTCCGCTTTCTATAGGTAAAACCCCATGAGACAAAGGCTACACACCTTCAGTGTGTATGTGAGTGTATGTATGGACTTTAAGGAATTTTAATATCTTTAACATTCTACTTAGTTATAATGTCATATATGATCACTAAATCTCTGCATTCTTGCTGATTAAGAAAGAAAAAGGAAGAACCATGTAGGAGTAGTTCTGATTCTGTCAAAAAATGTTTAACACGTGGTTGGAAATAGAATAGTGTTGATGGTAATGAAATTCACATTCCTTATCATGACTCACAAGGGTCTTGGTGGTCTGGGCCCTGCGTGTGTGTGATGTCACTACCCATCACTTCCCCACATCCCTTCTCCTCACTGTCCACCACCAGCCTCTTTACTGTTGCTCATATTCTCTGCACTTCCCACCTTTGGGATTCTCTTCTCTATGCCTTTTTCTTGCTAACCAAGAAGGTCATTGTTCAATAAGGTCTTCTTTAGAGAGACTTCCCTTTCTATCTTATCACCTTGACCCAACCTCTTCCAGTTACTCTCTGTCCCATCACCCTGCTTTATTTTATTTCTAGTATGACTTTATTTTATGCCTCTGTTTCATGTTTATCAACTGTCTTTTCTACCAGAATGAGGACAGGGCCTCTCTTTTACTCACTGCTATACCTACAGTGTCTAAAACTGTCCCTGGCACACAGTAGATGCATAAGAAATCCATGTTGAATAAAAGAAAAGTAAAAAGAAAGAAGAGACAGGAAGATGTTGAAGGAGAAACTGGTCATCGCTATTTTCAGTGACATTATTTAATGACTATTTTATTGCACTGATAAAAGTGATTCTCATTAGCATAATTGATTAGTTTCTTTTCCTCTTGATTGCTAAAACAATTGAATCAATTCCAACTCCATTTTTTTTTTTTTTTTTTACCATTAGACTGAACCAATCAACCCAAAGAAAGGAGTGTTTCATTTTCTCTAACAGCACTAGTCTGTTTTTTATAAATGTTGGTTTATTTACTTATTTTGCATTTTTACTTTTTATTAGATTGTATGTTTTTAAACAAACTCCTTAATCTATCTTGGATCTGTTGGCATTGGCATCAAAGTCAACACGTGTGTGGGTTTGAACATATAAGTTTAGGAGAGATTGCTAGGGAGAGCTGAATTGTTATGGATAATATGTGAAACTCAGAGAAGGAGGACCAGTGAGTTGGAGAGATGGCTTTGGCAATGTGACTCTTTCCTAAGCTTTTTGCTATGACCCCCAAATTTCTGTAGAGCCTATTTATGCTCATGGAAGCTTGTGTGAAAATGGAGAAAGAAACTGAGTGTCTGTATTTATTTTAATGTTGTATTAAAGGGAAGCACCAAAACATGCCTGGAAAAAGAGATGACTGGGATTCTGCATAGACGTACTGGACTTCCACAGGACATGGAATGTGAGTCTCAGTGATCCATAACAATGATCCATGGATCCACATGATCCATGACATCAGGGCCATGTGAGCTACATATCTCTGAGTGTGAAAAAGTGAAAGTGAAAGCCCCTGAGTCGTGTCTGACTCTTTGCAACGCCATGGACTATATAGTCCATGGAATCCTCCAGGCCAGAATACTGGAGTGGGTAGCCATTCCCTTCTCCAGGGAATCTTCCCAACTGAGGGATCGAACTCAGGTCTCCCACATTGCAGGCAGATTCTTTATCAGGTGAACCACCAGAGAAGCCCAACTCCAAGTGTAGGTCAATATAAAACAACAAAAAGAGACTAAAGCTTATGCTATCACTTTAAGAGCTCCAAGTACCATCTTTAGAACCTTGTAAATGGGTGAAGAGGTTACTGCTAAGGCTTTTTTAGGTACAGTATGTGCATTCTGGTGGATCCTGTTGTCTTGGCATGGTTGGATAGAACATAAAAGGGGTCTTATGTTTAGTCTGACTTGCTTTTTGCCTTTATGTTACTCTAACCATGAGAAGAGGCTTCCCTCATGGCTCAGTGGTAGAGAATCCACCTGCCAATGTGGGAGACTAGGGTTTGATTTCTAGGTCAAGAAGATCCCCTGGAGACAGAAATGGCAACCCACTCCAGTATTCTTGCCTGGGAAATCTCATGGACAGAGGAGCCTGGCAGGCTTACAGTCCATGGGGTTGCAAAAGAGTCAGACATGACTTAGTGACTAACAACAACATTTCATGGGGCTTCTTCCCTTGTGGCTTGGGTGGTAAAGAATCTGCCTACAATGCAAGAGATGTGAGTTCAATCCCTGGGTTAGGTATACCCCCTGGAGTAGGAAATGGCAACCCATTCCAGTATTCTTGCTTGGGAAATCCCATGGACAGAGGAGCCTGGTGGGCTACTGTCCATGGGGTCACCAAAGAGTCAGACACAACATAGCAACTAAACAGCAAACAAACAAGAGCTCTGAAAAAAAAAGTATGTTTGTCCTTTGCTGCCTGTCTGGGGAATTCAGATCTATTCTCTACTGTGGCATAGCAGGCCATAGTCCCCAACACAAGCTGCTAGATCCAGTTCAGTGTCCTCAGTTTGGACCATGAACAGCCATCTCCCTCAGGAATTATTATCTGCTCTGGGTTTTGTTATCAGGTCACCTGGATCTTGTTACAGACTGAATAGTGTCTCCTGAGTTCATATGTTGAAGCTCCAACCCCTAGTGTGAATTCATTTGAAGATATGAACTTTGTGAACTGAGTTAAATGAGGTCATAAGGTGGGGGTGGGGACCCATATCTGATAGAATTGGTGTTCTTATAAAAAGAAGACAAGAATCAAGAGCCCTTTCTCTCTCTGCATGCACATGCAGGAAAGAAAGACTATGTGTGGAAATAGCGAGAAGGCTATTCTTTCCTACAAGACAGAATGAGAACTCTCACCAGGAACCAAATTGGCTGGCATCTTAATCTGTAACTTTTGGCCTCCAGAACCATGAGAAAATAGATTTCCGTTGTTTAAGCCACTCAATTTATGGTATTCGTTATGACAGCTTGAGTTGAATAATACAGACTTTTCCTAGTTTTTCTCTCACTAAGTCATGTACTACTGTTTGCAATTCCATGGACGGCAGCCCACCAGGCTTTCCTATCCTTCATTATCTGCCTGAGTTTGCTCAAACTCATGTCCATTGAATCTGTGGTGTCATCCAACCATCTCATCCTGTCACCCCACCATCTCATCCTGTCACCCCCTTCTCCTCTTGCCTACTATATTTCCCAGCATCAGGATCTTTACCAGTGAGTTGACTCTTTGCATCAGGTGGCGAAAGTATTGGAGCTTCAGCTTCAGCATCAGTCTTTCCAATGAATATTCAGGGTTGATTTCCTTTCGGGTTGATTGTTTTGATGTTCATGCTGTCGAAGGGACTCTCAAGTTTCTTCAGCACCACAATTTGAAAGCATTAATTCTTTAGTGCCCAGGCTTCTTTATGGTCCAACGCTCACATCCATACATGACTGCTGGAAAAACCATAGCTTTGACTATATGGATGGGCTTTTGTTGGCAAAGTGATGTCTGTGCTTTGTAATACACTATATAGATTTGTCATGGCTTTTCTTCCAAGGAGCAAGCATCTTTTAATTTTGTGGCTGCAGTCACTGTCCACAGTGATTTTGGAGCCCAAGAAAGTAGAGTCAATAGAGGAACATTTCCAGATCCCAATTTCCATTTTGTTGCTCCTCTTTCACTGTTCCTTCCTGATGGGTAGCTCTTGTAATCTCAGTGCTGCTACCCAGAGTTTCATTGCTGACTAAAAGTATACTAGGACATGGGGCCGTTTTTAGGGTTTGCTTTTCACCTTCGTATTTCTAGTGATGAGGAAAATGTGGGTCTAAGCAGGTACCGCCACATCACCTGATGATGAATAAAGGGACAAAAGAAGGGGAAGAATCGCAGGTTATCAAGTGCCTCCATTTTATAGACCAAGAAACTGAGGCTCTAGGGTTCAAACTCAAATACACCTTAATCATTCCCTCCATTTTGTCTTTTGTGTACATTGTCTCAATTCATTTAATCAGCAGTCATATACCCTCTCTGAAATCTTAGTTTCTACCCTGGAAAATGAGGAGAATTGGACTGGATGGAGGCTGTGTAAACACTCTTCTAATTCTAAAACTTAGAGACTGTAGCTCCTAACCTTGTGGTTGATCTTTCCCTGATGACCACACGTCTTTTCCATGTTGGTCAGAGTAGAGCACAGGAAGCAAAATCACTCTGGGTGTTTTAAACAGAAAGTGATTTAAAATTAGTGGAAGCAGTGAAGGACTGGGAGTCAAGGGCCTGGCACGGGAGTATGCGTGGTTGTGGCCAAGGCATCAGAGAGTTTACTGCTCTTACACCGTTGTAGTCCCTTCTGCTGTCACAATAACTGACTCCTGATAGCCAGGAGACACGCTATCCATCACTGGACTGCTGCATATGCCAGCAAAGGGGACTCAAGAATTCCGTCTCTGTGACCTGGTTTGCCAGCAAGACATTGGCTTCTTTTTCATGTTTGGCTCGGAAGTTTGCATACACGCTTGCTGTCACTTCAGTTATGTCCAACTCTTGACAACACTATGGACTGTAGCCCTCCAGGTTCCTCTGTCCATAAGATTCTCCAGGCAAGAATACTGGAGTAGGTTGCCATTTCCTTCTCCAGGGGATCTTCCTGACCCAGGGATCGAACCCATGTCTCCTGTGTTTCCTGCATTGGCAGGCTGGCTCTTTACCACTGTGCCACCTGGGAAGCCTGGCTAAATCTCAGACAAATGCGTGTTTCTCAATGTAGAACCTATTTTGTATCCCCAATCTTTGCTGCTAAGGAGTCTGGAAAATGTAGATTTCAGTTCACTTACATTGGCAGGACAAAAAGGGTTGAATGGAGGCTGAGAAAACAAAACCACGGTGCCCACCACACTCCCTTGACTTGTAAAAGTTCTCTGCTTTCCTACTCCTCAGCTTCCAGCAGCCCATCTCTGAGGCTCTGGTTCACTGTAGGATGCCTGCCCTATTGGTCTCGAATTTCCTACAAATTTACCTTAGCAGAGAGGATGTTTTTTTTCTCTGAAGGAGTAACATGGTCCCTGATGCATGAACAGAAAATTTAGGTAATGGGAGAGATGTGGGAATCTCATCATGTCCCCAGAATAGCAGAAAATATATTTGGAATGTGATCATTCATAAATATAGTTGGTCCTATTAGCTGGTTTAAAGCTTCTAAAAATCCACGTGTTTTTCCCTTTGGACTGACCTGAGAGAGAGAAAAAGTTTTGTGAAAGCTACCTTTACTGAGGAAGAGAATCTGAAAGTAGGTTTTCTTCTTGGAACTTGGAATTCAGAAATATGCCATTCTGATGTGGACATGCGGCAAATATTCTACCGCAAGGTTGCTCTGTCCTCCCTGAAAAAAAACCAAAACGCTGATTCTGCAGTTGAGTGTGGCCTGAAAGAGCTTGTCCATGTGGAAGACACAAGCCTAGTGCTTAACCACTTTTCCCTTTCCACAGCCTTATTCTGCAGGAGGCCACAAGTACAGCATGTTAATTCAAACTTTTCAAAACCATGAAACCACTGAATATCTCAATATCCGCGTGTGGACTCTCATTTGCCTACTCTGTGTTAACAGAGAAACATTTGGTTTTAAACAAGACTTTATTTAAGGGGAAAAAGTGTATAGGATTACATTTGAAAATGTAATTACTGAAAAGATAAACCATATGTCGTAAGTCTTTGTTTTACCTCCTTTTCACTGAGGCCCTCCTTAAAGAGTTCACTTGGAGGTATATGGAGATTCGAATTCTTCTGGAAGCAAGCTGGAGAAGCCAAACGTAGCTGACTCACCAGTCTTTGTGTTTACGTTTTGATGGAGTTGCTGCCAAAATATCTTATAGTCCAGTGCTGTATCTTATTGAAAAAGAGCACAAAATGTTGGCTCAGAGATACAGAGCCTGAGGATCCACACCTGCCTCTCAACCCTTCCCATCGCTGCCTCCTCAGGACACTGGCTAAAGGGAGGTTGTGACAAGGATATAGAGACTAGGGGGTGACAGTGGGGGGCACGGTGGGAATGGATAAAGAATAAAGACTGTGTTTTCTGGTTCATCTTACTTTAGTTGAGGAGGTCATGTCCATGTCACACAACAACTAGAAACAAAGGGTAAATAGCCAGCCTTGGCCCTCACTGATGCTAAAATCCATTCACTCAGTAGTGGCTAACTCTGTGAGACCCCATGGACTATAGCCTGCCAGCTTCCTCTGCCCATAGGGTTCTCCAGGCAAAAATACTGGAGTGGGTTGCCATTTCCTTCTCCAGAGGATCTTCCCAACCCAGGGATCGAACTTGTGTCTCCTGCTTCTCCTGCATTGGCAGGTGGGTTCTTTACCACTGAACCACTGGGGAAGCCCAAAGGAAAGGTAGCCATGCTTTACAGACTCAAAAATAAACCTGTTACTACATCTCTTACAGGATATAGTATAACAATTATAGGTCAGTCAAAATCTTTTACAGAGGATAATTCTGAGTATCGGTAAGCAAAATTAATAACCCTCTCCTAAAGGAAAAAAAAAAAAAAAGGCTAACCCCGATACCAATTTCTGCCTGTTGTGAAGGTATCTAAGTTCATTTGGATATGCACAGCTCTTGGATGGTTTTTGGTAGGTAAAGGCAATAACCCAAAATGTCTGAGGTTGATGAAAGTTGAAAAGTGAAACGTAAAGTCGCTCAGTCTTGTCTGACATTTGTGACGCCATGGACTACACAGTCCATGGAATTCTCCAGGCCAGAATACTGGAGTGGGTAGCCTTTCTCTTCTCTAGGGGATCTTCCCACCCCAGGGGTCGAACCCAGGTCTCCCACATCGCAGGCAGATTCTTTACCAGCTGAGCCACAAGGGAAGCCCAAGAATACTGGAGTGGGTAGCCTATCCCTTCTCCAGCGGATCTTCCTGACTCAGGAATCAAACCGGGGTCTCCTGCATTGCAGGTGGATTCTTTACCAACTGAGGTACCAGGTTAGCCTTCTCCCAAATTCCTGCCACAAGGTTATAATGAAAGTAAGCTCCTAACAAATTTCATCATAGATACATTTTTAAACCAACTTTTATGAGCAAGTGAACACAATATAGCACTTCCCCAGTGGCTCAGCAGTAAGAATCTGCCTGCAATGTAGGAGATACAGGTTCAATCTCTAGGTTGGGAAGATCCCCTGGAGGAAGGTGTGGCAACCCATTCCAGTATTCTTGCCTGGAGAATTCCATGGACAGAGGAGACTGGCAGTCTACAGTCCTTCGGGTCACCAAGAGTGAGACACAACTGAAGCGAGTGAGCACACACACATGAGCACAATATAGTCTGTTCTGTAAGTTCAATGTGGTCAAATTCTCTTTGTTTAGTTACTTTAGTTACTTCCAATGTCTTGGAAGATATTAATAGTTTATAGTCCAAAGAAAAGTAGACAGCATTTGGCAGCAACCAGAAATCCTTGTAAACCGGTAGTTGGAGATAGGTCTATTAAAAGGAAAATTGTGAAAGACTTCTAGACAGACCAAATGATTATTAGATTCTTTTTTAATGACAAATCACATTTTACTACTCTCCGCATTATACACTGCACACTATTTTTTTAATTTTAAGGACATTTCACCCTCCAAAAGATAAACAAAAATACATTTAAATACATAGAGGCCCAAATAATGAAACTAACAATGCAAACATTTATTAATGTACTCATCCTACAGACTTACAGTTCAACATGACTTGAATGTTGCACACAATGTTTCAATAATATTCCCTCCATGAAGTTCTCAAATTTGAAAAAAAATTAAGGCATCCTAAGTTTTCCAATTTATAATAATGTATACAAGATAGATGACAATATTTGATGTTTTTAGTATGGAGATCTATGTTGTTCAGAGCATACACTTTTTTGGTTATTTGATTCTATGGAGTTTCTGTCTTTCATTGTATTTGAGCTATATTGCAATTCTATATATCTAAGTTAACCTGTGGAAAATTGATGGTAATGCAAATAATGCTTTTCTTTACACATGCAAATACATTCTGTCTAGTGGGAGGTTCAGTTGACTTTGCTTTGTTATAGTCAGTCAGTTCAGTCACTCAGTCATGTCTGACTCTCTGCAACCCCATGGACTGCAGCATGCCAGGCTTCCCTGTCCAACACCAATTCCTGTAGCTTGCTCAAACTCATGTCCATCGAGTCAGTGATGCCATCCAACCATCTCATCCTCTGTCACCCCTTCTCCTCCTGCCTACAATATTTCCCAGAATCAGGGTCTTTTCAAATGAATCAGTTCGCATCAGGTGGCCAAAGTGTTGGTTTCAGCTTCAATATCAGTCCTTCCAATGGATATTCAGGACTGATTTTCTTTAGGACAGACTGTTTGGATCTCCTTGCAGTCCAAGGGACTCTCAAGAGTCTTCTCCAACACTACAGTTCAAAAGCATCAATTCTTTGGTGCTCAGCTTTCTTTATGGTCCAACTCTCACATCCATGCATGACTACTGAAAAAGTCATAGCTTTGACTAGATGGACCTTTGTTGGTAAAGTAATGTCTCTGCTTTTTAATACACTGTCTAGGTTGGTCATAACTTTTCTTCCAAGGATCATGCGTCTTTTAATTTCATGGCTGCAGTTACCATCTGCAGTGATTTTGAGCCCAAGAAGATAAAGTCTTTCACTGTTCCATTGTTTCCCCATCTATTAGTCATGAAGTGATGGGACTGGGTGCCATGATCTTCATTTTTTGAATGTTGAGTTTTAACCCAGCTTTTTCACCTCCTCTTTCATTTTCATCAAGAGGCTCTTTTGTTCTTCACTTTCTGCCATATGGGTGGTGTCATCTGCAGATCTGAGGTTATTGATATTTCTCCCAGCAATCTTGATTCCAGCTTGTGTTTCATCCAGCTTAGCATTTTGCATGATGTACCTCTGTGTAGAAGTTAAATAAGCAGGGTGACAATATATATCCTTGACGTACTCCTTTTTAAATTTTGAACCAGTCCATTGTTCCATGTCTGGTTCTAACTGTTGCTTCTTGACCTGCTTACAGATTTCTGAGGAGGCAGGTAAAGTAGTCTGGTGTTCCCACCTCTTTAAGAAGAAACCAAATTACTGTAGTAGAAGAAGCCAATTGTATGCCTATCAAGAAAATTCATTTTAGTACAACCAGTGGACTTACCTATTTTTTTGGTCTTTGAAATCTTCTTTGAACAATTCCCTTTCTGTTTTTCTTATTAATTAATGAATCAAATAAAATTTTTGATATGTTCATTTTTACCATAGAGGTATGATTTTAACTATTTTAAAAAAATGTATCCCTACCACCATTCCTCAATGGCTAGGTTCTTACACACTGTTCAACAGATAGTAAAGAGTAAATTCAAACAACATCCAATTTCCAATGTACATAGCTTGCTGCTAAGTCACTTCAGTCGTGTCTGACTCTGTGCGACCCCATAGACCGCAGCCCACCAGGCTCTGTCGTCCCTGGGATTCTCCAGGCAAGAACACTGGAGTGGGTTGCCATTGCCTTCTCCAGTGCATGAAAGTGAAACGGAAGTCGCTCAGTCGTGTCCAACTCTTTGAAACCCCATGGACTGCAGCCTACCAGGCTCCTCCGTCCATGGGATTTTCTAGGCAAGAGTACTGAAGTGGGTTGCCATTGCCTTTATCTTTAATTTAGTAACTTATATCACCCAATCTATGTATCTCAAATGTATTTAAATTTCATTCAGATCAGATCAGATCAGTCACTCAGTTGTGTCCCACTCTTGGCGACCCCATGAATCACAGCACGCCAGGCCTCCCTGTCCATCACCAACTCCTGGAGTTCACTCACACTCATGTCCATCGAGTCAGTGATGCCAACCAGCCATCTCATCCTCTGTCGTCCCCTTCTCCTCTTGCCCCCTGCCGGGGACCAGCCCCGGCTGATCCAGGGTATTCGAAGGAGAGACGGCGTAGGTGAAGATCAGGAAACAATTGCTTAATTAAATGTTAATTAAGGATATAAAGAGTAATAGAATGAGGATAGCTCAGTAAAATTCAGTGAAGAAAAGAGGCTGAAATAAGGATAGCTCAGTGAGGAAATTCAGTGGAGAAAAGAGGCTGAATAATTCAGCCAGAAGGTAAGAGAAAGAACGACATGGTGAGACCAAGTTTCGGTGAACAAGGCCCGCACTTTATTTTCCAAAGTAGTTTTTATACCTTAAGTTATGCATAGAGGATAATGGGGGAAGGGGTAGAGTCAGGCAGCAAGCCAGGCTTTCTTCCTGCAAACTTATCATATGCAAAAGCTTAGGTGATTTGCATCATCTTCTGACCCGGAGGCCTGTTAACATTTTAAGACCTTTTCTTCAGAAAACTTATTTTTCTCTAAAGGTGATTGGTCAGGAGCCACCCTCCAAAAGCATTAGATAAAGTTGCATTCCTACAGAGCAAAGGTGTGGTGGGCTACAACAAGAAAAAGAATTAACTCAAGGGTCCCAGGTTACAAACATTAAAGCTACTATTTACACCAATTATATTAATCAATACACTGCCAGGGACACAGCAGGTAAGGGATATGGAAACTTAGCAGCAAACATTGGCCCAACAAGTGAAAATCCCTTCACCAATACAATTTCTAATCAATCTTTTAACTACTCAAAAGAATCTGTGTTTAGACAGTTTAGAACATCTCTTGCCTCTCACAGTTGGGAGGCTCTGAACAATCACATGAGGCTGGAAAAACCTATTTAGGCAGGCTAGAGGATTTCCAAAGGAGTTTGTAGGTTAAACACTGTCACACCCGGGAATTATTAACTGGAGCTGTAAGCTAACTTTTTTCAGAGAGGTAGTGGGGGACAGCCCCCCGTAAAGTCAGAGGTGTAGGTGAAAGCACAAAGCAGAAAGTAGGCAGACTCTGGTTTTGGGAGTAGATTGCTCGAGAATTTCCAGGGGGACTCCTGAAGCTCGATCCCGCCTTTGCGTATGCCGAGCCTCCTTCCTCATGACCTTTGTCATGGGCGGAGTTCCTCACGCTGGCTACCGGCAGTGATAGAATTCCAGTTGAGCTATTCCAGATCCTGAAAAGTGCTGCACTCAATATGCAATATGCACTCAATATGCAATATGCCAGCTCCCGGCAGCCCCCAATCCCTCTCAGCATCAGAGTCTTTTCCAATGAGTCAACTCTTCCCATGAGGTGGCCAAAGTACTGGAGTTTCAGCTTTAGCATCACTCCTTCCAAAGAAATCTCAGGGCTGATCTCCTTTAGAATGGACTGGTTGGATCTCCTTGCAGTCCAAGGGACTCTCAAGAGTCTTCTCCAACACCACAGTTCAAAAGCATCAATTCTTCTGCGCTCAGCGTTCTTCACAGTCCAACTCTCACATCCATACATGACCACAGGAAAAACCATAGCCTTGACTAGACGAACCTTTGTTGGCACAGTAATGTTTCTGCTTTTGAATATGCTATCTAGGTTGGTTATAACTTTCCTTCCAAGGAGTAAGCGTCTTTTAATTTCATGGCTGCAGTCACCATCTGCAGTGATTTTGGAGCCCCCCAAAATAAAGTCTGACACTGTTTCCACTGTTTCCCCATCTATTTCCCATGAAGTGATGGGACCAGATGCCATGATCTTCGTTTTCTGAATGTTGAGCTTTAAGCCAACTTTTCCAATCTCCACTTTCACCTTCATCAAGAGGCTTTTTAGTTCCTCTTCATTTTCTGCCATAAAGGTGGTGTCATCTGCATATCTGAGGTTATTGATATTTCTCCTGGCAATCTTGATTCCAGCTTGTGCTTCTTCCAGCCCAGTGTTTCTCATGATGTACTCTGCATAGAAGTTAAATAAACAGGGTGACAATATATAACCTTGATGAACTCCTTTTCCTATTTGGAACCAGTCTGTTGTTCCATGTCCAGTTCTAACTGTTGCTTCCTGACCAGCATACAGGTTTCTCAAGAGGCAGGTCAAGTGGTCTGGTATTCCCATCTCTTTCAGAATTTTCCATAGTTTATTGTGATCCACACAGTCAAAGGCTTTGGCATAGTCAATAAAGCAGAAATAGATGTTTTTCTGGAACTCTCTTGCTTTTTCCATGATGCAGCGGATGTTGGCAATTTGATCTCTGGTTCCTCCACCTTTTCTAAAACCAGCTTGAACATCAGTAAGTTCACATATTGCTGAAGCCTGGCTTGGAGAATTTTGAGCATTACTTTATTAGCGTGTGAGATGAGTGCAATTGTGCAGTAGCTGGAGCATTCTTTGGCATTGCCTTTCTTTGGGATTGGAATGAAAACTGACCTTTTCCAGTCCTGTGGTCACTGCTGAGTTTTCCAAATTTGCTAGCATATTGAGTGCAGCACTTTCACAGCATCATCTTTCAGGATTTGGAATAGCTCAACTGGAATTCTGTCACCTCCACTAGCTTTGTTCGTAGTAATGCTTTCTAAGGCCCACAATGGACATGAATTTGGGCAAACTTCTGGAGTGGTGAGGGAGAGGGAAGCCTGGCGTGCTGCAGTCCACAGGGTCACAAAGGTTCTGGCATGACTTGGTGACTGAACAACAACAATAAGCCCCCCTAATGACTCTGATGCTGGGAGGGATTGGGGGCAGGAGGAGAAGGGGACGACAGAGGATGAGATGGCATGATGGCATCACCGACTCGATGGACATGAGTTTGAGTGAACTCCGGGAGTTGGTGATGGACAGGGAGGCCTGGCGTGCTGCAATTCATGGGGTCACAAAGAGTTGGACACAACTGAGTGACTGAACTGAACTGAATGTAACATTCATTGATCTAAACACTTGCTCTGAGAATCTGATATATACTATGTTAATTATCAAAGTCTCAGGGATTGATCAAAATATGAATAACAGAAGTGCTTATAGTAGCCATGTGTGGTCTTTCTGATATGATATTAATTGGTTTTTCTGGAGTGTAGATTTTCAATCAGAGGAAGTGACTCTCCTTTGAGCTGGAGCTTGAATTAAATGGCATATTTACAATATCATAAAGTCTATACTGAAGTATCTTAACATAAGCTAAAAACATCATAACATTGCCCTTTAAAGGGATTAAGAAAAATACTCCATGTTGAACGTTTAACATTCTATAGCACATTAGTTCATGTAATCTTTAAACACACAGTAATTTGGCACTTACATTGTTAGAAAATGAAAAGTTGATGACATTTCAGTTGGGTTGAAATGAATCCTGACAACTTGAGTATCATATAGCTGTTCATAGAAATCTGCAGGAAAAAAAAAATATGTACATTGAACTTTAATATAAGTATGTGTGTTTTGAAGATGGAAAGGAAAGAATTATACAATGTAGGTAGTAATTTACATATAATAACAGTGCTTTGCATTTATGTATACCACTGCTAACCATTTCAAAGAGAATTTGTGACCCAACAACAACTAAACAGTAGAATTTCAAGCCAATTCAGTTATAAAGATAAGTAATTCTTTTTTCAATGGAACATCTATAATGAGAGGGAGGAAACATTTAAAGGAAAGGACATTTGAGTAATGGGGGAGAGTGCTTAGCACAGAAAATGTTTTCTAACCATCTGAAGCCACAGAGTCACCCATCTGAATACAAGGAGAGTTTTCTACTTTAAGTCAAAGGACGGAGTCCATTTGAGCTTGAGAGGGACCTCACCTCTTACAGGTTTCATGTTGTATGGGACTGTACAATAAAGTATGAGGAACAGGAGTAGCAACTGCATAAATTTGCAGTAGTAAATGTTCTGTTGCAAATCTTAAGGCAGTGGAAGCCAAAATCCTGTGTTTTAAGATGGAAACCTGGAACAGTTGCAGAGAATTGAGGACTGACTGAGCACACTATGAGGGAAGCCGTCAGACCAGCTTGATTCAATGAGAATTGTAGCCACATACAATTTGGATTGGAGACAGCATGGAGACAACAGAAACAGGAAATTGGGCAAAAATATTTCTCTTGACAGCTTGGCCAAGGGCTCACTAATACCCTAGAGAAGGGATTTGATTAATTTCCACCAGAACTACATTGTTCTTATATCTGCAAGTGATTTGTAATTTGCTGCACACTTTTATGCTTGAGTTGTTAAAAGCTCATGTTATTCCAGGGTATAGTTTTAGTTTATATATATTCAAAAAAAGTAGTAAAGTTACAGAAATAAAATCTTAAGTTAAATCTCCTTAGGTTATGTTAAGAAACATTTAAAAAGGAGAACAAAACAGACAATTATAATTCCTATTTTCATGGATACAATAAGTATCCTTTATAAAAACTGACTAGAACAAGGCTGTTTCCTTGGATCAGTCAACTCTTGTTTCTACCATGTTGTTTGTTACCTCTGTCCTTTTGCTATTGCCAGCTAAAGAATGTTGCTCACCATCTGGCTCTACAAGGACTGAGTCATTAGCCACCACAGTGACTGACCTTCAAGTTACCCTGATAGGCTTTCAGGACTGAGATCAGGAATGAAACACTCTGTGCTCTGGGAAAACTGGCAGAACAGGCGTTCAGATAGATCTTTTCAGGAGAAAATGTTATGAAATCAATGTCTTGCATCTTCCCATACTTAGAAAAGCTCTAGAATCATTAACAGAGAAGGCCATGGCACCCCACTCCAGTACTCTTGCCTGGAAAATCCCATGGACGGAGGAGCCTGGTAGGCTGCAGTCCATGGGGTCGCGAAGAGTCAGACATGACTGAGCGACTTCACTTTGACTTTTCACTTTCATGCATTGGAGAAGGCAATGGCAACCCACTCCAGTGTTCTTGCCTGGAGAATCCCAGGGACGGGGGAGCCTGGTGGGCTGCCATCTATGGGGTTGCACAGAGTCGGACACGACTGAAGTGATTTAGCAGCAGCAGCAGCAGAATCATTAACTATCTGTTCTTCAAAAACTAGCAGCAACTGTCTACTGAGATGTGTGTTTGAATGTACGTGCCCTTCTTCAAAATCACACATAGTAATTCCCTTCATATGGAGTTCCATTCTGAGAGTGCATTCATAAATCCAGTTTGTTCTGAAGTCCGACAAAGTTTGCCTAGGTACCCAACTATAACAATCAGCTATATAGTACTGTACTACAATAGAGGTATAATAGTTTTCACACAGATAATACATAGAAAACACAAAAAAATAAAGAAACCATCTTTACTCTTACAGTACAGTACTTTGGAAAGCACAGTATAACAGCTGGCATGCAGGGAATGGCAGCCAGTGAACAGGCAAGAAGAGTTACTGACTGAAGGATGGAGAAGAGGAGGGAGACAGTAGAGCTGAAGGACTGTCCACAAAAGGAGACAGAGGGCAAGCTGCAATTTCACTCAAGCCTTACATTGATGGAGCAAATGTTCCCGTCTTCAAAAATTCATAACATGAAGATTTGTAGGGCACTTACTGTACATGCTGACCTCCCCTCCACCCCACCTCTTTGGAGCAGTTCCTCAGAGCTAGCTGACAGACTGTCTCCCAGGCTATAGTCCTCAGTGTCTCTAGATAAAACTGAAACACAGCTCTCAGGTTGTGGTTTTT
Source organism: Bos javanicus (assembly GCF_032452875.1). Classification (NCBI taxonomy): domain Eukaryota; kingdom Metazoa; phylum Chordata; class Mammalia; order Artiodactyla; family Bovidae; genus Bos; species Bos javanicus. The sequence continues at coordinate 23,712,089 of NC_083883.1, read as the reverse complement.
CATTTCAGTTGTTACTATGATCCCCCATTTTTTTAGGAATCAGATTCTTCATTCCAGCAGCATCCCTCCCACAACCCCCTGCCCCTAAACACTAGGGGGAGTTCACTTCTGCTCATCCTTCCACACTTGGCTTACCATTCCGTTCTTACCAGAAGCCTTCACTGACCTACACTATATACTACCCTGTCCATAAGCCTATTGAGTATATTACCATGTTTTATTTAAATCGTGTTTTGGTCTTTATCTTCCTAACCAGACTGTGAATTCTCTGTATCTTTCCCACCTTGAATTGTATGTCTGCTGCTACTAAGTCACTTCAGTCGTGTCTGACTCTGTGCAACCCCATAGATGGCAGCCCACCAGGCTCCCCCGTCCCTGGGATTCTCCAGGCAAGAACACTGGAGTGGGTTGCCATTTTCTTCTCCAATGCATGAAAGTGAAAAGTGAAAGTGAAGTCTCTCAGTCATGTCCGACTCTTAGCTACCCCGTGGACCGCAGCCTACCAGGCTAGAATATAATAAATGTTCAATAAACACTGAAGGGAAGATGGAAGGAGTGAACTCTAATTTAGGGTTAGTTTAACTCAACACTTGCATATTACATAATGGAAAACAAAGGCTCTTGTCTGGCCTTGTGTCAGATAGGATAATCTTCTGCAAAACACATTTAAAAGGCATGCAAAATGTCATCAACATTATCTCCAATGCACAGAGTAGCTGTGATGATCAGGGACTATCTTTAAGTAGAAGGTTGAAACCAGAAGGTGAAGTTTCACTGGGTTTGCTGAAGACTTCTTCACCTAAATGCTGATTTTGAACATTTAGTTCAGTTGGGAGATAATCTGGGGAAAGACAGGGCCAGGGGAAGTTAGGATGTTTGAAAGGCCACATCCTTAAAAAAATGTGGACTGGGAAAAAAAATCCCCATGAAAAGGGAATGATAAGGAGACATCTTTTTCTGTTAGGTTCTGGTTAATAAAACAAACTTTCTGACAAAGTTTAACACAGATCTGCCATCATACAGGTTTTGACTGGACTGTAAAATCCCAAGCTAAGGTATTAATATGATGGCCCACCAGCATCCTGGGGTGTCTGACAGAAACATGTAAATTCCCCTTAGAGGGGCAGATTTCAACTATGATGCATAGGCCTGTTGGAGATATATACAGGCTGAACATGAACACACTAATCAGAGTTTATATAACACACAAAGAAACAAATATCCAGGAGGCAGACTTGTGGGATAAATAACATATAATGAGTATGCTTAAAATGTTTAAAGAAAAATGAGCCCCACTTTGGTTAAACAGGATTCAGCAAATTTGTGGCAAAAATCTGAACTATATTATATCCAAGGCTAGCTACATAATTTGCATGGTCCAGTGCAAAATGAAAATGCAGGGCTCCCTGTTCAGAAAAGCAGTAAAAAAGTGTCATTAAAAGCACTAAAGTAAAAAGGGTTTTCTTTAAAAACATTTTGTTACTTGTAAAACATAATGGGGATAATGATGTCTGAGTAACAACTTAAACTAACAAACTGATAATATATTGGTGTCAGAATTTTAAGTAAATAACAATACTTTATTCATGTGATATCTTGATTAATCATAAAAGTTTTCTGACTTGATTTTCTGCACATGTATTAGGTCAGAAAAATTTATACTTTTAGAAATTTCATTTTCTGTCAATGAAAGATTGCAAATAATTCTTGAATATTCAATTTTAAGAAGAATTTTTCTATTAAAGCAAGTGTTACAGGGGCTGTTAATAGTATGTTATAGACTGGCAACACTGGAATAAATAATTTAGAGCTGATGATTCTTAAAGAACAATTCTTTAGAAAAGATTTAACTTTTTCTACACATAAGAAGTGAATTTAATTTAACTTAATAGTCAATGTGAATGTATACAATGGCATTTTTATTGTTTTCTCTAACATTTCCTATGACTTGTAGAGGTCATATAAAAAACCAAATGTGACTTCAAGATTTATAAACAATTAAGTAAGTTTGTTTATACATTATAGTATAATATATTCAATTACAAGGGAAAGTGATTTTAAAATTGTCTTCCTTGTTAATAGTTATCTGAAGCTTCATGTGAGAAAAGGTTCTTTTTTGTTGATTGTAAAAATCTTAACATTTAATTCCTATATCTAAGTCTCTGGGGATGTTATTTGCAATGCTGTAGAAGTTTTCAAAACCAGAGATTCCAAATCCTTTAAAGAATTATAATAATTCAGGAGTATAGTTATCCTGTAATGTGAAGTCAAGTGGGCTTTAGGAAGCATCACTATGAACAAAGCAAATGGAGGTGATGGAATTCCAGTTGAGGTATTTCAAATCCTAAAAGATGATGCTGTGAAAGTGCTGCACTCAATAGGCCAGCAAATTTGGAAAACTCAGCAGTGGCCACAGAACTGGAAAAGGTCAGTTTTCATTCCAATTCCAAAGAAAGGCAATGCCAAAGAGTGTTCAAACTGCCACATAATTGCACTCATCTCACACGCTAGTAAAGTAATGCTCAAAATTCTTCAAGCCAGGCTTCAACAGTACACGAACCATTAACTTCTATATGTTCAAGCTGAATTTAGAAAAGGTGGAGGAACCAGAGATCAAATTGCCAACATCCACTGGATCACTGAAAAAGCAAGAGAGTTCCAGAAAAAACATCTATTTCTGCTTTATTGACTATGCCAAAGCCTTTGACTGTGTGGATCACAATAAACTATGGAAAACTCTTAAAGAGATGGGAACACCAGACTACCTGACCTGCCTCTTGAGAAATCTGTATGCAGGTCAGGAAGCAACAGTTAGAACTGGACATGGAACAACAGACTGGTTCCAAATAGGGAAAGGAGTATGTCAAGGCTGTATATTGTTACCCTGCTTATTTAACTTATATGCAGAGTACATCATGAGAAATGCCGGGCTGGATGAAGCACAAGCTGGAATCAAGATTGCCGGGAGAAATATCAATCACCTCAGATATGCAGATGACACCACCCTTATGGCAGAAAGTGAAGAAGAACTAAAGAGCCTCTTGATGAAAGTGAAAGAGGAGAGTGAAAAAGTTGGTTTAAAACTCAACATTCAGAAAACCATGATCATGGCATCTGGTCCCATCACTTCATGGCAAATAGATAGAAACAGTGACAGACTTTATATTTTGGGGCTCCAAAATCACTGCAGATGGTGACTGCAGCCATAAAATTAAAATACACTTACTGCTTGGAAGAAAACCTAGATAGCATATTACAAAGCAGAGACATTACTTTGCCAGCAAAGGTCCATCTAGTCAAAGCTATTGTTTTCCCAGTAGTCATGTATCGATGTGAGAGTTGGACTATAAAGAAAGCTGAGCACCAAAGAATTGATGTTTTTGAACTGTGGTGTTGGAGAAGGCTTTTGAGAGTCCCTTGGGCTGCAAGGAGATCCAAACCAGTACATCCTAAAGGAGATCAGTCCTGAATATTCATTGGAAGGACTGATGCTGAAACTCCAATACTTTGGCCACCTGATGCAAAGAACTGACTCATTTGAAAAAACCTTGATGCTGGGAAAGATTGAAGGTGGGAAGAAAAGGGGTTGACAGAGGATGAGATGGTTGGATGGCATCCCCGACTCAATGGACACGAGTTTGAGTAAACTCTGGGAGTTGGCGACGGACAGGGAGACCTGGCGTGCTGCAGTCCATGGGTTGCAAAGAGACACAACTGAGAGACTGGACCAACTGAACTGAAAGTTTACTGCAATGTCTGTGTGCACAGTCTCATTCTGTAATAATTTTCTGGCAAAGTTTACTGCCTACGAGTAGGTATTTCATGTTCTATCACTCGGACTGGAGAGTTAGTTTTGGTACAGATGCTGTAAGGACGGGGTCTGGAGGTGAACGGGCAAGTTGACCTCTTACCTCTCGGCTTGGTCCTGCCAATACGCCCAGCTCTCACTCTCCGCCTTAGCCTTGGCCATGCCCACTGCTGCTAACACTGACGCTTTTGCTCATTGCTGCTGTACCCAGGGACCCGAGTCTGCACATGTGTGTGCTTAAACCTGGCATATTTGCTTTGCTCAGGTTCATTCTCGTATCCAACTTTCTCTTACAAAGCACAACTTCAAAGATTTTATTAAACATTTCTAGTCAGTGATGGGAGAGCAATAGACCAAGTGCTTGGCCCTTCTGAGAGCAGGGCCCTAGGCAGCTGCACTGACTGTCCTCCCATAAAACTTGCCATGATTGTGTAGCTTCGTCTGATTCTCCCAACCACCTTTTAAAATAGCTAGAGCAAATCTGTTCTCCAGTGAATATTGGAAAACCGAAATCGAGAATGCAATTTATTGGCCTATGTTCAAAGTAGTAACAGAAACAAGTGTAGAACTTGGACCATGAGACTTGAAGCTTAAGGTTGTTTTAGAGTATTTAGGCTATATTTCCACAGTCATGCCAAGGGAGAGGGGCTTGGGGCAGAGATGGATTGGGAGTTTGGGACTAGCAGATGCAATCTATTATATACAGAATGGATAAGCAGCAAGGTCCTACTTCATAGCACAAGGAACTATGTTCAACATCCTGTAATAAACCATAATGGGAAAGAATATGAAAAAGAATATATTTATATACACATATATATGTATAATTTTGATGTACAGTAGAAATTTATATAATATTGTATATCAACTATAATAATTTTTTTAAGTACATAAAATTCCTTAGCTAAAAATTATGTTTACCAAAGTTACCCTTAGTTTAATACTAATTCTGTGAGAACTGAAAAAGCTTAGACATACCAGGGATTCAGCTTAATCTTATGAGTAATCCTGAAAATCCCCACTTTGTTTACTATGCATTTGATGAAACTCAAAGGATAATTTATTGTTCTCTCTGATGAGCTTGCTTTACACAGAAAGTCAATAGTATTAATATTAGGAAAAACTTTCCAGAATGAATACGTATATCTGTATAGTTGTGGGCGTGTGCATACTACTCTGTGAATAGGTAATCACTCACTCAGATTAGATAACACTTTCTGATATTTCTATATGTTTCATATAGTCTTTATGTGCACAGGGAATGATCCAGTATGTTGTCTGGTAAATATTTACAACCTATTTCTAGGGCTGATCCACAACCAGTTTCTAAAGAGATCCATCCTTCAATCCTTCTATTGGATCTCTCCCCATTCTTTTTGGGGCTTTTCTGGTGGCTCAGTGGTGAAGAATCTGCCTGCCAATGCAGGAGATGTGGGTTTGATCCCTGGGTCAGGAAGATCCCCTGGAGAAGGAAATGGCAACCCATTCCAGTATTCTTGCTTGAAAAATCCCATGGACAGAGGAGCCTGGTGGGCTACAGTCAGTCATGACTTAGTGACTAAGCAACAACCTCAGTCTTTGCTGTTTCCATCACTGCCTGACACTCACTAAATCTGGAGGTGACACCAAGAGAAAGTTTACAGGATAAATTTTGGATTTTATTCCTCATGATGATTTGAAAGAAAGGTACATTAGAAATGGCCTTTGAAAAGCTGAATGATTGAAATGATACTGTAACAGCACTGTTGGAGGCTTCGGACATAGCTAAGTAAAGCCAGTTGGATGAAGGGTAAACTAAACTCATTCTTTCCAATGTCTCGTCTATCAGGAAAGAAAACATAAGGGCTATGTCTTCACTTTTAATATGATATGATAAACACAGGAAAGGGAACAGCATTCATTGTGTTTAATATTCCATGAAGGTATTTGAGCAAAGCAATATTTTATTGTCTGAGAATATAACAAATGTCTATGTCATTTCCTAGTAATGAAACATGTCAAGAAGTGATCATGGCTTGGGAAAGTGGAGTTTAAAGAGCATGCTTTTGCTAATAAATCATAGAATGTAACATAATACGGTGTGACTATGTTAAACAAATAATTATATCTACAAATGGAATCTGAGCCAAGAGGGAAACATACACTATTTTGCTTTGCTTTGAGCTCCACCTCACACTCACACACGCATACATGCTCACATGCACTTGCACACACATCTCACTCATGCACACTGTATCATGCTTAAAGATCAGGGATGTATTACTTGATGCCCAGAGAACAAAGAGTATCAGAAACACAGTTGATTTGGATTACCTATGTCCCATTCTCATTCTTTGAGTTGCCACGTATGTGCCATATTTTAGTGATGGAATGCAGAGAGCATGTGTGTCCTGAGCCTGTTTACTCAAACCTTATGATGGAGAAGGAGTTGCTAAATTTGACTGTGCAATTGAAATGAATATCAAAAGCCCCATCTCCCTTTTATCCTCCTAAAGCTGTAATACCAACTTTCTACTTAGAATCTTCAGGCTTGGTATTTCCATGCTTATTCCAAATTTTGTTACTTCCCCGCTGTTTCTCCTTTTCCTTCATATTTGAAAGGAGGTAAGCCACATAGTTGTTTTTTTTTTTTTTAAACACAGTAAGTACCCAACAAGTGTGCATCATGTAAACACATGGGAATATTTTTCTGAAAACTAGATGAATTATTTCTTCCTACTCTATCTACTTTTTGAAAAGAAACTGAAGCAGATACCCAAAGAGGTTTCTGAATAGATTCAGTTATTCTTGATTTTTTCCTGAACTTCTGAGGCACCAGATTATTCATTCTGATGTCTTTGTGCCCTCAGAGGTGGAGTCCGCCTGCTCTAAAGTATGAGAAATCTGTGCTCTGTGTGTGTGTGTGTGTGTGTGTGTACGGGCTGGAGGGGTTGGGAGGGAGAAACCATTCTCAGTAAGTCTGACAGCATTTGCTAAATGTTATTACTGTTGGCAACGTCTTATCTTAGATGAGGTGGTAAATTAGTAAACTGCCATGGAGAGGTATGATTTTGTAAAATTAGATGGGGTATAAAGAAACACAATTAATTCCAGACCCTCAGGCAAGAGAGATGAAGTAACTGGAGTCTTTGTTCTCTCAGATTATCAGATATACCATCTTTTCTTCAGAGTAATAGCAGGCACTCTCTGGCTGTCAGTGGAAATGCCAGGTATGCACTTGCAATGTGGACGAGGCCACCCTAGGATTACATTTTGTTGTCTTTAGAGAAAAAAAGAGTGAATCACCTTCCAGGGGTCTGTTTTCTCCCATTAACCCTAAACCCCAGCAGCACAATTTATTACATCTTAAAATGACCAGAGATTGGTTACTAGCTCCAAATTAGCCAATAAGATCTGCAATGAAACACCCAGAAAGCCCCATCAAGATGAAAATACACTTTAGGCTCATGAAGTGTCTTGAATTTTAAAGAAAGGTGCTGGAAAGAGTTTAGAGAGATGGAGATTGAGAAAAGCCCTTTTTCTATTTGCACAAAGCCTCAGGCTGAGAAGGAGAGATGGGAAAAAGCAAAGAGGGAAAAACAGGGGAAAGAGGTTTACAAACAAATCCCACATTCCATGGGCCAACATTATGTGAGGCCATCAAGGGAGCTGGTCTATGGACCATGCAAGATGTACCTTCATTTTGCTGTTAGATCTCGACTGTCTTTGCATCTTCTGAGAGGTACGTTCCAAGTTCTTTCAACAATCAGTCTTGGGACTTCTCTAGTGATCCAGAGGCTAAGAGTCCATGTTCCTAAAGAAGGGGCCTGGGTTCAATCCCTGGTCAGGGAGCAAGATCTCACAAACTGCAACTTAGAGTCTGCTTGCTGAAACTAAAGATCCTGCATGCCACAGCAAAGACCTGGCACAGCCAAATAAATAAATAAATGTAAAAAATAATCAGTCTCTGAAGTGCTGTGCAGCTAGGCAGTACCACCTCAAGTAAACACTGCAGACCACACGGATTTTCACTCTTCACCAAAACAAATTATGATAAAAATCTAATTGAATTAAGAGTTAAAAGGGGGGGTGGGGTTTAGAGGTTAAACACAGTTCAACCTCTCATACTGTGCTATGAAAAGTAATTTGGTAGAAAATGTCCTCAGAGGCACTTGTTAAGAAAAAATTTTAAAAATGTGAGGAAAGAGACTTACATAATCATCACTGAAAAAAGACTTTGTCTTTAGGCAGAACTTTCATGTTGAGAGGAAAGATTTACAGCTCTCCTAGTCTAATTCATAATGTACGTAGGAGTCACCGATATGATACCTCAACAAATGGCCTTCACGCACATCAGCCAACTATTTACTCATTTAAGAAATATTTATGGAGTACTTACAGTATGCCAGATAATGTTCTGAGCACTGGGCATGTGGCTGTAGGCTCCTCTCACAGGGGGAACATGAAGTAAGTAAACAAACAGTAGTTAGAGCTATGTTAGTGTGAGTGATGAGGAAAAACATTTTTGAGGAGGAGACCCTGACTGAATTTTAAGAACAAGCCAGTCACTTGAAGACCTGGGTGCTCCACGTATGCTCAGTCGCATCCCACTCTTTGTGACCCCATGAACTGGAGCCCACTAGACTCCTCTGTCCATGGAATTTTCCAGGCAAGAATACTGGAGTGGATTGCCATTTCCTCCTCCAGAAGATTTTCCTGACCCAGGGATGGAACCCACGTCTCCTGCATTGGCTGGTAAATTCTTTACCGATGAGCCATCTGGGAAGTCCCCACGAAGACCTGAGAAAAATGACATTCTGGACAGAGGACTAGCCACCTTGGAGGTGCTGAGGAAGAAACAAGTTTGGTGTGTTTAAATCATGCAGAGAATGGGCAACAGAGAGTGGACAAGGTCATATCTGGTTCCATAAGCTATATAGTTAGAATTTTGAATTTAATTTTAACTGTAATGCAGAGGCCTTGGAGGATGATAATCAGAGGGATTATGTGATTTTACATTGTACATATATCAACTTTACTATGCTGAGAATAAGAGATTACAGGGGCAAGAGACGACTACAGGGAGACAAGCTAAGAATATTCAAGTGGTTCATGTTATAAATATCTGAGTCCTCCCATGAATTTGAGCAAGCTCCAGGAAATAGCGAAGGACAGGGAAGCCAGGCGTGCTGCAGTCCATGGGGTTCCAGAGTCAGACACGATTTAGCAACTGAACAAAGATTACAGAAACAGTAATGGGAAACGCTTATAGCATGCTTATAGTATGCTAAGCAAAGTCCCAAACATTTCAAAGATTCACTGAATTCTCATAGCAATCCTATTATGGTTCCACTTTACAGGTGAGAGCACTCAGGCACAGGAATTTTGAATGGCTGGCCTGTAGCAATTAAGTGGCAGAGCTGGAATTCAAACTGTCTGGCTTCAGAATCTCTGCTCTCAACTAGCCCTCAGTTATGGTAGAAGCAGTAGAAATGGAGGAACGTGAATTAATGTATTAGTTTCCAATTGCGGCTTAACAAATTGCCACAGCTTTCATGGCTTATACATCATGAGTTTATTACCTTACAGTTCTGTAGTTCAGAAGTCCGAAACCAGTTTTACTGGGCTAAAATCAAGGCATTGGCAGGCCTGTGTTTCTCCTGGAGGCTCTAGGGGAGAATTCATTTTCTCGCATATTCCAGTGTCTAGAGGCTGACCTCACACCTTGGCTCATGGCTCTGTCTCAAACAGCCTTTTCTTCCTTTTCTTCCATTGTCACCTTCATCACATTTTCCCTCTCTCGGATCTAACTCTGATCCTTCTGCCTCCCTCTTAGGAGGACCCTTGTGATTACATTGAGTCTATCAGATAATCCAGGATAATCTCCCCATCTCAAGCTGCTGCTGCTGCTAAATCGCTTCAGTCGCGTCTGACTCTGTGTGACCCCAGAGACGGCAGCCCAACAGGCTCCCCTGTCCCTGGCATTCTCCAGGCAAGAACACTGGAGTGGGTTGCCATTTCCTTTTCGAATGCATGAAAGTGAAAAGTGAAAGTGAAGTCGCTCAGTCGTGTCCGACTCCTAGCGACCCCATGGACTGCAGCCCACCAGGCTCCTCTGTCCATGGGATTCTCCAGGCAAGAGTACTGGAGGTGGGGTGCCATTGCCTTCTCCACCCCCTCTCAAGAGCCTTACCTTGACCACAACTTAAAGGTTCCTTCTCCATGAAGTGCAATACATCCATAGGTTCTGGAGGTTAGAATGTGGAATTCTTTGGGGGAGGGGTGACACTTTATTCAGCCAACCATCGACAGGTTCAGCATCTACTTTAAAAGTACTTCCAACAAGGCTTTGCTGACCAGTTGGATGGGGGGAATGAGAGAAGGATTTATAAATCAAGGATCTCTCCTAAGTGTTTTTGATTTGGGTAACTGGCTGAATGATGCTACCATCTGTCAGGATGAACAAATATTATGGAAGAAGTCATTTTGTGGGGGTAAATTGAAGAGTTCAGTAATGCACCGTGGTGACTTGAATGAGAGGGAAGTCCAGTAGGGACAGGATAGATGTATATGTATGACTATTCATTTTTCTATACATTATAAGCTAACACAGTCCATGGGGGTGCAAAGAGTCTGACCTGACTTAGCGACTGCACAAGAAGACAATGCAGCATTGTAAAGCAACTATACTCCAATAAAAATGAACTAATTTTAAAAAGGGAATTGACATTTTTTTTTATATAACTGAAAATCACAGCAGGGGTGAGATAATCAGGAAGCAAGATAAGGCTACCCTGGTGATTCGGTGGCAAAGAATCCACCTGCCAGTGCAGGAGATGAGGGTTCAATCCTTGGGTTGGGAAGATCTCCTGGAGAAGGAAATGGTAACCCTACTTCAGTATTCTTGCCTGGGAAATCCCATGGACAGAGGAGCCTGGCGGGCTACAGTCCATGGGGGTCACCAAAGAGTCAGACATGACTTAGTGACTAAACAAATAAGAAGAGAGATACAAAGACTGGGCCCTAAAGCACTTATCCCTAACAAATACTTATGTGTTAAGGAGAGGAGCACAGTTCAGCAGAAGAGACTAAAGAAATGGTGTTGAGGGTGAGAAAGAAACTAGGAAAGTGCAGGGATAGATAATCTAAGAGAAAATTGTGATGGAGAATGTGTTCACCCAAATCAATTCTCTGCTTCTTCCACAGAATTATATTAGTAGCTGCTTTTTGAAAAATTGCATTTGCAAGCACTTGTCGCACCAAGGTGTGGCCATGTACTAAATGCTCAGAGTGAATTGTGAGCAGAATGGCACGTGCCATTTCCAGGCTGTATCCTTATCACATCGCACGTCCACTCTCCCATGCTCTTTCCCCAACTTCCATCATGTTGATAAAAATACTGCACTAAGGAATGGTGGAGACACAAGATGGAAAGATGGAGACCAACTCAGACTTGGACTATTGTCTGAGAGAGAAAGTATTTCTTTTTTAAAAGACACTATTTTTAAGGTTCTTTGATCTTTAAGACACTCACTGCATTGTTTGCCCAGCTGCATCTTAGTTAATTCAGACATTGGCACTAAAAGTGGGGTTCTTCCCAACTAAACCAATATACATGGCTTAGAGGGCAGGCAGAAAGTGGCCTGGACATGCCAAAAAGCTTATGACCTTTATAATCCTGTGGCAAAAAGGTGGGTAGAGCTGTTTATTGTAATACATTGTACAGCCTGTGCCCACTGAGCCTGGAAGTTAAAAGAAGCAAGAAAAAGCCAGGAGTTTTGTGTATGTTTCTAGTTCTTTGTTGCTGTAGCAAGGCATTAAAAAAAAAAAAAGAAAGATACTCTCTCAGAAAAAAAGTAACTAATTTGCAAACATGAAAGAAAGAGACTAGATGGTATCTAGAAACTTGAGGTCTCTCATGTTAGGAAAAGATGTAAAAAATAACTCAACTAGAAGAGAAGAAATGGTTGTTAATATAACCTTAAAAAAAATTAAGGGAGGCAAAGGATGGATGAAGAACAGAGCAAGGGTGTGGCTTTTCCAACTAGGCTTGTGGTTCAGAAGACCTCAAAGTAGCAATCATACAACTGAGCAACAGGCGTGTGTCACAAGTGGAAACAATGAAGAACAGCAGGAATTAGAAATATGTCCAGAAAAGAACTGTAGGTAGTTTGCTGACACATGAAAACAACTGGCAGCAAAAATATCTAAAGTCTATTATTATTTTTTAAGGGAACTGTATTGTCAAAGAAAAGACTATGTTTTAACCAGTTCACAGGGCATCAAAACTGTACCAGCAGGAAGCAGGGTATAAATGTTGTACTGTTGCCAAGAGGAAAAGAGTTGGCATTATCTATTTTGGATGTGGCCTTAACAGATAATGGACTAATAAGAACTTACCAGAGTTTTGAAAATGGACACCAAGATCAATGGAACAGAATAGAGTTCAGAAATAAACTCATATATATGTTCCAAGGTGGTGCTAGTGGTAAAGGACCTGCCTGCAAATGCAGGAAACATAAGAGACTCAGGTTTGATCCATGGGTCAGGAAAATCCCCTGGAGGAGGGCAAGACAAATGACTCCATTATTCTTGCCTAGAGAATCCCATCGACAGAGGAACCGGGTGGGCTTTAGTCCATAGCGTCACAAAGACTCAGACACAACAGAAGCAATGTAGCATAGAACAGCATAGCATAGCATAGCATATGTGATCAATTAATTTATAAAAAAGCGGCCAAGAATATACTTTAAGAAAGAAAAGACTTCAACAGAAGGTGTTGGGAAAACTGGATAGCCACATAAAAAAGAATGAAACCAAACAACTACCTTACATCATATACAAAAATTAACTTAAAATGGATTACAGTCTTAAATGTAAGACCCCAAGCCATAAAACTCCTGGAAGAAAATGTAAGCAGTAAGCTCTTGACATTGGTCTTGGCAATTATTTTTTGGATTTGACACCAAAAGCAAAGATATAGCAAAGCAGAAATAAACAAGTTGGACTACACCAAACTAAAAAGTTTCTGTATAGCCAAAGACATCATCAAAAAAATCAAATGGCTGGATGGGAGAAAATATTTGAAAATCATATATCTGATAGAAGTTAATACTTAAAACTTATAAAGAACTTATATAAGTCAATGGGCAAAACAGTCAAACAATTCAAGTAAAAACGGGGCAGAGAATCTCTTTTTTTTTTTTAGCTTCAGTTATTTTGGTTTTAAAATTAATCAATTTTGTTTAAATTGGAGGACAATTGCTTTACAGTTGTGTTGGTTTCTGCCATACAGCAATGTGATAAGGTCATAACTATATACACATCCTCTCTCTCTTGAGCCTCCCTCTCTTCCCCCATCCCACCTCTCTAGGTCATCGCAGAGCTCCAGGCTGGGCTCCTAGCCATCTATTTCACACGTGGTAGTGTATATACATCAGTGCTACTTTCTCAGCTCACCCCACCCTCTCCTTCCCCTGCTGTGTCCACAAGTCCATTCTCTACATCTGTGTCTGCTCCTGCCCTGCAAATAGGGTCATCAAAACCATGTTTCTACAGTTCATATGTATGCATCATAGAGGATATTTGTTTTTCTTTTTCTGACTTACTTCACTCTGTATAATAAACTCTAGGTTCATCCACCTCAGTTCAACTGACTCACATGTATTCCCTTCCATGGCTAAGTAATATTCCATTGTATATATATACCACAGTCTCTTTATCCATTCATCTGTCGGCGTACATCTAAGTTGCTTCCTTGTCCTGGACTATAAAGAAAGCTGATAGCTGAAGAACTGATGCTTTTGAACTGTGGTGTTGGAGAAGACTCTTGAGAGTCCCTTGGACTGCAAGGAGACCCAAACAGTCCATCCTAAAGGAAATCAGTCCTGAATATTCATTGAAAGGACTGATGCTGAAGCTGAAACTCCAATACTTTGGCCATGTGATGCAAAGAGTTGACTCATTTGAAAAGACCCTGATGGCTGGGAAAGATTGAGGACAGGAGGAGAAGGGGACGACATAGGATGAGATGGTTGGATGGCATCACCAACTCAATGGACATGGGTTTGGGTGAACTCCAGGAGTTAGTGATGGACAGGGAGGCCTGGCGTGCTGCGGTTCATGGGATCACAAAGAGTAGGACACGACTGAGCGACTGAACTGACTGACTGTCCTGGCTATTGTAAATAGTGCTGCAATGAATATTGGGATCCATGTGTGATTTTTAATTATGCTTTTCTCAGGGTATATACCTATATATGACCCAGGGATTGCTGGGTCATATGGTAGTATTATTCTTAGATTTTTTAAGGAACCTCCATACTATTCTCCATAGTGGCTGCATCTATTTACATTTTCCCCAACAGTGCAAGAGGATTTCCTTTTCTCCACATGGGCAGAGAATCTGAATAGATACCAATAAGACATATGGAAGGTCATTCTTGGGCTTCCCTGATGGCTCAGACTGTAAAGAATCCTCCTGCAATGTGGGAGACCGGGGTTTGATCCCTGGGATGGGAAAATCCCCTAGAGGAGGGCATGGCAACCCACTCCAGTATTCTTGCCTGGAGAATCCCCAGGGACAGAGTACATATGGATGGGCAACAGAAACATAAAAAAAGTGCTCAACATCATGCCACATTTGTTAGAATGGCTGTTATAAAAAAGATAAGCGATAAGTGTTGGTGAGGTTGAGGAGAAAAGGGAACTCTTGGCTGCTGTTGTTGGGAATATAAATTGGTACAGCTTCTATGGAATACAGTATGGAACTTCTTTTAAAAAATTAAATAGAATTACCTTATGATCCAACAATACCACTTCTGGGTATATATCCAAAGAAAGTGAAAACAAGATATTAAAGTGATATCTATGTTCATAGTAGCATTGTTCATAGTGACTAAGATATGGAAACAGGCTGCGTGAGTGTGTGCTCAGTCACTTTAGTCGTGTCTGACTCTTTGTGATCCCATGGACTATAGCCTGCCAGGCTCCTCTATCCTGGGAATTCTGCAAGCATGAACACTGGAGTGGGTTGCCAATGGAAACAGGATAAGTGTTCATAAATTATGAATGGATAGAGATGATGTGGCATGTGTATACAATGGACTATCATTTAGCCATAAGAAGGAAATCATGCCGTTTGTGACAACATGGATAAAACTTGAGGGCATTATACTAAGTGAGGCTAGTCAGACAGAGAAAGACAAATACTGTGTGGTATCATTTATATGTGGAGTCTAAAAAAATGTCAGACTCATAGAAACAGGAGAATAGAATGGAGGTTGTCAGGGGCTGGGGGATGGAGGGAATAGGGAGAGGCTGGAAAAAGGATACAATTTTTAGGCTATAAAATGAATAAGGTCCAAAGACCTAAAGGTAAAGCATGGTGACTAAGCTGATAACACTGTATTGCATAATTGAAATTAGCTAAGAGAGTGGAATTTAAATGCTCTGTCTCACACACTGGATAAATACTGAGTTGATGAACACATTAAATGGGGAGAATCCTTTCACAATGTATACGTGTTATAGGTCACAATATATACTTTAAGTATCTTACAGTTTTGCTTGTCCATTATATTGCAATAAATCTGAAATCAACAAGAAAAGAACTCATCAGAGTTCAATGTCAGGGAGAATGAAGGAAAAGTTCCTTTCAGAGAGCTGAACTAGTGGGATCTAAGAGACTACCATTGTTGCCAGAGCAGGACGACTTCAAAATTCTGCCCATCAGATTTCAATCCTCTCTATAGACCCAGTGACTGGCATGTATTTCCCCTTCCTCTCTTTTAATTATTTTTTAAAGTTTTTATTTTGAAATAATTTTAGACTTAACCAAAAAATTGCAAGAATGTAGGGTTTTTTTTATGCCCCTCACCCAGCTTCTCACCAAATTAGCATTTGCATAGTCATAGTTTTCCAGGTGGCAGCCTGGTAAAAGATCTTCCTGCCAATGAAGGAGACGCAAGAGATGTGAGTTTGATCGCTGGCTTGGGAAGACACCATAGAGTAGGAAATGGCAACTTGCTCCAGTATTCTTGCCTGGAAAATTTGGTGGACAGAGGAGCCTGGTGGTTACAGTCCATGGGGTCACAAAGAGTTGGACATGACTGAGCACACATGCAGAGCAATGACAGAAACTTAGAAATTAACACTGGTGCAATCTATTATGTAAGCTAGTGACTTCATAGGGTTTCACCAGTTTTTCCATTTATGTCTTTTTTGTTTGTTTTTTCAAGATTCAATCTGGAATCCTGCATCACATTTAATTGCATGTCTTTATTCTCCTCATAAGATGTGACAATTCCTCAGTCTTCTCTTATCTTTCATGACCTTGATCCTTCTGAAAAGTCCTGTTCAGTAATTCTGTAGAATTTTCTTCTGTTTGGATTTTTTTTTTAATGTTTCTTATGATTAGATTTAGGTTATACATTTTTGACCAGAATGCCACAGAATTGGCACAGAAGTCTTTTTCTGCACATTATAATCGAGGGGAGTATGAAATAAATCTTATTACTGGTGACAATAACCTTGATTACATGGTCAATGTGGTATCTGATGGGTTTCTCCACTGTACCCCTCCCATGTTTTCCTTTGTAAATAAATATCTGGAAGAAACACTTCAAGACTGTGCAAATGTCCAAACACTTTTCAAACTTTCACCTACTAATTTTAGTATCAACTAATGGATCTAATATTTATTTTCATACCTTCTGTATTTATTAATTGGAATTCTTCCATACAGAAGTCTGGGTCAGTCTCTTATGGGGTCACTGTTCCTTTCTCCTGGGTCCTGGTACACACAGGGGTATAGCTTCTCCCGGCAATCATCAACTTTTGGAGGAAAGTGTCCACTAAGATGTTGAAAAGCTTCACCCTTGAAATGGTAGCGCTGGGGCATGCAGATTCCTGAGACAATTATGCAGGCCCTTTTTCATCACAAATGCCACCTACGTTGACACTGCTTGCTTAGGCCATGTTGACATAGGATCCAAAAAAAAAGCATCCACAAGAAAAAGAAGTGCAAAAGGACAAAATGCAAATGGAAAAATGGCTGTCTGAGGAGGCCTTACAAATATCTGAGAAAAGAAGAGAAGCTAAAGGCAAAGGAGAAAAGGAAAGATATATTCATCTGAATGCAGAGTTCCAAAGAATAGCGAGGCTAGAGAAGAAAGCCTTCCTAAGTGATCAGTGCAAAGAAATAGAGGAAAACAATACAATGGGAAAGACTAGAGATCTCTTCAAGAAAATTAGAGATAGCAAGGGAACATTTCATACAAAGATGGGCATTATAAAGGACAGAAATAGTATGGACCTAACAGAAGCAGAAGTAAGAAAAGGTGGCAAGAATACACAGAAAAACTATACAAAAAAGATCTTCATGACCCAGATAACCATGATGGTGTGATCATTCACGTAGAGTCAGACATCCTGGAGTGCAAAGTCAAGTGGGCCTTAGGAAGCATGACTCTGAACAAAGCTAGTGGAGGTGATGGAATTCCAGTTGAGCTATTTCAAATCCTAAAAGATGATGCTGTGAAAGCGCTGCACTCAATATGTTAGCAAATTTGGAAACCTCAGCAGTGGCCACAGGACTGGAAAAGGTCAGTTTTCATTCCAGTCCCAAAGAAGGGCAGTGCCAAAGAATGTTCAACCACACAATTGCACTCATTTCACATGCTAGCAAAGTGATACTCAAAATTCTCCAAGCTAGGCTTCAACAGTACATGAACTGAGAACTCCCAGACATTCAAGCTGGATTTAGAAAAGGCAGAGGAACAAGAGATTAAATTTCCAACATCTGTTGGATCATAGAAAGAGCAAGAGAATTCCAGAAAAATATATACTTTTGCTTCATTGACTACACTAAAGCCTTTGACTGTGTGGATCACAACAAATAGTAGAAAATTCTTCAAGAGATGAGAATACCAGACCACCTTACCTGCCTCCTGAGAAATCTGTATGCAGGTCAAGAACAATAGTTAGAACCAGACATGGAAAAATGGACTGGTTCCAAACTGGGAAAGGAGTACGTCAAGGCTGTACATTGTCACCCTGCTTATTTAACTTATACATAGAGTACATCATGTGAAATACTGGGCTGTATGAACACAAGCTGGAATGAAGATTGCTGGGAGAAATATCAATAACCTCAGATATGCAGATGACACACCCATATGTGGTGGTGAGGAAGAAAGTGGCAGAAAGTGAGGAAGAACTAAAGAGCCTCTTGATGAAAGTGAAAGAGGAGAGTGAAAAATCTGGCTTAAATCTCAGCATTCAAAAAATGAAGATCATAGCATCTGGTCCCATCACTTCAGGGAAAATAGATGGGGAAACCATGGAAACGGTGTCAGACTTTATTTTCTTGGTCTTCAAAATCACTGAAGATGGTGACTGCAGCCATGAAATTAAAAGACGCTTGCTCCTTGGAAGAAAAGTTATGACCAACCTAGACGGCATGTTAAAGAGCAGAGACATTACTTTGCCAACAAAGGTCCATATAATCAAA
The DNA here is from genome assembly GCF_032452875.1 of Bos javanicus. Classification (NCBI taxonomy): domain Eukaryota; kingdom Metazoa; phylum Chordata; class Mammalia; order Artiodactyla; family Bovidae; genus Bos; species Bos javanicus. Next base: position 23,693,790 of record NC_083883.1, on the reverse strand, counting down.
GCTATGGTTTTTCTAGTAGTCATGTATGGATGTGAGAGTTGGACCATGAAGAAGTCTGAATGTTGAAGAACTGATGCTTTTGAGATGTGGTGTTGGAGAAGACTCTTGAGAGTCCCTTGGACTGCAAGAAGATCAAACCAGTCAATCCTAAAGGAAATCAACCCTGAATATTCAATGCAAGGACTGATACTGAAGCTGAAACTCCAATACGCTGGCCACCTGATGCAAAGAACTGACTCATTAGAAAAGACTCTGATCCTGGGAAAGATTGAAGGCAAGAGGAGAAGGGGATGACAGAGGATGAGTTGGTTGGATGACATCACCAGCTCAACACACCTGAGTTTGAGCCAGCTCTGGGAGGTGGTGAAGGACAAGGGAGCATGGTGTGCTGCCTTCCAGGCTTGCAAAGAGCTGGACATGTCTGAGCAACTGAACAGCAACAACTGTAAGGAAGTGTCATCCCTTCTTCATTTATGTGTTTATTCAATTATTTATTCATATCAACACAGAGTATTATTTATTATATTTTATGAAGTAAGTATAATACTATTATTTTTGTTTCTAAAATTGGTCCAGTTTTAGCCATTTGGAGAGGTTTTTGGTTGGCGTCTGTATTCCAGTTCCCATCCTCTGGGACTATTTTCTTACTTTCTGGCATCAAATTTCATTTGTATTTTCTCTGCCCAGCCCTAGAATCAACCACTTTTCCAAAGACCCTTGGTTCCTTTTGTTGAGAATGATATTTTAAAAGCAAAGATACGGGCACTAGATGTGCTCTTTGCTGCAAGCGTGTTATTACTTCTAGACTCTCTCGGTGGACAGAGATTGGAAGTATATGTATATATACTAACCAATGCATGCACATACATCTATGTTTATTGCTATTTAAAAAAAGCATGAGTTGAGTGTGATAGCTTTCATTCCAATCCAACAATGTAGTGTTCATTCTAGCTTTTCCCCTTGGCTTATTTGTAAATTTTTCTCTGACAGTTGGAAATTGAGACAGCCAAGTTTCCAATTATTTGCCCTACGAGATGGTTTATAATTTATGTTTTTTATTTATTTATGTTATATGTCATTTATTTATATTACATTTTATTTATTTACATTATTTCTTCCTTAAATGTTTGATAGAATTAACCAGTAAAATCATCCAAGCTTAGAATTTTCTTTATATAAATGCTTTTAACTACAAACTCAGTTTCTTCGATAGATGTTTCTTGTTATTTATTTCTTCTTGAATACATTTTTGTAGTTTGTGTCTTTCAAGGGATAAATCAGTTTCATCTAAATTGTTGCGTTTGGGGGGCACTGAATTATTTGCAGCATTTCTTTATTCTTCCCTCTACAGGGTCAGGAGTGCTATTTCTTCTTTCATTCCTAATGTAGGCCAATTTTAATCACAGCTTCCTCTGCATCCAGTCAATGTGGTTACATTGTAGTTTAATTTTTTTCAGCTGACAGTATTTTAGAATTTTCCCCAGGTCACCTATCTGAATCATGGGCTATTTAAGAGATATTTAAATTTTTTTAAAATTTTCAAATATTTAAGGAATTTTTCAAGTATCTTTCTGTTATTGATGTCTAGCTTAATCCTTTTATTCTCCAAGAACATACTTTGTATGATTTCTATCATTTTAGCTTTATTAATGTTTGTTTTATGGCACAGATTATAGTCATTTTTACTGAGTGCTCTGTGTGTAATTGAAAAAAGTACATATTTTGCTATTGCTGTAAGTGCTGTTTTACACAGCCTCAAATTAAACATCTTTCTACAGTTTATGTTGCCCAGCATAATAATGCTTGTGTGTGTGCTCAGTCACTCAGTTGTGTCCAAGTCTTTTGTGACCCCACGTATTGGTTCTTGCAGGTCTCCTCTGTCCATGGGATTCTACAGGCAAGAATACTGGAGTGGGTTGCCGTTTCCCCCTCCAGAGGATCTTCCCTGACCAGGGTGGAGCCCGTGTCTCCTGCGTCTTCTGCATTGGCAGGTGGATTCTTTACCATTGAGGCAATTGAGAACTGTAAGGACAAAAATGTATACTTTTGGGTAAAGGCTAAAGTTAGTGGGAGAAACAAGCACACTTAGTGAAGGAATACTATAATTTAAGAGAAAAGGAAAGATGCTCTTTTCAAAACAGGCTTCTCTAATAGAGTGTGACTGTGTAAGATTTTGCCTACTTTCTATCCACATTCTAGTTCTGTTTTTTCCCATAACCAGGGATACTTGGCCTCAACCTGACATCAACTATTACACAGGGCCCTGGGATCAGTTCTGACTGAAGCTGATGGCAGGATTAAAGTAATTGAGTTCATCACTGATTCTGAGCTCCAGGTCTTTATTGCTGTTACACAGTGCTTCCAGAAGCCCTCAGTTCCACCTGGAGGTCCACTCTGCTGAGAGTTTATAATCACAGTCCACTACAACCGGACCCCAACTACCACGGAGAGTGGGCTTTGCACGCAGAAACTGCAATGTCTTGAGTCAAGTAATTGACTTGGCAAAGTCCTCACTCCTTTCAAAACTAGCAACATCTCTGAACAGCAGATGGAATTTTAGAGTAATGCATCTGGAAAGCTGCAAGAACAGGAATACATCTGTTTCCATTGTTATAGAAAGATAAACAGGACCAGACTCAAGACTCTGTGGGAAACAGAGTTCTTGCTTCTCTGCTTACTGTTTACTGCCTTTTAGGAGGAAGAAATGCCATGGATGTGTCAGATGGTGAGGAGAAACTGGTACACACTATAGTCATCTCAAATATATCCCGGGGAGAATAAAAACAAGGCTACCTCGATGTAACAGACAAATGCTCGGCCGATTATTTATTTATTCATTTATTTTTGCCCACATGATATCAAATTCAAGAACATAAATACAAAGAACATTATCTTTGTATTTTGGCTTTGGGGGCCATTTTATATCAAAATGTGTTCATTTTAATGTTAGTCTCGTTATAGTCTTTTTTTTTTTTAGGATATGTTAGCTTTTCTATGAAAACTATATGATTAACAATAGATGTATCTAACTAATCTTTCTTAGAGCGTTTGAGATTTTGAAAACACACACAATGTCTTGGAAATAATTTGCTACTTGCTGTTTAGAGAAGTATTTGCTTTTATTTTCCTGTGTATGACTGGTTTGACTGGGTTTTTTGACTGAGTTAACTGGAAGTTTTGGCATGTTGATGAACTCAGAAGTTGCCAAACAGGCTAGAAGAGCATTATTTTTTTCCTTCTGGGATAAAATTATGATTTTTTACCAATTAAAAAAAAAAATCCAGTCTCCAAGTGATCTTTCAAATCTTTTCAGCCAGGAACCGTCAGACACATGGAGATGTTGGTTCACATGGGACCTTTCTGGAAGAGAAAGTGAGCCTTCCTCTCTGTTAACCCCACGGGCTGTACACTGGCCAATTCCAGATTGAAGACCTATTAGTCATGTCTGACTTGAAAGCACCACTGTATCGGTGGCCTACAAGGTGACGTATGGGCATCTGATCTGCTGTTTGTTTCTGACAACTCCCAGAACCTATTTCCACCCAGCATCAAACAATCAAGGATCCACAGGTTGAAGGGTGCCAGTTATTCAAGTGATGAATTTGCGTTAAATCCTAGGATCAGTGCAACCTAATGAATCAACCAGTGGAAGCATGCCCCAATTAGAGACATAGCTCAGGGCTGCCAACAAAGCCACGTGCTGTTCCCCTTGCCTGAACAGCAGGGCTTTGCGCAAATGCCTCGTAAAACCCAGGGACAGCTAGAACTGGAGAGCACTGTGTGCTTAAAGGTTCCTATGATCATTTTTCCCCCTTTTAAACTCTGTTCAACATTTGTGACCCCCTGCCTTGCCTGGCTACAGGTTCAGAAGAGCCTGAAAGCCAGTGGGTTTTTCACCAGCAGGGAAAATAAATGAGGACTCAACTTAGAAGAGGGACGCCCTCTCTTATGTTTTCTGCACCACTGCTAGGCATTGAACAGTAAATTGAAAGAGAGTACAAATGATGCAGAAAATACGATGACCACTCTTGGCAAGCAGGGCTAGATTTCACTGTGTGGAAAGGTTCATATGAAAGATTCCACTAGGGGGAAAACACTTCTCGAATAGACTTAAATTATCTGTCCTATGGCACTGAACCATTTTTATATACATCCATGTATTGACTTATTTGTGGGGAATGCTAAAACCACAAAGTTCCTGTTTGCTCTATTTCTTAGGGATAAAGTTATTCTGTGGTCAGAGACACCTAAGACCATTAGGCACGCACACTGCAGATCTGAAGAAGGTCTATTTACTTGAGCTTCCAGGAAAAATATTGACAAGGCAGTAAAAATACTTTCCTTGATTACTCAACCTCGTATTTTAAACCTAAAATTACAGGAACTTTTCTCTTTTAGTCATTTATTTTTAGCTTCTCTATTTTTCCACCTTTTGGGGTTTTTCTGGCTCACCTTTTAAAACATGGTCTATTTATACTGACTCTGCAAATCGAGGAATAGCAAACCCTTTAAAGCATTGTCACTGTTTCCTTCTGACTAGTTTTCAAGCTACTTGGGGACAAGTGAATCTCAGCTTCTGGAGAGAAATGGATAAAGGAGAGTTTGTTACAGAGCTGAAAGAAACTTCAGAAAGTCTGTTAGTGCTAGCTTTTAGAAAAACCAGCATGTTAACCATTTCTTATTTCCCTGTCTTTGACCAAAGGTCAGAAATAGTTACAAATTTAAGGGAAAGGTGATGAGTATGACTCACACGACCTCACATGACTCAATCATAGGGCCCCCAAAACAAGGGGTCCAGACCATTCTGTCTTCATTGACCCCCTCATTACAACAACCGCAACCTTGTTATCTCCACATCTTACCCTGTTTCATCTTTATTCAATGTACTGTATAGTCAATGGACTATATATTTGTTTGATTATTTGTGTATTACCTGTCATTTCCACCAGATTTTAAACTATAGGAATGTGGGGTCTTCTCACTGCATCTCCTATATGTAGACAAGGCCGAGTATAGATACTTTGCCATCAAAGCTCAAAAGTGCTTTTTTGGTTGAATGGATATTTTTCAGTTGACTTTAAAACTTCAGTTTTTTTTTTTTTTTAAAGTGACCTGTTTGTTCATTCACAACAGTCAATGCTATTTCTCTCTAATTTCTAATTGACAGAGACTCTTCAAATCTAGAAGGTCCATGGGACTTATTGTAGTTAGAAAAAAAACGCTCACAGAATCTATCAATGATTCTGAATCCTGACTTTGAGTCCCTGCTGAAGACATCCGGATCATTTTCAGAGTGAATGAATACTTTATGCCTATTTTGTAAGCTTTTGCTAAGTCTTCTCAAGGGTTAAGTTCTATATTTTAACACTTCTTCCTGCCTCACTCCCTGCCCCTGCCATGGTACTTCTGCTACTTCAACTTGTCAGTTTGTATTTTATATATTATTGTGTTTGCTTACTTTGTATCCTGCCATAAAAATACATACTCTTCTGGCTGAGCACCATCCAGAATATACAGGAGACTTTGATGAAGATAAAAGAACAGTTGGGTCACCTGGTGATGAAACACAGCTGCTCAGTCCTGGAATGAATACCTGATGCTTGGAAGAGAAGGATGGTTAGTTGGGTGAGGAGGAAAAGTGCTATTATTTACCATTGGAAGCCCCGAGGAAAGGCTTTCATAAAATGAGACAATGCCTTGTTTGCCATTGGAGAAGTAGGCAGATGGTAGATTACTTTTCTGAAACTTGTATTCCTCAAACCACAGTATATTCAATTTTCAAGAGGCCAGAGAGATCTGCCCACTTTTTTTCCAATTTTACAGCATATCATTGGGCCACTCAGAATGTCAAGCCCAGGCAATACAATTAGAAAAATAAATCCACTGTTGCAAGAATTAAATGCAAACACTTAGCTCATTCCAGTGATAGGGAGATACCTGTACAGTCATTGTTATTGGGGACTATTTGTCCAGATATTCTGATGTCTAATAAGCATGATAAGGAGTTGACAGTACTTAAACAATAATGAGAGGGATTTCACTGGTGGTCCAGTGGTTAAAACTCCAGGCTTCCAATGCAGAGGGCACAGGTTCGATCCCTGGTCGGGGAGCTAAGATCCCCCATGCCACATGGCATGGCCAAAAAATTAAAATAATAATAATAATAAAGAACACTTCTGAGCATTTACTATATGATATATGTTGTTCAAAAACTTCCAGAGCCCTCTTTCTTACTTCTCTCAACATCTGAGATCAGTCAGGTAGTCAGTTCACTCACTCAGTCCTGTCTGACTTCTTGAGACCCCATGGACTGCAGCACACCAGGCTTCCCTGTCCATCACCAACTCCTAGAGCTAGCTCAAACACATGTCCTTTGAGTCCGTGATGCCATCCAACCATCTCAGCCTCTGTCGTTCCCTCCTTCTGCCTTCAATCTTTTCCAGATTCAGGGTCTTTTCCAATGAGAAAGTTCTTCACATCAGGTGGCCAAAGTATTGGAGTTTCCGTTTCAGCATCAGTGCTTCCAATGAATATTCAGGACTGATTTTCTTTAGGATTGACTGGTTGGATCTCCTTGCAGTCCAAGGGACTCTCAAGAGTCTTCTCCAACACCACAGTTCAAAAGCATCAGTTCTTTGGTGCTCAGCTTTCTTTATGGTCCAGCTCTCACATTCATACATGACTACTGGAAAAACCATAGCTTTGACCAGATGGAGTTTTGTTGGCAAAGTAATATCTCTGCTTTTTAATTTCCTGTCTAGGTTTGTCATAGCTTTTCTTCCAAGGAGTAAGCGTCTTTTAATTTCATGGCTGCAGTCAACATCTGTAGTGATTTTGGAGCCCAAGAAAATAAAGTCTGCCACTCTTTCCATTGTTTTCCCATCTATTGGCCATGAAGTGATGGGACTGGATGCCATGATCTTCATTTTTTGAACGCTGAGTGTTAAGGCAGCCTCCTCTTTCACCTTCATCAAAGGGCTCTTTCGTTCCTCCTCACTTTCTGCCATAAGGATAGTGTCATCTATATATCTGAAGTTATTGATACTTCTCCCAGTAATCTTGATTCAAGCTTGTGCTTCATACAGCCTGGCATTTCGCATGATGTACTCTGCATAGAAGTTAAATAAGCAGAGTGACAATATACAGCCTTGACGTACTCCTTTCCCAATTTGGAACCATCTGTTGTTCCATGTCCAGTTCTAACTGTTGTTTCTTGACTGCATACAGATTTCTCAGGAGGCAGATAAGGTGATCTGATATTCCCATCTCTTGAAGAATTTTCCACAGTTTATTGTGATCCACACAGTCAAAGGCTTTGGCATAGTCAAGAAAGCAGAAGTCTCTCTGGAATTCTCTTGCTTTTTCTACAATCCAGAGGATGTTGGCAATTTGATCTCTGATTCCTCTGCCTATTCTAAATCCAGCTTGAACATCTGGAAGTTTTCAATTCATGTACTGTTGAAGCCTAGCTTGGAGAATTTGGGGCAATGATTTGCTAGCGGGTAAGATGAGTGCAATTGTGCGGTAGTTTGTGCATTCTTTGGCATTGTCTTTCTTTGGGATTGGAATGAAAACTGACCTTTTCCAGTCCTGTGGCCACTGCTGTTTCCCAAATTTGCTGGCATATTGAGTGTAGCACTTTAATAGCATCGTCTTTTAGGACTTGAAATAGCTCAGCTTAAATTCCATCACCTCCACTAGCTTTGTTCATAATGATACTTCTTAAGGCCCACTTGACTTTGGACTCGAGAATGTTGGACTCTATGTAAAGGATCACACCAACCAGTTATCTTGGTCATTCAGTTCAGTTCAATTCAGTTGTTCAGTTGTGTCTGACTTTTGCGACCCCACGGACTGCAGCATGCCAGGCTTCCCTGTCCATCACCAACTTCTGGAGCTTGCTCAAACTCATGTCCATCAAGTCAGTGATGCCATCCATCCATCTCACCCTCTGTCATCCCCTTCTCCTCCTGCCTTCAATTTTTCCCAGCATCAGGGTCTTTTCAAATGAGTCAGTTCTTTGCATCAGGTGGCCAAATATTGGAGCTTCAGCATCAGTCCTTCCAGCGAATATTCAGGACTGATTTCCTTTAGGATGGACTGGTTGGATCTCCTTGCAGCCCAAGGGACTCTCAAGAGTCTTCTCCAATACCACAGTTCAAAAGGATCAGTTCTTTGGTGCTCAGCTTTCTTTATGGTCCAACTCTCACATTCATACATGACTACTGGAAAAACTATAGCTTTGATTAGACAGACCTTTGTTGGCAAAGTAATGTTTCTGCTTTTTAGCTGTCTAGGTTGGTCATAACTTTTCTTCCAAGGAGCAAGCGTCTTTTAATTTTATGGCTGCAGTCAACATCTATAGTGATTTTGGAGCCCAAGAAAATAAAGTCTGTCACTCTTTCCATTGTTTCCCCATCTATTTGCCATGAAGTGATGTGACTGGATGGCATGATCTTTGTTTTTTGAATGCTAAGTTTTAAGCCAACTTTTTCACTCTCCTCTTTCACTTTCATCAAGAGGCTTTTGAGTTCCTCTTCACTTTCTGCCATAAGGGTGGTGTCATCTGCATACCTGAGGTTATTGATATTTCTCCCGGCATTCTTGATTCTAGCTTGTGCTTCACACAGCCTGGCATTTTGCATGATGTACTCTGCATAGAAGTTAAATGAGCAGAGTGACAATATACAGCCTTGATGTACTCCTTTCCCAATTTGGAACCATCTATTGTTCCATGTCCAATTCTAACTTTTACTTCTTGACTGCATAAAGATTTCTCAGAAGACAGATAAGGTGACCTGGTATTCCTATCTCTTGAATAATTTTCCACAGTTTGTTGAGATCTACACAGTCAAAGGCTTTGGTGTAATTAATAAAGCAGAAGTAGATGTTTCTCTGGAATTCTCTTGCTTTTTCTATGATCCAATGGATGTTGGCAATTTGATCCCTGATTCCTCTGCCTTTTCTAATCTGGAAGTTCACAGTTTATGCACTGGTGAAGCCTAGGTTGGAGAATTTTCAGAATTACTTTACTAGCATGTGAGATGAGTGCAATTTTGTGGTAGTTTGAACATTCTTTGGCATTGCCTTTCTTTGGGATTGAAATGAAAACTGACCTTTTCCAGTCCTGTGGCCACTGTTGAGTTTTCCAAATTTGCTGGCATATTGAGTGCAACACTTTAACAATATCATCTTTTCGCATTTGAAATAGCTCAGCTGGAATTCCATCGCCTTCACTAGCTTTGTTCCTAGTGATGCTTCCTATGGCCCACTTGACTTTGCATTCTAGGATGTGTGGCTCTAGGTGAGTGATCACACCATTGTGATTATCTGTGTGATAAAGATCATTTTTGTATGGTTCCTCTGTTTATTTTTGTCACCTCTTCTTAATACCTTCTGCTTCTGTTAGGTCCATACTATTTCTGTCTTTTATTGTGCCCATCTTTGCATGAAATGTTCCATGGTACCTCTAATATTCTTGAAGAGATCTGTAGTCTTTCCCATTTTTCTTTTTTTTCCCTCTATTTCTGTGCATTGATCACCGGGGGCAGCTTTCTTATCTCTCCTTGCTATTCTTTGAAACTCTGCATTCAAATGGGTATATCTTTCCTTTTCTCCTTGGCCTTTAGCTTCTCTTTTTTTCTCAGCCATTTGTAAGTCCTCCTCAGACAACCATTTGGCCTTTTTGCATTTCTTTTTCTTGGGGATGATCTTGATCACTGCTTCCTGTATAATGTCGCAAACCTCCGTCCATAATTCTTCAGGCACTCTATCTGTCAGATGTAATCCCTTGAATCTATTTGTCACTTGCACTGTTTAATTATAAGATATTTTATTTAGGTCATATCTGAATGGTCTAGTGGCTTTCCCTACTTTCTTCATTTTATGTCTGAAGTTTTCAATAAGGAGTTCATGATCTGAGCCACAGTCAGCTCCCATTCTTGTTTTTGCTAACTGTATAGAGCATCTCCATCTTTGGTCATTAAGATAGTTTTTTGTATAATTCTTCTGTGTATTTTTGTCATCTTTTCTTCTTATCTTCTACTTTTGTTAGGTCCATACTGTTTCTGTCCTTTATTGTGCCCATCTTTGCATGAAATGTTACCTTGGTATTCCTAATTTTCTTGAAAAGATCTCTAGTCTTTCCCATTCCATTGCATTTCTTTGCACTGATCACTGAGGAAGGCTTTCTTATCTCTCCTTGCTATTCTTTGCAACTCTGCATTCAGATGAGTATATCTTTCCTTTTCTCTTTTGACTTTAGCTTCTCTTCTTTTCTCAGCTATTTGTAAGGCTCCTCAGACAACCATTTTGCCTTTTTGCGTTTCTTTTTCTTGGAATGGTCTTGATCATTGCCTCTTAATTATCTCTTAATTAAGATAGATACTCTTAATTATCTCCATTTAAAATAGAGGATAAAAAGATGCAGAATTTAATGTCTCTGTGATCACCAGGATTTGAAATCAAAGTGCGTTCTTAGGAGTGCACCTAAGGATGTTTACACTCCTGACAGTGACTGAGTGATGTTTGTACAGCCATGAAATACCTACCCAAATGAGTCATTCTCATTCAGCTTCTAAGATTTGGCCATTTCTATGTTTTCGATTTCACAAATATTGTAATTTCCACGAGAAACCTCAGAGGTCCCATTTCTGGCTCAGGAGAGGGTTAACACACTCCACCTAAGAGTCTCCCAGTACTGGGATTCATTCATTTTCCAAAATATAGCATGTTCTGTTTATTAGTCTGCTTCATGTCATTAAAGCAAACCCACACACAAACAGCTAGCTGAGCCCCAGCCATGTGGTGTGGCAGTGACCTTGACCTCATTTCCCCCTCAAACTTTTGGTCTTGATCAATTCCCAGAACCCAAAGTTCTGTAGTCAAGTCCTCTGACAAAAACAAATGAGGATGTTTCAGTGGCTTGCTTCCACAAGGAATTAAGGGCTCTCTTCTGATATGTCTCTTGACATTCATCCACCAAGCTTTTTTTTTTTTTAAATAAAGCTTCCAGGAGGAGATGAGTGGAGTTTTTTAAGTAGACAAATTTATTTGATAGATCAAAACTGCATACATCCTATGACATAAGGAATGCTGGGATGAGACTTCGAGCCATGCATTTCCCTCATGTCTCTGCCTGGATCCATTAGAGCTGCATGTCTGTGGGATCACTTGATTCTGCTCTGAGAATCCAAGTGCAGATGCCTCTTGGTTAGGTAACAAGGAAGCAGTTGCAATCTTTCACATCCTTTGGTGATTCGGTCAATCCTACAGGGATTATGTCATAGAATCAGGAAGGTTTCATCAGGAGAAAAAAAAGGAACTCAAAGGACCAAGGATGATGGAAGACACCTGGCAGAGTTGGCCCCTGGAGACCCGGGTGCCCTTGAGGAGGGTCATACACCTGACGGGAAGGAGTCTTAACACCCCGGTTTGGACACCTCCAGTAGGCTTCTCTGGTGGCTCAGATGGTAAAGCATCTGTCTACAATGTGGGAGACCCGGGTTTGATCCCTGAATTGGGAAGATCCCCTGGAGAATGAAATGGCAATCCACTCCAGGACTATTGCCTGGAAAATCCCATGGACAGAGGAGCCTGGTAGGCTACAGTCCGTGCAGTCACAAAGAGTCAGACATGACTGAGCGACTTCACTTTCACTTTTCACTTTCAATAGGCTTCCACCAGGGCTCCCGGTCCCAGCCCTCCTCTGGATTACGCTTATTTGAGTTATGACTTTTAACAAATGACAGTAGGAAGTTGGGTCTGAAACTTAATTAAACTGAAAAGATGTGAAATGGATATTCCTCTTCACCAGGAAATAGAAATGCTCATGATGTAGCAGAGAGCAAGCACTTATTTTTATGGAATAGATAGATGACAATAATGGATAAGAATGAATGAACTCCATCCATCTTTCAGTTGATCCTGCTGTAATTTACACAAACAGCTATTTGTCTACAGGCTTCCCAGGTGGCATAGTGTAAAGAATCCACCTGCCAATGCGGGAGGCTCAGGAGACGTGGGTTCGATCCCTGGGTCAGGAAGATCCCCTGGAGAAGGGAATGGTAACCCACTCCAGTATTCGTGCCGGGAAAAATTCCATGGACAGAGCAGCCTGGCGGGTTACAGTCCAGGGGGTCGCAAAGAGTCAGACACAACCGAGCACACATAATAGCAACAATTTGTCTATATTTATTTACCCCGTTCCTAACTCTTCTTACAAAAGAGAAAAGCTTATGATCTAGCTGGGGAAATATAAAGAAGTGCCTCTTAGATACAGAGGAAAGAACAGGTGACATTCAAAGTAGTCTATTATTCCTAACATCCAGGTGAATGGGAACTATTCATTTGATTTGATAGAGGTGTGATTGACCTTGCCTAGCCTGCAGCTCCAGGCACTGGGTGGTTTCCTGACTTACTGTGGGAATGAAGTTTGGGTTAAGTGTGTAGCATACAATGTGCTTGGCACATAGATTCTTTTTTTTTTTTTTTATGTTGTGGTAGAAATTTATTTTCCTTCTAATAAAATATTTTTATTTAAAAAATTTTAAAGCTTTTAATTTTGTATTGGGGGTATAGCCAATTAACAAACAATGCTGTGATAGTTTCAGGTGAACAGCAAAGGGACTAGCCATACATATACATCTATGCACTCTCCCCCAAACTCCCCTCCCATCCAGTCTGCCGCATAACATTAAACACGGTTCCATGTGCTATACAGTAGGTCTTTGTTGGTGATCCATTTTAAATACAGCAGTTGTCCATGTCCATCCCGAATCCCTAACTATCCCTTTCCCCTCATCCTCCTCCCAGCTACCATAAATTCATTCTCTAAGTCTGTGAGTCTCTTTCTTTTTTGTAAGTTCATTTGTATCATGGAGGGACCTCGAGATTGTCATGCTGAATAAAGTAAGTCAGACAAGAGAAGGGGAAATATCATACAACATCCCATATATGTGGAATCTAGAAAGAAATGATAGACACATAGATTCTTGATACGTTTATCTGAATGAATGAATATATGAATGAATAAGTCCCTTATTTTGTAGCCTAAGTTTTGGGGGCTAACTGATCTTAGAATTAATTATTTACAATGAGTGAAAGAAGTATTAATAAATGGTGAAGTACAGTGAATTGTATGTAAAGCTTGGTCCACCAACAATTCTCACCATCCTTCCACTGAAGGGCACTCTTTCCATCAGGAAGTGGCATCTGATCCTCCATCTCTTAAATTAGTGATGGTCTAATGACTTGCTTTGACCAGTGAAATGACATTGGTCATTGAAATGACATTGGAAATGATTTTCTGGGACTACTGAGGCTGGAACTTGGGGAGAACTTGCAACTTCTGTTTCTTCCCTGCGGTATCTGGATGCCATGGAAGGAGCTTGAGTAGGATGAATGAATTATGAGAAACTATGTAAAAAGAGAGATGCTCAGTCAGCCCCCAGCCTTTCCAGATGCCCTAGCTGAGGTGCCAAACATGGGTGCCGCCCTGTTGCGTGTTCCAACTCTAGGCACTCACATGGATGACCCCAACTGACACTGTGTGGAACAGAACTGCCCGACGGAGCCCAGCCAACACACAAAATCATGAGAAATAATAAATCATTGCTGTATTAAACCCTAAGTTTTATTTTTGCAGTGGTTTATTAAGCAGCAAGAAATTACTGAAATGCATAGTAAGGCAGCCTTACCAAGCTCAGAAGCATGTCCATTCCTGCAGGGGGAAAAGACTTCAGTGGTGCCTCTTGTGGTGAGCGGGCTTCCCAGGTGGCACTAGCGGTAAAATACCTGGCTGACGATGCAGGAGGCATAAGAGACTCAGCTTTGATCGCTGGCTCTGGAAGATCCCCTGGAGGAAGGCATGAAAACCCATTCCAGTATTCTTGCCTGGAGAATCCCATGGACGAAGGAACCTGATGGACTATAGTCCATAGGGTCAAAAAAGTCGGACACGACTGAAGCGACTCAGCACACGCGCACTTGTGGTGAGTACACTTTGTCTTTGCTGCAGCTTGTGTCTCCCTGAAGATCAAATGGCTACAAATGACATCACGAGTTGAGATACCTTTAAGAGTCTTACCACCTAGGGTTTGATGTCTGGACTCCTGCAGTGGGAAGAGCCCAGAGAAGGCATCACCAGAAGGACAGGAGTCGTTTATGGTAGTAGAGTCTGACACCATGTTTAGTTATATTAACATCTTGATTTAACTAAACAAACTAGCCACAGACCCATTAAATAGAATAAAAAAATATGTGTATTGCTTTATGTTTGCAGAGCCTTTGATGTGCTCTGCTTCAATTGATGCTCAACTCTCTGAGAAAGACAATTTTTTATAAACTCAATTTTATCAAGACATAATTTATACAAAATAAAATCTCACATTTTAAGTATATGTGCTGTGCTGTGCTTAGTCACTCAGTCACGTTTGACTCTTTGCAACCCCGAGGATTGTAGCTTACCAGGCTCCTCTGTCCGTGGGATTCTCCAGGCAAGAATACTGGAGGGGGTTGCCATGCCCTCCTCCAGGGAATCTTCCCAACCCAGGTCTCCTGAGTTGCAGACAGATTCTTTACCATCTGAGCCACCAGAGAAACCTGGAGACTTTTCACAAATACATACATCCGTGTCACCTTCACCTGAATCAATATATAGATCATTTTTATTTTACCAGAAAGATCCCTCTTGCCTTCTTTTTTCTCTTTTGTATTTAAAAAATTTTCAGCTTTATGGAGGTATAAATAACACATAAAATTGCAAGTAATTTAAAGTGTGCACTGCGGTCATTTCATATGTGATGTACTGTGAAAGAATTCTCCCCATGTAATTAATTAATTCTGCACCATCACCTCACATATTTATTTATGTATTTAATTTTGGGGGTGAGAACACTGAAGTTTCACTCTCTCAGCAAATTTTGACTATGCAATACACTGTTATCAGCTCTAGTCACCACACTATACGTTAGATCTTTAGACCTCATTCATTTTTAAGCTGAAAGTCATTCAGCATCCTCCAACACATGCTCAAGGACTGATTGAGTTTCTATCACTGTAAGACAGTTTTGCCTCTTCTAGAATTTTATAAAATGGAATGATATACTCTGCCTTCCTTTGCTTATTGTTTCTTGCATTCAGCCTCATGAACATAAGACTCACAACATGTTGCATCAGCCTGCATTGCTTTTGAGGAAGTGCTTCTTTTCCCATTTTACAGAGCAGGAAACTCAAACTTGAAGAGTAGGCTAATTTTTCTGAAGGACTTAGCTCACAACTAGCCCATGCAGGACTCCCACACAAGATTTTCGGAGATTACTTCTCATGCTGCTCTTGGTGCTTAACTGAAAGGATGAGACTAACACTCACTCCATTTTGGTAGTTAGCAAACATCTAAAGAAGGCACCCCGAGCGCAAGAAAAGAGCACATTCTGATAGTCGATGCAAGAGTGACTCTCCGGTTGCAGGATGAGCGCCAGATATAGACAAGCCAATCAGAATTCCTCACCTGGATTTCCCAACTTGGAATAAAAGGATAAATCTACATTGGCAAGATGCCATGTTTGCCTGCATCCTGGAAGAAATTTAAACTAAACAAAGAAAGAAGCCAACATACAGAGAAGAGGAAAGCTAAGGGACCTGGAAAGAAAGTTCTAGTTGTTTGGAAACTTTGGTTCTATTTGTTTTTGAGGGTTAGCAGCATCCTTGTCCTTCTGATGAATTGGTTATGGAAATTTTCATTTGATAACCTGAGAGGTTTCAGTATCAACCGATAAATTCCCTCTAAGGAAATCTGTTAGATTTCCATCACTTGCAATCAAAAGAACCTTGTGTAACACATAAAGCATAAAAGGATTTAATTGGATTAACCTATTTGCATAATGTTGCCACATCTTGTAAAAAATCTATAGTTTTCATGGTAACCCTAATTAAATATACTGCATCTATATTGTGCCAGGAAGAATGACAGCACTGTATTTACCTTTTGAAACAATCTTTGTTTCCATTTGGCAAACACAGAGGTTGAAATATTAACAGTGCATCCCAGGAGAAAAACCTAGCTCTGAAGGGTCTAAGGGTGATAAAATATAGTATATAAATACTCTCTGTTCAAGATCAGCACATTCTATACATTTTTTTTGCTGCTGGGAGTTACTCATTTTTATGGAAAATGTCTTGGCCCACTATAATAAATACTAATAGAACTGCTGGGGGATACTTTTTTTTTCTAATTCTCATATCGTACACAGGTAGTGAATAATATCTTGTGTATTTTAGGATTCCATTTTCAGAAGTAGAACCATTGCATGTGGGAAGGACTGGAGGTACTGGATCTCCTTTAAGTAGAAAATATGCCAACAGCAAATTGGCAAGGAATTTCTTTCTTATCTTATGCAAAGAAATCCTCCCCCTCTCTTTCTTTTTGAGGACCGGTTCTCAAGAATGCCATCAGAGCCCCCTAAGAGAACTCAAAGAGCAACAGAAATTGACACTTGGTTAAGTTCTCTTTGCTTCGCTTTCCTGACTCTAACTCTTCTTTCTGGTTGTAGTCTACCCTTTGGATGCTTTTTTCGTCCATTATTGTTTCCCTTTCCCTTCCTTCCCATTTCCCCAGGGCTTAGTGAGGATAGAGCTAAGTCTCCTGCTTCTCCTCCTTTGCTCCTCTGTGGACTGGAGGGAGTAACCTTGCTGCCCGTTCTCAAGCAAGGGGAGATTTCGGTAGTTTCTGTTTGGACCTCTATTCTCCAGCATGTCAGGATGCTCGGAGGGCAAATGTATGCGATATGGGGGACAATTGAATTACAGATTTTTATTGTGTTCAGGATATTAGCTCTTCCACACATGTAGCAATTTCTGATTGCTTAAGAGGTCCCTGGTGAGTTTTTGGCAAGTGAAGACCTTTACATGTGCCTGGCTCAGGTCCAAGTGACATGCACAGCGCTGGGATTACTTAACTACTCATCCGCCTGCCTTTTCTTCCAATTCCTTAGAAAGAAAATTGAAAATAAGGAGAGAGGGAAAAAAAGGGATGTTGACCTTGATGACCGAAAAAAATTCCTTTTAGATAAATTCCAAGATAAACTCCAATATTAAAAAGATACGACATTCCTCAATGGAATAATTGCAGAAAATAAGATCTCATACGTGCAGGCTTTCTTTAAAAATAAGACCGAAAAAAAAAAAAAAAAGACTAACTTTGGAAGTGTGCGTGTGTGTGTTCACATGTGTGGACTTTTGATTTCATTTTGTGAGCTGAATTTGTTGTGTCACTCAGTTGTGTACGACTTTTTGCGACCCCATGGACTACAGCATGCCAGGCTTCCCTGTCTTTCACCATCTCCTGGAGCTTGCTCAGACTCATGTCTATTAAGTCGGTGATGCCATCCAACCATCTCATCCTCTGTTTTCTGCTTGTCCTGCCTTCAATCTTTCCCAGAACCAGGGTCTTTTAAAATGAATTGGCTCCTCACATTAGGTGGCCAAAGTATTGGAGCTTCAGCTACACCATCAGTTCTTCCAATGAATATTCAGGACTGATTTCCTTTAGGATGGACTTGTTGGTCTCCTTGCAGTCCAAGGGACTCTCAAGAGTCTTCTCCCAACACCACAGTTCAAAAGCATCAATTCTTTGGCTCTCAGCCTTCTTTATGGTCCAACTCTCACATCCATACATGGCTACTGGAAGAACCATAGCTTTGACTATACGGATCTTTGTTGGCAAAGTAATTTCTGCCTTTTAATATGCTGTCTAGGTTTGTCATAGCTTAGATCTTCCAAGGAGCATGCATCTTTTAATTTCATGGCTGCATTCACCATCTGCAGTAATTTTGGAGCCCAAGAAAATAAAGTATGTGAGCTTAACAGTGATCTTTAATGACTTTAAAATCTTTCTAGGATGAGGAACAAGTGAAAAATTATCCAGAATAGAGGCTGCTCTAGTTATGTGATATATTGGTCTAATTTGGGAACAATCTGTGAGGCAAAAAGAAAGAAAAAAAATTGACTGGAAAAACTTAAAAATTCCTTCTTTTTTAAAAAAATACATAGGTAGAAATTGCCATGCTTAGTATTAATTACAAGTAGCTAGGATAAGCATAGACTTGGATTACTGTGATATTGAATAGTTTGCCTTGAAAATGAACAGAGGTCATTCTGTCCTTTTTGAGATTGCATCCAAGTACTGCATTTCAGACTCTTTTGTTGACCATGATGGCTACTCCATTTCTTTTAAGGGATTCCTACCTGCAGTAGTAGATATAAAGGTCATCTGAGTTAAATTCACCCATTCCAGTCCATTTTAGTTCCCTGATTCCTAGAATGTCGACGTTCACTTTTGCCATCTCCTGTTTGACCACTTTCAATTTGCCTTGATTCATGGACCTTACAACCAGGTTCCTATGCAATATTGCTCTTTACAGCATCGGACCTTGCTTCCATCACCAGGCACATCCACAGCTGGGTATTGTTTTTGCTTTGGCTCCATCCCTTCATTCTCTCTGGAGTTATTTCTCCACTGATCTCCAGTAGCATATTTGGCACCTACTGACCTGGTGAGTTCTTCTTTCAGTATCCTATCGTTTTGCCTTTTCATACTGTTCATGGGGTTCTCAAGGCAAGAATACTGAAGTGGTTTGCCATTCCCTTCTCCAGTGGACCACATTCTGTCAGATCTCTCCACCATGACCCACCCGTCTTGGGTTGCCCCAAGGGCATGGCTTAGTTTCATTGAGTTAGACAAGGCTGTGGTCCTAGTGTGATTAGATTGACTAGTTTTCTGTGATTATGGTTTCAGTGTGTCTGCCCTCTGATGCCCTCTTGCAACACCTACCGTCTTACTTGGGTTTCTCTTACCTTGGGCATGGGGTATCTCTTCACAGCTGCTCCATCAAAGCTCAGCCGCTGCTCCTTACCTTGGATGAGGGGTATTTCCTCACCGCCGCCTCTTCTAACCTTGAACGTGGAATAGCTCCTCTAGGTCCTCCTGCGCCGGCGCAGCCACCTCTCCTTGGACGTGGGGTTGTTCGTCTTGGCTGCCGCCCCTGGCCTCGGGCGTGAGGTAGCTCCTCCCGGCCTCTGCTTCTGATCTTGGACGTGGGGTAGCTCCTCTCCGCCGTTCCTGCGCCTTTGCAGCCTGGCACTCTCGGCCGCTGCCCTTGACCTCGGACGTGGGGTAACTCCTCTTGGCTGCCTCCCCTCAGGCATGGAGTCCTCCCGGCTTCTGCCCCTGGCCTTGGACGTTGGGTAGCTCCTCTCGGCCGCGCTCTGTGTGCCGTCATGAGAAACCTTGGGCTGGAAGAAGCACAAGCTGGAGTCAGGACTGCCCGGAGAAATATCAATAACCTCAGATATGCAGATGGCACCACCCTTATGGCAGAAAGTGAAGAGGAACTAAAAAGCCTTTTGATGAAAGTTAGAGTGAAAAAGTTGGCTTAAAGCTCAACATTCAGAAAACGAAGATCATGGCATCTGGTCCCATCACTTCATGGGAAATAGATGGGGACACAGTGGAAACAGTGTCAGACTTTATTTTGGGGGGCTCCAAAATCACTGCAGATGGTGACTGCAGCCATGAAATTAAAAGACGCTTACTCCTTGGAAGGAAAGTTATGACCAACCTAGATAGCATATTCAAAAGCAGAGACATTACTTTGCCAACAAAGGTCAGTCTAGTCAAAGCTATGGTTTTTCCTGTGGTCATGTATGGATGTGAGAGTTGGACTGTGAAGAAAGCTGAGCGCCGAAGAATTGATGCTTTTGAACTGTGGTGTTGGAGAAGACTCTTGAGAGTCCTTTGGACTGCAAGGAGATCCAACCAGTCCATTCTGAAGGAGATCAGCCCTGGGATTTCTTTGGAAGGACTGATGCTAAAGCTGAAACTCCAGTACTTTGGCCACCTCATGTGAAGAGTTGACTCATTGGAAAAGACTCTAATGCTGGGAGGGATTGGGGGCAGGAAGGGAAGGGGATGACAGAGGATGAGATGGCTGGATGGCATCACCGACTCAATGGACGTGAGTCTGAGTGAACTCCGGGAGTTGGTGATGGACAGGGAGGCCTGGAGTGTTGCAATTCATGGGGTCGAAAAGAGTCGGACACGACTGAGCAACTGAACTGAACTGAACTGAGGACGAGCATTTGGAGTTCCAAAGAAAGGCAAGAAGGGAGAACAGAAAGTAACTTGAAGGCCCTACCAAGTCACATGGGTTTGTATCTTGGGGGATCCCAGCTCCTTCCTTCTCTCCAATGGGGACTCTGTCTACCTTCAGCCTTCTAGGGGTCTCCAATGCACAGGTGCATCCCCTTGGGTGTTCTAAAGCAGAGCAGCATTATGCCTACGTAGGGCATGTTTCTCCTTTCACCCTTATAAAAGGGGTGATTCCTTTCTCTCCTTGATGTCATATCAAGTGTGATGATGAAAGCTGGGCCTCTGCACTGGTGTCAAATCATATCTTAGAAACAGAGTTTTGGGTGAAGTAGAGGAGAATAGCTTTATTGCTTTGTCAGGCAAAGGGACCTATCAGGCTTTTGCTTTGAAAAACTGTGTCCCAACCTGGAAGGATTTGATGAAGAGTTTTATAGCAGTGGTTCAAGGGTGGGGTTGCTACTTAAGATTAGGGTGTGTGCAGGGCCTGCACTTTAATCTGGTCTCTGGTAGTCTGGTCCACTAATCTTAATTAGGGGATTCTTAACAGAACAGAGCTGCTCTGTTCCCTTTAATCTTACTTCAGGTGGTTTCTTGGTTGCTTCTCCCTTGATTAGCAACTGTTGCAATCTGCCCTCTGGAACTCAGGAAAGGTCATGGAGGCTGGAGTCTTTTTTTTTTTTTTTAATTTTTAAAAATGAAATTGTAGGTAGTCTTTATTAATGAATATTCAAGCAGTTTTCTTCTTTTGATATTGCAAACAATGTTGTAATGAGTAAATATATATATATACATATAGATATATCTATATCTATCTATACAGATATAGATATAGCTATCTATATCTATAGCTATCTATATCTATATATCTTCTGTGCACATGACATTTTATCTGTAGGATACATTCTTAGAAATGGAATTCTTGTGTTAAGGTCATCTGCATTTAAAATTTTTAAAGTTTGTATTAATTAGAGTCTTGCTTATAAGAAATGGGGAACAGAAGGGCTTATGTGCTCAGCAGCCCCACAGGTCCTGCTCAGTTTCAAGTATAGCAGCCTGCACATCAAGCTCTAAACAGAAAAGGATCAAGAACAGTAATGGAACTTGGTGGTAAATGGAAAAGTGATGCCGTGATGGATGGTCCTCTGCAGCTGGGAAAGAAACCTCTGCTATTCTCTCCTCTGGTTTACAACTAGTATCTCAATCATCTGACTAATGGTCAGGGTATAGTCTGAGAACAGGATAGAATATTTCAAATCTGAACCATCCATGGAAAATTTGAAGGAGGAGAAGGGGAGAAGGCGGAGGATGCTTGAGTATGAACTACTTTAATTTATATTTTTTCCCCAAACTCCTGACTGATTGACAATGAAGACATTAAAGAGTTTTAGGGAGGAATAACTCAAGTGTAAGACACAATTTTGATCATGGAGTCCTTCAAGCTTGGATTGTGTTAAGCGGGTAGTGAAAGGGCCAGATAATAGCTTTGAGTATCTACAAATCAAAGGAAAGAAGATGCCGCTGAGTTATAGAAAAAGTGGCAAAAGAGGAGAAAAAACTGAAGCAGGAGAGAAGTTCAAAAAAGGAGATAAATAGAGACCCATGAAAATCTGCCTGTGTTACACTATCTCTGCTATCATTCTCGTTGTAATTACCATAAAGTTAGTCTCTGTTTCACATAAATTCTTTCTGTACCTTTCCTATGATACTGAATACTCCATAAGGTTGGGGCATATGTTGTATGCCTTTTGTGCACTGCTAAAGCATCACTCTGAGCCTGGTGCCAGGAGGGAAATGAGTACTCCATAAACACTCATTTATGAGGGTTTTGATCAGGGATGGCTAAAGGACCAAGCTGCAGAGTGGAAAAAGCTGGAATACATCAATGATGCATTTTAGAGAAATCACTGTTTTGCCTTTACCTTAATTTTCAAGGGAATTTTTCTTCAATGTCAGTTTGCTGTTAGCGCTATTAAAAAGAGAGACAAGGAGGTAAAACTAATTCTCTTTCCCTAATCCTCTGAGACTTGAGAACTTGGTGTTAGTACAGCCAAGAAAACCATCAGCATTTTAGGTAAAAGGATTCCTCAGAACCACCTCGCCCTCCCACTTGCTTTTGGACTCTTGCTTCGTGATAAACATTTGTTAAGTTCAGGACACAACCAGGCTCCCAGAGGACTGAGAATAGAAACTCTGCCAAAGGGGAGACATTAGGGAAGGGACGCATGGGGCCATAATTTTCTCCTCACATAAGGATGTTTAATAAACCACATGATACTGATCTAAACTGTGATGAAGAGCTAGTTCAGTGTGATAAAGCTCGGAAAATACCACTTCTGACAAATGGTGAAAATTAAGTTAAACACTCAGAAAAGGACTGAAGCACCAGTTCTAGACACATAAACAACAGAAGCCACCCTTCAACTTGATAGTTATATAAGCCTCTCTCATCAACCACCAAGAATTTTATTGAGCAGTCAACTTTCCTAGTGGTGGGGGCGACAGACTGCAGGGCACCAAGGGCAAGTTTATGGGAGCCATGGAGAAAAATAGTGTTGGGTTTTTTTCTTTCTCCCTTCCTCCCATCCACCTCTCTGGACCACTTAGCTGAGCTTGTTCTGAAATCTACCATAGAAAAGGCCTTGATTATCAAATGTAATATTCACGTAAGATTGTGTCGTTCAGCCTCATGTTGGGGAGTATACAGGGCTTCAGTGTTCCTTAATAAATTACCTCTTCGTGTAGCAATTAACCCCCTTCTGTGAAGGTTCAGTGTTTCCTTGGGCTTGTGCCAGTGCTAACAGCTATGGCTTAGCATTCTTTTTAATGGGCTGCAATTACTGCTGAGAGCAGGGAAACATAAAATATTAACACTTAAGCATCTTTTACACTTCTTTGAACGTTAGATTATGTTGAAAATATAACTGACTTTTCATTCTTAAACCCGATATTTGCTTAGAATTCCACAGGACCCATGAAAATGTTTCAGTAAGTGGTTTCTGTTGATTTATTAACTCCCATGAAAGCTTAATGGAAATCCCTTGCCACCAAATATTGGATATGTTTTATGGATGCTTACAAAAGTCTTGTTTACCAATTCAATGGCTTCTACACATTTCATAGAAGATAAATTATCTGGAGCACAACTCGATGGGAGTCCCATTTTTCTCCTTCTGGTGCCATCTGTTGGGAAGAAGAGGACAGAAGCTTTAAGCTATCCAGCTGCCATGTGTTGGTGAAGCTGAATTGGGCTCTTCTTAAAAATCTCATCACTATTATCTTTATTCAGGTTACTTTGCCTTTTTTGTTATTATTATCTGTTGATGTGAAGATCTAATGAGATAAGTCATGTGAAAATGTTGGTAATCTGTACTCTCTTTTCTCTACATAGCACATATATGTAGAATGCAATATATATTTATATATCCACTGCATATACTATATACATAACATATACATGTAGATTTAGATTTTATACTTTATATAACACAGACACATAGTATATAGTGTGTATATACTATATGTTATATGTAATATATATACTATATATTATATCTAGTATATACACGATGGGTTATGTATTGATGCAATATATACACTGCATATATATATATATATAAACACAGAAAAACACAAACTTTTTGGCCAACCCGATATCTATACGGAGACTAGGGAATAATAGGTCTTGTGTATATATACATATATATATATAAAATATAGCATTGTGTATATATATATATAAAATATAGCATTGTGTATATATATATATAAAATATAGCATTGTGTATATATATATATAAAATATAGCATTGTATATATATATAAAATATAGCATTGTGTATATATATATAAAATATAGCATTGTATATATATATAAAAGACATGTACATAGTCTGTGTGTGCACACACACTATAGCTTCCCAGGTGGTGCTAGTGATAAAGAACCTGCCTGTCAATGCAGGAGATTTAAGAGACATGGGTTTAATCTCTGGATTGGGAAGATCCCCTGAAGGAGGGCATGGCATCCCACTCTACTATTCTTGCCTAGAGAACCCCATGGACAGAGGAGCCTGGTGGGCTATAGGGTCCGTAGGTTGCAAAGAGTTGGACTCAGCTGAAGAAACTTAGCATGAATACATGTGCATATATGTAGTCGTTTTTGTGCCTGCATTATAAAGCTATTGAGTACTAGAGCTATAGCTAATTTCAAGAGGTTAAATGAATCCATTCCATGATTTCAGATGATTAAAAGTCTAAATCCATTAATACTGACATATTTTCTTCTTTGTTATCTCTAGAGATAGCTATCACATAGAGTTAATTTTAGAAGTAGCCTAAGCACTCTTAAGTATGGAAATATTTTCTACACCACCAAATAAATAATTTTAATAACTACTCACTGATTTCTCATGAACTAAATATATTTAATTCTCTAATGTTCATTTCAATGGTTTTACCTTTTAAAAATGTCTTTGTATTTTTCTAGCAAGACTTGCAGCATTAACTATGTGTAGATTGATTGATATCAAGCTTTATTCTGGTTTTTGTAAACATTATTTTTTATGCTAATATTGTCTCTAAAGTGCCTTCCTATGTTTAGTTAAATGGGATGGCTGAGAAACTCTTCCTTATGAATTACTGAATCATTTTATCATTTAACATAAATTTAACATATGTATAAATTTAACATAAATTTTAACATAAATCTATTTCTTCTTACTCCTCATTTAATAAGCTGAAAGTAAAAACAAAAATCATGTTGACCTCTTCACTTTGTAAACAAAAGATTCAGGTACTGTTTAAATTCAAATACATTTTTTTTTGCTTGCTTGCAACTGTGGCACTCTTAGAATTTCCTCAATGAGATGGAGTAGCCCTCTAATACAGAGACTGGCAAACTATGGCCTATAGTTCAAGTCTATCACAGCCCATTTTTGTAAATAAAATTTTATTTATAAATAAACAATCTCATTGTTACAGGGATGACTCCATTTTGACTCCATGTTAGATCTTTCTCTTCGACTTTAACCTTTGCTTTTCACTGCTTTTGAAATTATAATCATACATAAGGGCCTGCCTCAGGGAACCCTGCCCCTCTGCCTGACTGTTAAACTAAAGTGCCTTTGTTCAGCTAACAAAGAGACAATTTGACCCTGTGCATCTGTGAATGGCTACAGAAAAGAAGAAAGTAACACACTCCCCCACCTCCTTCCACAGGCCGGCCATTCCAAGAGATACTTGCAAGACTAATAGCTTTTTACTTTACTTTACCTCCTCCCCCTCTCTGTACTATAAAAGAACATGGTTTCCAGACCCTGACAAGATGGCTATTTTGAGACATTAGTCTGACGTCTTCTCAGACTACTGGCTTTCCTAAGAAAGTCGTTATTCCTTATCTCAGCACCTTGTCTCCAATTTATTGACCTGTTAGAGCAGTGAGCAGAGTGAGCTTAGACTAGGTAACAACATTCACTCATTTATGTGTTGTCAAGCTGAGCACTGAAGAATTGATGCTTTTGAACTGTGATGTTGAAGACTCTTGAGAGTCCCTTGGACTGCAAGGAGATCAAACTAGTCAATCCTAAAGGAAATCAGTCCTGAATATTCATTGGAAAGACTGATGCTGAAGCTGAAGCTCCAGTACTTTGGCCACCTAATGCAAAGAATTGATTCATTGGAAAAGACTCTGATGCTGGGAAAGATTGAAGGCAGGAGGAGAAGGAGGTGACAGAGGATGAGATGGTTGGATGGCATCACCAACTCGATGGACGTGAGTTTGAGCAAGCTCCAGGTGTTGGTGATGGACAGGGAAGCCTGGTGTGCTGCAGTCCATAGGGTCACAAAGAGTCAGACACAACTGAGCAACTGAACTGAACTGAAATGATGGCTGCTTTTGCACTTCAGTAGCAGAGTTGAGCAACTGTAAACAGACTCTATGGCCCATAGGTCTGCAGATAGTTACTATATGGCCTTTACAGAAAAAGTTTGCCAGTCCCTGAATATAGACAGACATTTAGAATCACTAATTATGCAACTATGGAACCAAGCATTCACATACAGTATTTTTAGCTGTATTAATAAATGCATCCAATCATGGGATAATTTCTATGTGTATTTTATATTCCATGTCAAGCATGTTTACATTTAATTGCTTGTTTCTACATCTCTCTAGATCTGGAATCTACCAAACTTTCCATGAATTCAAGGTTCTTTTGTCTTTTTTTGGGGTTACTGAAATATCAAAGTTTCCATGATGGTTGAAAACATGAGTTTTTGGGGCTAATAAGTCATGATTCAAAACCAAATGTGTCACCTGCTAGGTACCCAGAAGCAATATGTGTCCTTGGGTGTATCACTTGAACATTCTTAATCTTATTTCTTCTTTTAGAAAATGAAGGTAATAAGAATATCCACCTCGTACGTTTAGTATGAAGATTAAATTAAAAATATTATAATGTATGTATGTTACACAAGAGCACTTGATGTATAGCTTATAGTGTTTTTTATGATAGCCAAATGTACAATAAAAATTAATAATTATAGTAAAATAGTAGCTGCTCTCATTTTTCACTTTATGTATTACATATAATCTTTAGTCTTCCACCTAAATCAGTAACTCTAATTACTTCTTTGACTCATAATAAAACTTAGCAGTTCCTTCTGAATCATAATGATGTGACATGAGGCAAAACAGAACTCTTAGTTTATGTTTCTTGATTATCCTTTCTCAGTGAGTCTCTCTGTCTCCAGATGCAATTAAAATATTATGTGTTTTTCTAACACACCAAACAATTCTCAGTCCCTGAGCACAGTAGAATCTCAAACTGATTAAATGATTAAGGAAGAGGAAAATCCCAGAGACGCCCAATGATGACAGCTAAACATCAGAGATATCAAGAACACTCACATTCACATTGCCACTAGGGAAATCCAGAACACCCATCCATGGCAGATGATGCGACACTGCTTAAATACTGTCAGGCAGATTCTTATCCATCCAGCAGTTTTTGGTGCTTTTGCCTACACTGGACATTTTCACCTCTTACACATACTTGTCATAGCATCTGAAGTTTTACCATTAGAGAGTAATGTATTTGAGGATTCTCTTTCCACTTTATCAAATAGGCAAATAACTCCCCATTGAAAAATAATTTCTCCTTCCTCTGAAATCTGAATTTTGCTTGCCACTGTTTCATAGCCTGCGGCATATATTACCTTATGATTATTTGCATATTAACCTGAATCTCTTCCGTATTAATTCTCTGTATGCCCTGGACATGCCCCTGCAAACAGGCATTTCTCAGGACTCTTACCACTCAGAAAACTGTTTATTTTCTACAAGACTTTGTATCTTTAAAAATATACTCTGTAAGAATTCTATTACCAGTTAATAAAAGCTATAATATATTGGTCAAATAATCTTTTCTGCTATGGACTGAACATTTGTGTCCTTTTCCTGAAATTTATGTGTTGAAACCTTAATCCTTGATATGATGATATTTGGAAAGTTAATTAGGGCTAGATTAAGTCATGGGAGTGGAGTCCTCATGATGGGATTAATGTCCTTGTAAAAGAGGAAGAGACAAAATCTTTCTCCCCTCTGTGAGGTTATAACAAGAAGGCATGCATATGAAGTTGCTTCAGTTGTATCCGACCCTTTGCAACCCTGTGGACCATAGCCCACCAGTTCCTCTATCCATGGGATTTTGCAGGCAAGAATACTGGAGTGGGTTGCCATGCACTCCTCCAGAGGATCTTCCTGACCCAGGGATCGAAATTACATCTTTTACATCTCCAGACTTGGCAGGCGGTTCTTTACCAGTAGCACCCCCTGGGAAGCCCAGCAAGAAGGCATCCATTTGCAAACCAGGAAGAGGACTTTAATCAGGAAATGAACCTTATCTTGGACACCCCAGTGTCCCAAACTGTGAAAAATAACTATCTATCATTTAAGCTACTTAGACTATGGTATTTTTGTTATAGCAGCTAGAATTGATTAAGAGCCTCTGTAACTGAATATTTACTTTTGGCAGGTAAAGTTGGTTGCTTAACTTCATGTCCAATCCCCATTCCCTTCTCCCTTGCCTACTTCCACTTATAGAATCTCCCAAAAATATTGCTTGTCTTTGCAGCCTCCTTTGGAGCTAGGTGCAAATCAATCAATCCTAAAGGAAATCAACCGTGAATATTCTCTGGAAAGACTGACGCTGAAACTGAATACTTTGGCTACCTGATTCAAAGAGCTGACTCATTGGAAAAGACCCTGATGCTGGGAAAGACTGAAAGCAAAGGAGGAACGGGGGTAGCAAAGGATGAGATGGTTAGATAGCATCAGTGACTCACTGGACATGAATTTGAGCAAACTCCGGGAATAGTGGAGGACAGAAGAGCCTGGTATGTGGCAGTCCCTGGGGTCACAAAGAGTCAGACATGACTTAGCAACTGAACAACAAATTGCAGCTATGTGTAGCCATGTGACAGATCTGGGCAGTAAAATGTAGGAAGAGTCTGCTCAGACTGTGGAGAGTGCTTTGGATTTTCTAACAAAAAGGATAGATGTCACTGGTCCAGCTTTTTCCCTCTTGCCTGACTTGAACATGAACCTAAGGCTTGCGGCTCTAGTGCTATCACACTTCTAAGCTGATGCTTCTCTGTGTTAAGAGTGATGAATGGATAGATAGAGCCTGAGTCCTTGATGGCATTGCCAAGCCACTGAACCTAATGCTATAGCCAACTCCCAAACCATGCTTTCGGAGAAGGCAATGGCACCCCACTCCAGTACTCTTGCCTGGAAAATCCCATGGACGGAGGAGCCTGGTAGGCTGCCGTCCATGGGGTCGCTGGGAGTCGGACATGACTGAGTGACTTCGCTTTCACTTTTCACTTTCATGCATTGGAGAAGGAAATGGAAACCCACTCCAGTGTTCTTGCCTGGAGAATCCTAGGGACGGGGGAACCTGGTGGGCTTCCGTCTATGGGGTCGCACCTAGTCAGACACGACTGAAGCGACTTAGCAGCAGCAGAAGCAAACCATGTTTTATCATACAGTGAATCTCCTTCAATTTCTTTAGGTCATGTAAGTGTATTTAATGATGCTTGCAATCAAATACAGTCCTATTTGTTCAACAGATGATGAAAATATCAGCAGGATTTAAAACACTATGTGAAAGATATGATTAAAGATCATACAGCAACATATATATATATTATATATATAAAGTAATTAAAATAGCACAGACCTTAAGAACAAGGATTCAGTTTTATGTCCCAGCCCCATTACCCACTAGTTTACTTAGGCCTTATTTCATAGTTCTCAGGCTCAGTTTCTGTGTCTGTAAATTGGGCAGAATTATGTAATAAAAGGACTATAAGAATTGAATGATAAAAATACATGAAGACACTTGGGACATAGTAAGTGCTCAATAAAGATGAAAATTTTAAAATTATTTATAATGTTATGGATGATGTCATCCTAAAGAACTGAATTCATATCTATTGTGCTTTATTGAGGTTCTACTTTACAAATTCATGACAGTTCAAATTTTTGGATTCCATACTATTCTGCATCAGTTTGACATCAATAAATAAACTCATTTCTACTGACTATGCCTTTCAAAAGAGACAGAAAAGGATAGCACAGAAAGGTTGGGAGATATTATTCCTGTGTTGGTTTATCATGCTATTCTTTCTGTACCTCTATCATAATCACAATCTGTCACAATTAGAAGGCAATGGCATCCCACTCCAGTACTCTTGCCTGGAAAATCCCATGGACGGAGGAGCCTGGTAGGCTGCAGTCCATGGGGTCGCTGAGGGTTGGACCGACTTCACTTTCACTTTTCACTTTCATGCATTGGAGAAGGAAATGGCAACCCACTCCAGTGTTCTTGCCTGGAGAATCCCGGGGACGGGGAGCCTGGTGGGCTGCCGTGTATGGGGTCGCAC
Organism: Bos javanicus; assembly: GCF_032452875.1. Lineage (NCBI taxonomy): Eukaryota > Metazoa > Chordata > Mammalia > Artiodactyla > Bovidae > Bos > Bos javanicus. The sequence goes on along the minus strand of NC_083883.1, from coordinate 23,663,702 downwards.
AGAGTCGGACACGACTGAAGTGACATAGCAGTCACAATTAGATTAGTTCCCAATTAAGGTTCACTAGAGTTAAGTTAGGGCTTCCCAGGTGGCTCACAGGTTAAAGCATCTGCCTGCAATGCGGGAGACCTGGGTTTGATCCCTGGGTCAGGAAGATCCCCTGGAGAAGGAAATGGCAACCCACTCCAGTATTCTTGCCTGGAGAATCCCATGGATGGAGGAGCCTGGTGGGCTATACAGTCCACGGGGTCGCAAAGAGTCGGACACGACTGAGAAATTTCACTTTCATACTTTTAGAGTTAAGTTATTGGAACTAATAATAATTGAGATTTATTACTAGAATTTATTTAAATTAATAGAATTAATATCTCAATTGCCAAAATTAATCTGAATCATCCCATCCAGTCACAGAATGCTTGTTATTCCTCTTGTTTACTCAGTGTTCAAAGATTTTATTTATTCAGTTTCAGATTAAAAAAAAAAAAAAACCTTAATAGCTTTTCTTTTTCTCCTTCTACTCAATTTGGAAAAGGACTCATTCCTGGTTACCATAGCTAAAGCAGGAGACATCAAATAGAAGAAAGGAATGATTTATATGAGAAAGAACGAAAATAAAAATCACTCCTCACTTAGAGGAAGAGACTGGGACCGAGTCAAAATAGTTCGAGATGAAAGCTTAGCAACTTTGCACATTTTAAGCGCTGCCTGGAATCCTGACTGATGGGGCATTCTGGAAGAAGGCTTAAGCAAATAAGTACACGAAGAGGAACACTGAAGTCGTTTCATGCTGTGGCTGTTTTAATCTTCGGGCATGGACTAGTAATTATTTTCCTAGGGGTGGGAGGAAAAGTAACCAGGGGATTTCTGGGGCCCATAATGGTCTGCTGTGGTATGCAATGAGGATCGAATGTTCTACCACAAGATTACAGGACTCTCCTGACCAGTGCCGAGCCGAATCCACACGCGAGCCTTTACGTGTCATCTCAGCTGGAGTTTGTGGGGAATCTTTATCATGCAGCCTGGGCTTTGGAATAAGTAAAATCTTATTAGCCATTATCTTAGAAGTTGAATGAATCCATGGTTCTCAGAGAGGTATGCCTTTAGAATTTAAATTCTCTCTTAGGTAACTACAAAGCCAAAACTTGAAAAAAACTCAGAGTCTTTGTAACAGAGAAGAAATGATAAAGCATCCAGGAAAGATCAAAAATAGCAAACTTCGTTAAGCGACATTCTTCTTGTGTCAATCATGTGTTTTCATATGTTTTTTTCTTGGTAAGGAAAGTCAAGCTATCTGAGTCTGTCCTCTCAGATAGGAGACAGCATTTATTTATTTAGGTTGTGCCATGCAGCTTGGGGGATCTTAGTTCCCCAAGTAGGGATCCAACCCATGGCCCCTACAATGGAAGCATGGAGCTTAAACTACTGTGACTTTGTATTTCTCCCTGTGCCTTGTGCCTGGGATGACGTTAAAGTTGTCCATTTTGGTGCTCTCTGATGACCTAGAGGGGTATGGTGGGGGAGTGGGTGGGAGGATTAAGAGGCAGGGATTTACGTGTACTTATAACTGACTCATATTGCTGTACAGCAAAAACTAACACGATTATAAAGCAATTGTCCTCCAATTAAAAATTAAAGATAAAATAATAGAAATAATAAATAAAATTGTCCATATTGAAGAAAGAAGAGGGACAAAACACTCAAGTTCCTGGGAAGATCCCTCATCTCTCATGACATTATTCTCTTACTTCAGAGTCTATTATTTCCCTAAATTATGTATGACTTAAATCCTGTTAATTTCTCTTCACCTCCTCATTGCAGATATAAGATATTAAAAATAATGATGTCATTCGGAGGGTGACTGGTTTCAAAAAAAGGGATTTCTCTGCTGTTTACATGTTTGGTGGACATTTGATGAAAAGTTCTTTGAGGTTAAGTCTTGTACTTATGTTCATCATTTCTGTACAAATTGAAGCTAGAGTAACCTTCCCTGGGTATTATTTTTCTTGTGTTATTAATGAGCCATGGTTTCTCCTGTCTGTGCTCCTTCTACAGTCTCAGTTCAGTCGCTCAGTCGTGTCCGACTCTTTGCGACCCCATGAACTGCAGCGCACCAGGCCTCCCTGTCCATCACCAACTCCTGGAGTTCACTCAAACTCATGTCCATTGAATCGGTGATGCCATTCAACCATCTTATCCTCTGTTGTCCCCTTCTCCTGCCTTCAGTCTTTCCCAGCATCAGGGTCTTTTCAAATGAGTCAGTTCTTCACATCAAGTGGCCAAAGTATTGGAGTTTCAGCTTCAGCATCAGTTCTTCCAATGAATATTCAGGACTGATTTCCTTTAGGACAGACTAGTTGGATCTCCTCGCAGTCCAAGGGACTCTCAAGAGTCTTCTCCAACACCACAGTTGAAAAGCATCAGTTCTTCGGTGCTCAGCTTATTTTATGATACAGCTCTCACATCCATACATGACTGGCTAGCCCTAAACCCCCAGTCTCTTTTCTCCTCTCTCTTCTACTTGAACTCAATTACTAAGGTCCAGATAAACTTGGTTCCTGATCATTCTTCTTCCAACATTCCATGTCATTCTGCATTTGTGTTCATTTGCTTGTCCCCTCATTTTGGAATGTCCTTGTCAACTTCCTGTGTGTCAATCTGACTCATGCATCATGGGCTAAATGAAAAGTCTCTTCCTGCATGAGGCCTGTGATGGTCACTGTGGTCTGATACTTTCCTCTTCTAAACTCCTACAGTATTCCATTTACACCACTATTAGGCCACTTTTTACTCTTTGCCCTTGACTAAGCTATCTGAAGATCTGCCTTCATTATTCGAGGTGCATTTATTGATTGCCCTCTCTGCATCAATAACTGTTCTAGGAACAAGAGGTGCTGTGGTAAAGCAAACAAATGTGAGTCCTACATTCATGAAGCTCCAGGGTTTCTCTTATATTAAACTGAACTTCTTGGGGACATCCACTTCACCTTTTTAGTTTACATAGAATGCTTCAAACATGGAAAATAATTCCTAATTTGTATTAAATAAGTAAATCAATGGTTTCCAACCTTTAAAGACCCCGTGCTCTCTTATAACCAATATTTTGTCATGTGCTTTTCACTATGCTGGAAGAAAAGTAACAACGACATCATCAATCTGTGCACATAGGGGTTTCCTAGGTGGTGCTAGTGGTAAAGAACTCATTTGCCAACACAGGAGATGTCAGAGGCATGTGTTCGATCCCTGGGTCGGGAAGATCCCCTGGAGAAGGAAATGGCAAACCATTCCCATAGTCTTGTCTGGAGAATCCCATGGACAGAGGAGCCTGGTGGGCCCAATGAGTCCATGGGGTTGCAAAGAGTTGGACACAGATGAAGTGACTTAGGATACATGCAGCATTTGTACACATAATGTCAAAAACAATATATCTCCATGTAAACAGAATAGTCTCAACTGACATATATACAATTATATGTATAAAACAGATAACTAATGAGAACCTCCTGTATAGCTTAGGGAACTACTCCATGCTCTATGGTTACCTAAATGGGAAGGAAATTCAAAAAAGAGGGGATATGTGTAGACATATAGCTGGTTCACTTTGCTATACAGCAGAGACTAACACAACATTGTAAAGCAGCTATACTCCAATAAAAGCTGTTTTAAAAAAGACCAATAAAAGAAAAGCAATTGATAACAATATGCATTTCATTATGTAAATGCCTAGACAGGGCTACTTAGATACAGTGAAGTAGTCAGGTGAATGAGTTTAGATTCTTCATAAGCAAAATGATAAGGATGCATGCCCCATATGAAAAGCAGGAAAATGAAATGGTGGAGGGATGACTGACACTAAAATGCAAACTCCTATGTGGGTAGGTTGTAACAACCTAGATCCATGTGTGTATAATAAGGGAAAGAGGGAAATAACCTTAATCAAAGTTGGGATAACATGCCAAAGAAAATTGCAGAGCAACAAAGTGGAGCCATGAGAAAGTGTGACAGTCTGACAAATGAGCCATATCGCACTTGTAAGGGAAAGGTCAAAATAATTCATACGAAATGACCCCGGACAGAGTCGTGACAGAGTAGCACAGAAAACATATCTTCTATTTTAAATTCCTGCCACATGTTGGGGAATACTTTCAGTTTCTGCTATTTATTAAGATTTGAAGGCCAAATATTTTGGCAGGTGGTAGGCAGAAGAGGGTGGGCTGAGAAAAAAGAAGAGTAATATACACAGGAGACTGTAGAAAACTGTTTTAGGATATGTTTCTGAGGGAAGCATAAGAGGAAAATAAAAATGAATAGGGAACTCACTTCTGCTTCTGGTAACAGTTGAGGAACTAGTATTGAAGTAGTCTGTCCACTGTAAACACATATCTGCACAAAATATAGGAAACAACTGGATTCTGATGTTGGACAAGAGTCAGTGCAAGACTATGATTGCCAGGAGATGGAAAACAAATCAGGTGTCTCATCCCATCACTCTGGTGTTTGTTGTGAATCCAGGAGGCACAGCCTACCTGGAGCATGGCTGTCTTGCTGAGCCTGGGGCTAAGTTCAGAGCCCAGGGAGGTTGAGAGAGCTAGTACGTGCAGGGCAGAAAGCCAAAGAAGAAGGAGAGATGCAGAGAAAGCATACAAAAGGAAGAGAATTCCAGAAAAACATCTACTTCTGCTTCATTGCCTACACTAAAGCCTTTGATTGTGTGTATCACAACAGACTGTGGAAAATTGTTAAAGAGATGGGAATACCAGACCACCTGACCTGCCTCCTGAGAAATTTGTATGCAGGCCATGAAGCAACAGTTAGAACTGGACATAGAATGACAGGTTCCAAATTGGGAAAGGATTACGTCAAGGCTGTATATTGTTACTCTGCTTATTTAATATATATATATATATATGTTAACTTATATATGCAGAGTACATCATGTGAAATACCAGGATGGATGAAGCACAAGCTGGAATCAAGATTACTGGGAGAAATATCAATAACCTCAGATATGCAGATGACACCACCCTTATGGCAGAAAGCAAAGAGGAACTAAACAGCCTCTTGATGAAAGTAAAAGAGGAGAGTGAAAAGCTGGCTTAAAGCTCAACATTCAGAAAACTAAGATCATGACATCTGGTCCTATCACTTCATGGCAAATAGATGGAGAAACAATGGAAACAGTGACAGACTTTATTTTTTTGGGCTGCAAAATCACTGCAGATGGTGACTGCGGCCATGAAATTAAAAGACACCTGCTCCTTGGAAGAAAAGCTATGACAAACCTAGACAGCATATTAAAAAGCAGAGGTATTACTTTTCAAACAAAGATCCATCTAGTCAAAGCTATGGTCTTTCCAGTAGTCATGTATAGATGTGAGAGCTGGACCATAAAGAAAGCTGAGCACCAAAGAACTTATGCTTTTGAACTGTGGTATTGGAGAAGACTCTTGAGAGTCCCTTGGGCAGCAAGGAGATCCAACCAGTCCATCCTAAAGGAAATCAGTCCTGAATATTCATTGGGAGTACTGATGCTGAAGCTGAAGCTCCAATACTTTGGCCACCTGATGCGAAGAACTGACTCATTTGAAAAGACCCTGATGCTGGGGAAGATTGAAGGCAAGAGGAGAAGGGGACGACAGAGGATGAGATGGTTGGATGGCATCATGGACTCTATGGGCATGAGTTTGAGCAAGCTCTGGGAGTTGGTGATGGACAGGGAGGCCTGGTGTGCTGCAGTCCATGGGGTTGCAAAGAGTTGGACATGACTAAGCAGCTGAACTGACTGACTATGTAAAAGTCCCCTTGGATCTAGAATGCAACTCTGTGTGACTGGAGAAAAACAATTACTGGGGAAAGACAAGTAGCCAGGAGATATAAGATGATCTGTCAGGCTCAAGAGGAGTTTGAATTTGTTCTGGTTAGAGTGGAAAAACCTCCTTAAACATCTGGAGCACTAGGAGAGGCTGCAGAAAAGCCATGCCTTAGAAGTGCGGCCAAATTAGTTCCTCATGGCTTTGCCTAATAAAGCTGAATAACAAGACTCCATAGGAATCAAGCTAATCCACATTTAATTGCTGCTGGAACAAAAATTCAGCACTCTTTAAAGGAAGACAACAAAACGGAGAATGTCAACATCATAACATCTACCCCACTGAGAACTGACTCAATGTGTATTCAATAGGTAAAAGCAGATTCCCAGTCACCCTCCTGATCCATCTATAGTGTCTAATAAATGTGTCATTTGGAGTCCCAGGAAAAGAGAAGGGGAAAATTGAAGAATATTTGAAGAAATAACATTCAAAAAATTTCCAACTTGATGAAAATATAAACACAGTTTCAAGAAGCCAAATGAATCACAAACAAGGAGAAATGCAAAGAAAACTACAAAGGGGAACATTATAGTGCAATTGCTAAAAGTGATAAGACAGAGAAAAATCTCAAAGGCAGCCAGAGGAAAATACAAATTTTGTACCAGGAAACAGAGACAATGATTACCACTGACTTTATCAGAAACAGTGCAAACCAGAGGACAAGCAATGACATTTTTAAAGTCCTTAACAAAACAAAATTCTTGTTAATCAAGGGATCTGAATCATGCAGCAACATGGTTGAACCTAGAGATGATCATACTAAGTGAAGTAAATCTAATGGAGAAAACCAGATACTATATGACCTCACTTACACGTGGAACCCAAAATACAACAGAAATGAACAAAGCTACGAAACACGAACAGATTCACAGTCATAGAGAACAGACTTGTGGTTACCAAGGGGAGGAGGCTGTGGGAGGGAGGGCTGGAAGTGTGGAATTTGCAGATGCGAACTATTGTATATAGGATGGATAAACAGCAAGTTCCTGTTGTATAGCACAGGGAACTATATTCAGTATCCTGTGATAAGCCATAAGAGAAAATAAAACTGTTTAATATATATATTAATGATATAATATATATGGCATTTTTAAAAGCAATATAATTATAGTAACTGTACTTTTTAGTAACTGAAATAGCACCGAAACTCTATCCAGCTATATGAAGTTGAAAATGCTCTAGTAAGTAATTTAGCTTATTTCAAAAGAGGAAGGTCTGAAATTCATAACAGTGTAATTAAACTGCTTAAATCCTTTGGCGCCTGTCCTTTCTTCCTTTCTCAAGTAACACTCTCTGCAAATATTGCCTGATGGAACTTTTTCTTTCAAATAAATAAATCCCACTCAATCACTAATGAAAACTCATCCAGATCTTTACATCTCATCTTTTAGATTCAATCATATAAGAGTAATATATGTCCAAATCAATATTATCACATTTAACCTGGTCCAACAGCTGGAAAGAAACAATGAAAACATTCAGTGACAAAGGTTATTTTCAAAGGAATTTGTTTCTTGTAATGCATGAAATTAAAAGATGCATTTCCTTAGAAGGAAAGTTATGACCAACCTAGATAGCATATTAAAAGGCAGAGACATTACTTTTCCAACAAAGGTCCGTCTAGTCAAGGCTATGGTTTTTCCAGTGGTCATGTATGGATGTGAGAGTTGGACTGTGAAGAAAGCTGAGCGCCAAAGAATTGATGCTTTTGAACTGTGGTGTTGGAGAAGACGCCTGAGAGTCCCTTGGACTGAAATAAGATCCAACCAGTCCATTCTAAAGGAGATCAGTCCTGGGTGTTCATTGAAAGGACTGATGTTGAAGCTGAAACTCCAGTACTTTGGCCACCTCATGCGAAGAGCTGACTCATTGGAAAAGACCCAGATGCTGGGAGGGATTGGGGGCAGGAGGAAAAGGGGATGACAGAGGATGAGATGGCTGGATGGCATCACCAACTCAATGGGCATGAGTTTGAGTGAACTCCGGGAGTTGGTGATGGACAGGGAGGCCTGGCGTGTGCTGTGGTTCATAGGTTCATGACTGAGCGACGGAACTGAATGCCTATGAAAATTCCTTTTACTTTGATGTGATTAATCTAATTTCCTTCAATCTCAAGGATTACCTCATTTAACTTTATCAATAGCTCTGAAAAATAAACACACCATTTTTCAATATTTTAATTTTGGCATTGAATTTATCATTAATCTTTCATTGGTTGAATGAAACAACTCTACAACAGTATCAAATAGTAAACAAAATATTCATAGTTCAGTTCAGTTCAGTCGCTCAGTCATGTCTGACTCTTTGCGACCGAAGAGTTGCCAAGTATTGGAGTTTCAGCTTCAACATCAGTCCTTCCAGTGAACACCCAGGACTGATCTCCTTTAGGATGGACTGGTTGTATCTTCCTGCAGTCCAAGGGACTCTCAAGAGTCTTCTCCAACACCACAGTTCAAAAGCATCAATTCTTTGGCGCTCAGCTTTCTTTATAGTCCAACTCTCACATCCATACATGACCACTGGAAAAACCATAGCCTTGACTAGATGGATCTTTGTTGGAAAAGTAATGTCTCTGCTTTTTAATATGCTGTCTAGGTTGGTCATAACTTTCTTCCAAGGACTAAGCGTCTTTTAATTTCGTGGCTGCAATCACCATCTGCAGTGATTTTGGAGCCCCAAAATATAAAGTCAGCCACTGTTTCCCCATCTATTTGCCATGAAGTGTTGGGACCAGATGCCATGATCTTCGTTTTCTAAACGTTGAGCTTTAAGCCAACTTTTTCACTCTCCTCTTTCACTTTCATCAAGAGGCTCTTTAGTTCTTCTTCACTTTCTGCCATAAAGGTGGTGTCATCTGCATATCTGAGGTTATTGATATTTCTCCTGGCAATCTTGATTCCAGCTTGTGCTTCTTCCAGCCCAGTGTTTCTCATGATGTACTCTGTGTATAAGTTAAATAAGCAGGGTGACAATACACAGCTTTGATGTACTCCTTTTCCTATTTGGAACCAGTCTGTTGTTCCATGTCCAGTTCTAACTGTTGCTTCCTGATCTGCATACAGGTTTCTCAAGAGGCAGGTCAGGTGGTCTGGGATTCCCATCTCCTACAGAATTTTCCACAGTTTATTGTGATCCACACAGTCAAAGGCTTTGGCATAGTCAATAAAGCAGAAATAGATGTTTTTCTGGAACTCTCTTGCCTTCTTGATGACCCAGCAGATGTTGACAATTTGATCTCTGGTTCCTCTGCCTTTTCTAAAACCAGCTTGAACATCTGGAAGTTCACAGTTTACTGAACTATTTTTTTTTTCTTCAGTATTGCTGAAACCTGGCTTGGAGAATTTTGAGCATTACTTGACTAGTGTGTGAGATGAGTGCAACTGTGTGGTAGTTTGAGCATTCTTTGGCATTGCCCTTCTTTGGGATTGGAATGAAAACTGACCTATTCCAGTCCTGTGGCCACTGCTGAGTTTTCCAAACTTGCTGGCATATTGAGTGCAGCATTTTTACAACGTCATCTTTCAGGATTTGAAATAGCTCAACTGGAATTCCATCACCTCCACTAACTTTGTTCATAATGCTTCCTAAGGCCCACTTGACTTCACATTCCAGGATGTCTGGCTCTAGGTGAGTGGTCACACCATCATAATTATCTGGGTTGTAAAGGTTTTTTTTGTACAGTTCTTCTGTGTATTCTTGCCACCTCTTCTTAATATCTTCTGCTTCTGTTAGGTTCCTACCATTTCTGTCCTTTACTGAGCCCATCTTTGCATGAAATGTTCCTTTGGTATCGCTAATTTTCTTAAAGAGATCTCTAGTCTTTCCCATTCTATTGTTTTCCCCTATTTAAGCAGCTTCCTATAAGAGTCATTGCAAATGTAGGAAAAATTTTCTTAGTATGTAATATAAATTTTTTCATATTTTTGTCATGCCACAAGTTCCTAAATAAACTATTATTCAAAGAATGTCTTACTTTTATCAATTTACGACTGCTAAACATATATATTGCTTTGAAATCACAAACATTTAAACTTTTATTATTTATTTCAAAAAACATTTATTGAAATGTTTCACCAAGATCTTTGTCTATTGGTTCACTATGAAAAATAGAATGAACTACTAAAATATTGTGATACTTGAAGCCATTTATAAAACCTTGTTTGGTGACAAATTATAGCTGGTCTAATTATCTATGGAACAAACAGTGATATTGAAAATGAAATTTTTTCCTGTTTAATATTTTTAAGAATTTCAACTATTGACACCCTTTTTTGTCTTATCAGTAATTTTGAAAACAATAGTTTCTTACAACTTTTTTCCCTTGCAAATCTTATGCATGTGAATAGTAAATATTTTCTTGAAAACAGTGAAAGCGTTAGTCTCTCTTTGCAACCTCATGGACTTAAGCATGCCAGGCTCCTCTGTCCATGAAATTCTCCAGGAAAGAATATTGGAATGGGTAGCCATTCTCTTCTTCAGGGGATCTTCCTGACCCAGGGATCAAATCCAGGTCTCTTGCATTGCAGAATTCTTTACCATCTAAGTCAATAGGGAAGCCCAAATATTTTCTTATAGGATGCTTTCATACACTTGTCACAAATATGCTTTTTACAGTTCATTACACGGTTAATTTTTCAATACTCTTTGCATCTCATCAGTACTTCTTCTTAAAACAGTAACACTGGTTAATGAAAAAGTAAAAAATTATTTTATTCATATTCCTTTCCATCATTATTCAAGTAAAATCTTGTACAGCTTGTAAGATTAGATTTTCTCCAATATTTGTATAGATTACCACATTTTGTAATCATTTGTACTACTCTCTAAGATTTGTTCTTTTTTTGGTTAAAAAACTGTTTTTTAAACATCCCAGAGACAAGATTACTTGGAAATGTGACATATCTTTAACAATATTATTAGGATTTTTTATTATAAAATGTTTCTTCAATCAAGGATTTTGCTGCTTCACTCGGGAAAAAAAAACCCAAAATCCATAGAAATTGAAGACACAATGGCGACTTTTATAGGCAAAACTAAAAAACTCAATTTTAAATAGTCAGCTGGATATTGTTGTCACTTTCCTTTGTATTTGACACTTTGAAATAAGATCTAAAGTAATACATTCATACACATGTTCAATCACAAACGGAACAACTACTAATACAAATGGAATACAAGTGTCTTGCGTTAGAAATGCAAATCCTATGACCTGAGTTTCTTGTAGCAGTGCTGTTTTCCAAACAGTTGAGAAAAATCTTTGTAACAAAGTACAGGCTTCTCTTGATTTATACAGTTGTTGCGTTTTTGGAAATTTTAACATATATGCAAACAGCTAAATATATTCTGTAATTTATATGTATAAAGGAATTAGGCTCAAGGTTCAGGTAATTGTACTGATTTAAAAATTTTAATCCGCAGAATGCAGAACAATTACTTGTAGTTCGGCACTTCTCTGAACATTGCAAGACATCTAACGTACCTGGTCCCTTCTCACTAAGTGCTAGAAACTTTTCAAACCAGGTCTCAGCCTAAACGCATGGCAGATTTCAGAAGTGTTCTCTAGAGACTATTTTGAATGACACTGGGGTAAAAGAATCATTGCGAGTTGACTGTGAGCAAGCCTTTCAGGCTACATGCTTCTAAGCTTCACAATTCAAACACTGCCCATAATACCAGATAGAGGGAGTGACAGGGAGCTGAAGTCGTTTGTGTTCCATTCTGCCTGGAGGAAAAGGTTGGCACCTTTTTCTTCCTTAAAAAAGTAACATTCTCTTGTCAAGTAATGATCCAGAGAGATCATTTTTCCCTTGTTTGTACAAAGGCACCAGAAAAGCAAATAATATACAAGATGTTCAAGAAGGATACTCCCACATTAAATCCAACATATTTAAATAAAAAGCAAGCAAGACAAGAAAAAATTAAAAAAAAATCAATTCTTAGATTTGGAAACTTTAATATATATATATAAACTGCTAAATATATTCTTTAATTGATATGTATAAAGGTGTTCGGGTCAAAAATCAATACTTAGATTTTCAAATAGAAAAATGATATACCTAACATATTCTTTTGTTTTTATTTCAACATTGCCATAGTTATAGATAAATGTGTACTATAGCTTCAGATGATCATTTCAGAGGCATGGAGGTCAGAGAATGATGGAAATTGAGTTTCACCATCTTTGTCATGGACTTGGAGCTCAGATCTTTACTCATTTGTACTATATTATGGCTGGTTTTCTAGTAAAAAATCAATACATCTTTAACTGATTGTTAATAATTTTGTCATAGGTTGGGGGTAAGCATAAATATTAAGGACTTCCCGGTGGCTCAGTGGTAAAGAATCTGCCTGGCAATGCAGGAGATGCAAGTGATACCTGGGTCAGGAAGAACCTCTGGAGAAGGAAATGATAACCCACTCCAGTGTTCTTGCTGGAAAATCTCACGGACAGAGGAACTTGGTGGGCTACAGTGCGTGGCCTGTAGGTCACAAAAGAGTCAGACACGACGTAGTGACTAAATAGCAACAAGCGTAAGTATTAACCCGATTCAAATAAGTTAACAGATCACATTTTGGAATCTTTCTTTATTGAGGACACCAGTGTGTTCTAATTTTTTCTCTCGATATTCATGCTGATTACACTCGCTATGGAATCCTAGTTTCCAGGGGGCTGAAGGTTGAGATCCTCTGAGCTGGAGTAATGGGACTGAGTGACAGAACTAGCCTGGAATGGAAAGTTTTCTGTGCCTAGTGTTTCTTCTTAATGGCAAGTATGGTGGCTGCAGAAAACTGGAAAGAGCATGGGTCCAACTCAAGACAAGCAAGGCATCACCACTCAAGGATCCCTGATTGAAAATATTTAGGTGATAAAATATATTTTAAAAGATGGTTTTCTGAATCATTATTGCTACTGAAAAAATAATAGAAGCAAGCCACAAGAAAAGTTTTATTTGGTTGAAGTCCCCACCCAAGCCCAACTCTGACACTACCAGACATTCTTGGCAATTTGGCAACCAAATAGCTTCTGTTATAGAAAGACCATGATCTTGAAAATATATAGATGCCACTCTAAGGGTGTCAGGGTCAAGAGCAAAGTTGCTGGATCCTATACCGGGCTCTACTTTCAGCCAGGGTAAGTTCTTCTGTCTCAGCCTTTCTCCCAGTCTTAGTCCCACCTATGGACCAAAGGTTTCACGTTCTCTTGACAACCTGCTCACTGCCTCTTGTGGTCACCATATCTCTTAGCCAGAAAATGCAGTAGTGGGCGGAAATGGGCTGTTGTTCCAAATTATAATTAAGGAAGGTAAAGGAGAACTTGTTCTTGAATGGTTTCCTTGCTTTGTGAAGCACTGGGTCAGAATCTCCAGGACTATTACATGTTGCTAGGCAGAGAGAAGCATCACAAAGGACCAAGTGTGTAATAGGTTCTAAACTCAGAGAGACTTGAACTTGAACCTTAACTCTTTGACTCCCTGTGTGAATCAGTCAGACCCAATTGATTCAATTGGGATTGAATCAATCCCAATTCCCCTTGTGCTCAAAGCCAATGCCTCAGATATCCTTAAGATGAGTGAGAATCAAATGAGATTCCAGGCTACCTGATATATAAGCAGAACAAATAAAAACATTACAGAAAAAGACATGCTCTATGATTTTATGAAATTATTGAGGACTAATAACTCAAATTCAGACCATTCTAATTTTCATGAACTAGAGAACAGGAAAATAAAATAGATGGCAACAACTATAGAGCAGAGCTTTTAAGCTTTTAAAGTAGAATTAACATACTTTTATTTGTAGTTCCTTAGTGGACTTAAATTTAATAGTGCTTTTTTTATTTTTGACTAGGCATGCCATGGAAACTGATATTCTCCACCAAAGTGAAAGCAGGTTTGTGGGATCTATATTTCTTTGTTTGAGAGTGCACACACATGTATAAAGACCTGATCAGAACATTCACTTGTAGGGCCATAAATGCATTGCAATGAGTCGCTTATTATTAATAGAAAAAGGCAGATTATTTTGCTAATTATCTGATGCTGAGGCTCACCTGATGCTAGTCATCTGGCACGGCTACCTGGCAGTTCTCAGCCGGGCCGTGGGGTGATGGAACCTAGAGCTGGACGGGGCTCTTTCCTTCCCACAGACCCCACACTTTTGTGTGGTTTGGGGCTACTTTTAGGAGACAGAGAGATTTTCTTTCAGGAAAAAAAAAAAAAAAGCGAGCTGAAAAGTCCATTGTATCTTCTGTAACCTGGGGAGAGAGGGGTTTCAAATCTCCTTGGTCTGGAAGGCAAGGGTGGCTGAAGGCTAACAAAGGAAACCATTTTAAGCTTGATGAGCTGAGAGAAAGGAGATCATTTGAAGCTCTGGAAAAATCCCAGAAGGTGACTTTTCTCCCTCTTAATATAAATGTGCGACTAAACCCTTAAGAGCTGATTTGATCTCTGTGTTCCTGGTGGGTACAGGTCTTGAAGGCTGCTTCTGTTAGCAACCAAGTGCCTTTCTCACCTTCTTGCCACTCAGCCAGCAAGCGATGTGGTCTTACATGGGACAGTTTACACTTAGTGCTAGAATCATCTCTGAGTTGCATGCCTGCGGTGCTAAGTCGCTTCAGTCATGTCTGACTCGTTGTGACCCCGTGGACTGTAGCCTGCCAGGCTTCTCTGTCCATGGGGTTTCACAGGCAAGAATACTAGAGTGGGTTGCCATTTCCTTCTCCAGGGGATCTTCCCAACCCAGAGATCAAACCCACATCTGCATTGGCAGGCAGATTCTTTACCACTGAGCCACCAGGTAAGCCCCAATATATGCATGACTGACTGAGTGAAAGTCGCTCAGTTGTGTCCGACTTTTTGGGGCCCCATGAACTATAGCCCGCCAGGCTCCTCTATCCATAAGATTCTCCAGGCAAGACTACTGGAGTGGGTTCCTGTGCCCTTCTCCAGGGGATCTTCCTGACCCAGGGATTGAACCTGAGTCTCTTAGGTCTCCTGCACTGGCAGGCGGGTTCTTTACCACTAGTGCCACCTGGGAAGCCCATCACCTAATTAAACGTATCATAATGTCAGCTTTTGTTGCAAATGCTTTTAGAAAAATATAACACTAATTCTGGAATGGGATGAGATTTTTTTTTTATTTCTGCATTTAATGTCCTCATATGACAAAGCTTTAAAATTTTGATTAAAAATTCCACCTTTTGTTTTTTTCCAAGCTTCTGGATGAATTTCCAAAATGCGGAAAGAAATCTTAGGCTTCCCACCTCTTGCCACGGGTTCCCTGCTTCTTCCTCTGCTCTGGAGTGAAATCACACAGTCACAATAGGCGGACGAGCAGTCTTTGAGCCATAGCTGGGACCCTGGCGTGTGGCGGGTTATTTTTGCATGGGGGGCATTAAAATGCCAGACTTCCAATTTTTGTCTCTTGGTGAAGTTATCTCTCCATTGAAGAGGCAGGCTTCAGTCCCTTTCAAAGAAATTTTGCAAGTGCAAATTATGGGAACCCAAGGGAATTAACTGTATTTCTTTAAATAAATCCCCTCCTGGTTCTTCTGAAGATGGTTGTGGTTCTCTGAGAAGTAGTAAATTTTGCCTTGAGGGAATGGGGCACGAAAACCCTCCCCACCCTCATTCTCTAGCAAGTATCCAGTCGGGTGGGTGGGGCAGCAATGGTAAGGATTAGGTAATACCCCTCCACCGCCACCCCCACCCCCCACCCCCACCCTCCTTAGACTGCAGATGTGTGAACTAGTTTAAAACTTTTATTAGGGCTTTTTATTAGACTCCAATGCAGTCCCAGCGTCTTAACAGTTGCCAACGTAGCCAGTTGCTCACAAGTTTTAACAAATTAGGAATACCTAATGCTTAAGCTATTCTTACACTTTGGGGGCAAAATCCCAAGCAAATCATAGTCTTCCTTGTGAGTCCACTCTCCCTTTATGAAACTGTGCTTCCAGGCAGAATGACACTGGAACCAGGGTTTCCTTATGGTTTTGTTAATAACAATGTGGTTCGAGTCTCTTAAGCACATAAAACCCAAGATCCTTTATCATTCTCTGCCTAGCCCTAAAGCGCCGCCTCTCAAGTCTTTGGTGGCTTTCCAAAGTCACTTTTTCTCTTGTTCTTCTTGCTCATATTCCTTAAGTGACCCTAATACTTCTGTAAGTGCTAGATTGGCATCTCTGAAGGCTGACATTGACTTTTGATCCCCAGAATAGGTATGGGGAAGCAGAAACTCCCTATCTTCCTTCTGCTTGGGAGAAGAGCTGAGAAAGAAGGGAACACCTTTCTTACCTAAGGAGACACAGCAGCCTGGTCCTTGGCTTCCAAGTTTTTATTATATGCCAGTGAGACAAGCTCACCAGGCTTTCTAGCTCCTTCTTCTGAAGAAGACATTAATGACCCCCTATTTAGACTGACTTACATAGGAGGAAGTAAGCACAAAGCCGGCTCCTTTTCTTGGTGTTAAGGTTGAAATGTGTCCATTCATCAGTCCTCAAACTTCCTTAAAGTTTCAATTCAGGCACCAAAATGAGATTGTTGTGCCCTAACAGCTGCCCTGAAACACTCATGCTTTGGGCAAATGAAATGATAGAACATGAAAATGAAAATCATTTATTGGATCACTATAATGTCAGTCAGACTTATTAAAGATATCTTAATGCAATATGCAAGGCAATGTTTTAGAAAATGAAAGCGAGTTATTGAATCATTATAAAGTCATAGTTAAACCTATTGCAAATTTCTTAATGCAATATGCAAGGCATGTGTGTAAAGATCTCTTGTCTTGTTCATAACCAATGATCAAAGATATTAGCTCAATTTATTGTATCCCTAGTTTTGCCTATTTTTGGTCAGTTTCTGTTTGACTTCCTTCCACAGTGGTTTCTTTCTGTGGCAATAGTTACACATCAAGGAATAGTTTAAGTATTCTCTGAAAAATCATGCAGATGTCAAATCATTTGTATCTCAGTTCTTTGGTTATAGGAAACATGTTGCAGATGGCAAGATTTCCCTCTCTTTTTATGGCTGAGTAATATATCTATATCAATATCTATATTATCTTCCATTACATTTTCTTTATCCATTAATCTGTTGATGGACACTTAGATGGTTTCCATGTCTTGGCAATAATAAATAATGCTTCGAAAAAGTTGAGAGTACAGATTATCTTTTTGAGTTAGTGATTTTATTTCCTTCACATATATACCCGGCAGTGGAATTTCTGGATCATATGGTAGTCCTACTTTTAATTTTTTGAAGAATCTCCATACTGTTTTCCACAGTGGCTGCTCCAATTTTCATTCCCACCAGCAGTGTGCAAGGGTTTCCTTTTCCTCAGACCCTTGCCAACTCACCATTTCTTGTCTCAGTGAAGAGCCTTATACCCATTTCTATTAAAAAACCCATTAAAGAGTGTATGTTCTTACTGCAGAATTTTAAAATATGCATTTAAGTAAATTGTCATGAAAAGTAAATTCCTTATGCTGCTGCTCTGGCAAGTCACTGACTAGAGCTTTTCTACCTCTAATAAATCTCTCTCTAAATCAGCACTTACTAATATCTACTTCAAGAAGTGCTTTAAGGAGAAAAGTAACTACTTACATTTTGGATACAAGGAAGAAGAACACCTTTCTTGTTTAGTTTTGATTTTCATTTTTTGCAGGTTGCCGATTCATGGAATTTCTTTTTTGAATGTGGATTTTTTTTTTTTTTTCTTCTTTCCTTTCTTTTTGGCTGAGCTGGGTCTTCATTTGCAGTATGTGAATATCTCTAGTTGCAGCTTGCAGGCTCTTTGGTTGCTGCACACAGGCTTTGTTGAATTGTGGCATGTGGGATCTTAGTTCCCTGACCAGGGATCCAACCCATGTCCCCTGCATTGGAAGGCAGATTCTTAACCTCTGGATCAGCAGGGAAGTCCCAGGTGTTGAGTTTTAAGAATGTGTTATTGTTGTTTTAATGTAATTTATTTGAAGGATTAATACTTTCATTTTTTATAATGACTATGTTTCACAATTGGCATATAACATTTCTGAAGAATTTAGTAGGTGACTTTCATGTGCTTGGTGCTTCCCTGGTGGCTCTGCCTGCAATGAAGGAGACCCAGGTTCAATCCCTGAGTCGGGAAGATCCCTTGGAGAAGGGAATAGATACACACTCCAGTATTCTTGCCCAGAGAATTTCACTGACAGAGGAGCCTGGCAGGCTACAGTCCATGCGGTCACAAAGCGTGAGACATGACTGAGTGACTAACACTTTCACTTTCTCGTGTGCCCATGTGAGCTGGCTGCAGCATGTCACATTTATAGATCAAGTTAAGAACGTAGAGATGAAAAAGTCTTCTTCTCCCTAGAGTGTACAATATAATGTGAAATGGACCCCAGGTTGTAAATGAAGAATCATGTATACCTTCTATATCCCAAGTACCAGTATATCCCAAGAGAAGCTTTCCTCTAGTATTGGAAGCTTTAATATATAACTGGCCTTTAATATATTATGTTTATGTATCCAAAGATGTCATTGCTTAAACTTTAATATTCTTGATTCTCTCTGGGGTGGCATGAATAGAAGCTTGTGTAATCCCACTAGTAACTCATTTGGGATGTCCTTGAAGTATTAAAGCTTTTTTTTTTAAGCCTTAGTCCTTTCCCAAGTTCATCCACTTGGCTCTCAGCTGACTCTCAGTGGTCCACGTTCAGGGTCGATGTGGGCCATTTCGTGCTTTGCTGGTATTCTGCTCTGGGAACTCTGGAGCTGCTGTCTGTGGTGATGTGCGTGTATCCTCAGCAGCACAGAGGATGGGGAAGGCCGGGATTCCATCATAAGCCACAGTCATTGGTCTCATTCCTTTTCCTTGATTAATGCTTTTGCTTTCCATCCCTTCATAAAAGTTATACCCTGAAAATTTCTTAGTAATAATATATTTATCTCCTTTCCATGGAGGAAAACCCTACTTCTGAATTTAGTCTTGTTCTAGGAGCTTTTTTTGTCTCATCAGTCCCTCCAGTGCAATCCAGAGGATGCAATAATTCATAGGAGAATCCTTTCAAAGTCTTCGATGAAGGGTATTATGCTAAGTGAAATATGTCAGGGACTTCCCAGGTGGCTCAGGGGTAAAGAATTCCCTTGGCAATGCAGGAGACATGGGTTGGATCCCTGGGTCAGGAAGATCCCCTGGAAAAGGAAATGGCAGCCCACTCTATTATTCTTGCCTTGGAGAATTCCATGGACAGAGGAGTCTGGCAGGCTACAGTCCATGGGGGTCACAAAGAGTCAGACTACACAGCAGCAGCAGCAACAACAACAAAATAAGTCAGAAAGAGAAAGGCAAACATTGTATGATATCACCTATTTAGTTTGAGCAAGCTGCAGGGGATAGTGAAGGACAGGGAAGACGGACCTGCTGTAGTCCATGGGGTCACAAAGAGTTGGACATGACTTAGCTACTGAACAACAATATATGTGGAATATAAGAAATACATCAAACTAGTAAATATAACAGAAAAGAAACAGACTCACAGATATAGAGAGCAAGCTAGTGGTTATCAGCAGGGAGAGGGAAGGGGGACGGGAAATGTAAGGCTAGAGGATTAAAACGTACAAACTACTATGTACAAAAAAGCTATGAGGATATATGATACAACACAGGAAATAGCCAATTTTTCCTAATAACTATACATAGAGTATAACATTTAAAAATTGTGAATCACTGTACTGTACATCTGTAACTTATATGATATTGTACATCAACTGTGTGGTGGTGGTCAGTTGCTTCTGCCGTGTGTGACTCTGTGCGACCCTGTGCGACCCTGTGCGACCCTGTGGACTGCAGCCTGCCAGGTTCCTCGTCCGTGGGATTCTCCAAGGCACGAATACTAGAGTGGGTTGCCATGCCCTCCTCCAGGAGATCTTCCCATCCCAGAGATAGAACCTGTGGGGTCTCCTGCCTCTTCTGCATAGCAGGTGGATTCTTTACCACTGAGCCACCCAGGAAGCCCCATATCAACTATACTTCTAATTTTTAAAAAAAAAAGAGGAAAAAGAGAAAGAAAAAAAAAAGAAAACCCCCAACGTCTGAGATGGTTTAGAATAGCACCAGCAATGGGTAGTATGGATATGTGTGCTATATGTGTGTGTGTGTATATATATATAATATTTATGTGTATATATCTGTGTGCATGTGTGCTAAATCGGTCCAGTTGTGTCTGACTCTTTGCAACCCTATAGACCACAGCCTTCCAGGCTCCTCTGTCCATGGGATTATCCAGGCAAGAATACTGGAATGTGTTGCCATGCCCTCCTCTAGGGGATCTTCCCCACTTGGAGATCGAACCTTCGTCTCTTAAGTCTCCTGAATTGGCAGGTGGGTTCTTTACCACTAGTGCCACCTGGGAAGCTGATATATATCTAAATATGCTATTATAAATAAAATTCTGTCTTTTTTATATTATATATATTATTCTGTACCTTGGGTATTATATATACACACAACACACATATCAAATACACATGCATGGAATACCTATGTTTTATAGGTATTACTAGTGATATCCTGAACAGTACTTATTTCTGTGGATGGGGGCTGGGGATTCAGGTGGAGAAAAACTAGTGTTTTTTGCTCTAAAATTTTTATAAGTTTCTGTTAATTAGTGAACTAAAATGAGTGCTTGCCAGACTTAGTCTCTCTCTAGCCATTTTTGAGACCTGACCTGGAAAGTCCTTCAGCGCCCAGTATATTTGGTCCAAGTCAATGGGAATGTTTGCCGCTGACCATCACTTGCCTTTTTGACCCTCTTTCCTTAATAAGATTTTACTAGTTCAGTGAACACCCTCTCCAATCTGCTATCATGATGTTCTTGCTTTACTTTATTCTCTTAGAGCACTGTGATAATTGTCTCAGGGAAGGTCTAGTGATGACCGTCATGTTAGAAGTAACACACTGATTCCCTGTGCTATGCACTTGTGAACTCTGCTCGGTATTACGTAACAAATGAGAAAAGGTTTTGAAAGAGAATAGATGCATGCATATGTATAACTGAACCACTTTGCTATACACCCGAAATGAACACAACAGTGTTAATCAACTCTGCCAATATAAAATTTAAAAAACTCTATGCCAATATAAAAAAAAATAAAGTATTTTTAAAAAGTGATATGCTAGTATCATGCGTGCATGGATTACCTTCAACAAATGAGCCAGTTGTCTAGTAAAATAAAGGCCATGGTACTCAGCAGAGTAATTTCACAGAGAGGGATAAGAAGATTCCACTGGTAACTGTGGAGGCCCCTGAGTTTTGTTGTGACAATTGCATGGGGGAGAGGATTTTGTGGGTGGACTTCAAGCTAAAGACATTACTTTTATTTAACTCTATTTGCTTTCAGGTTAAGTGGGCATGCGTATGTGTACGTAAATTGCAAAAACATAAAACTTATTTAGAGTTTTGTTTAAATAGAAAAAAAAAAAAGGCCAGAATATTAGCTCATTTGCAGTGGAAAAAACCAGAGTTGTTGGTAAGAGACTGGTTATTCCATTTAGATTTTCCTAGCTTCAAATATAATGAAAGAAAAACAGACCAACTCATACTACGTTTATTTGGATAGGTGAGCTCAGTTGATCAGATGTCAGCTCCAAAGTTATCATTCAGCCTAGAAACCCAATTTAATTATTTGCAATTAACTCTCCTACTTTGTCTTGGAAAAAGAAGACTATATCAGTTTTACTTAGCATTCCCGTTGAAACTGTAAGCTTTCTTTCTGCTGCTCATTCAAAAATCATTTTCTACTATTATTAATGTCTTTGCTGAGGTTTTTCATGCAGATAAGCAGAGTGTCAAATAAAGACATAATTAAAAATAATTAGCAATTGGAAGACTTTAAAATATAGTTTTTCAATCTTAATTTGAATTCAGCTTTGAACATCGAATTGATATTTTGGAAAAATCTGAATCCTTTGAGAGAAGTAAACTTATTAAATGGCCTAATGTGCATAAAGAAAAAAAAAAACACAGCTTTGAGTCTCTAAAATAATATTAGTTTTTATGTCAATTTTTCTTTAACATCAACCTCTTTTTTGACTGTTTTATTGAAAATTCTACAGACAGTAGCTTATTTTTCCACCAACCTAAGCACCTGAGACTTTTGGCTGATGGATATAAGACCAATAAAATTGCCTATAAAATGCAACTTTATATCATAACTTACACAATGTTTATAGAATATACGTCAACATTTTCTTTTTTCAAAAAGCAAACATCTTAGTATTTGTATGTGCATATTCATTATATCACAATGGAAAACCAAAACTAATAATCCAATTTTGAATAACACTTGCTCCAGTATCATATTATTATGATGTTTTGTACACCCTAATTGACAAACTGAAGCTGAGAGAACACTGATCTCACTAAGCATAAAATTTTTCTGAGCCTAGTTTGAAGGAAATAGGGTAATATTTTACTGGAACATATTTTATTAGCTTGATTTTCAAATGCTATGGTAAAATTGTGTCTTTAACCTTTTATACAGTCTGAAATAATATGATCAGCCAGTGTGGCTGGTATTATTTTGTATATTAGTCAGAGTTCTCCAGAGAAACAAAGCCAATAGTATAAAATTTATGTATATCTATAAAGGTACATGGGGCTTCCCTGGTGGATCAGTGGTAAAGAATCCGCCTGCCAATGTAGGAGATGCGGGTTCAGTTCCTGGGTTTGGAATATCCCCTAGAGGAAGAAATGGCAACTGACTCCAGTATTCTTGTCTGGGAAAGCTCATGGACGGAGGAGCCTGGCAGGCTACAGTCCATTGGGTCACAAAGAGTTGGACAAGACTTACAAGACTGAGCACATATGTGTAAAGATAGATGTGCTGCACTGTGCCTAGTCGCTCAGTCATGTCCAACTCTCTGTGACCTCATGGACTGTAGCCCGCCAGGCTCCTCTGTCCATGGGGATTCTTCAGGCAAGAGTTCTGGAGTGGGTTGCAATGCCCTTCTCCAGAGGATCTTTCCAACCGAGGATCTAAGCCAGGTCTCCCACGTTGCAGGCAGATTATTAACCATCTGAACCACCAGGGAAGCCCAAGTATACTGGAGTGGATAACCTATCCCTTCTGCAGAGGAGCTTCCCAACCCAGGAACTGAACCGGGGTCTCCTGGATTGCAGGTGGATTTCTTTACCAGCTGAGCTATCAGGGAAACCCATAAAGATAGATAGACAGTTATACATATAGACATGTATGTGTGTGTTTATATAGGTAGGTAGATAGATAGATATGTATAAGAATTGGCTGACAAGGTTATAGAGGCTGAGAAGTCCCAAGATTTGTCATCTGAAAGTTTCAAATGTAATGGAGACCCTGGAAAGCTGGTGGTGTAATTCCGTCGGAGTCAGTGTGAGAACCAGGGGAGCCTAATGTAAGTTCTGGTTTGATTGCAAAGACCCAAGAACCAGGAATGCTAATGTGCTAGGGCAGGAGAAGATGAAAGAGAGGAAATTTGTCCTTTTTTTTCAGGTCTTCTTGAAACATTCACAGACACACTTAGAAATAGCATTTTACCAGTTATCTGAGCATCTCTTGGCCCAGTCCAGTTGACACATAAAATTAGCCATCACTTCTTGTAACCAGCACACCACACACTCCCATCTCAGAGTATTCTTTCAGATGCCCCTTTCGGCTTACTCCTTACCTTCTTGAATTCTTCGCTCAGTATCACTTTCTCAGGTACCCATGAGCCTTCCGTTTAAAATGGCACTCTTGCCATCCAGAATCTTCCATCTCTTTTAGTCTAAGTATTTTTTTCTGTCCTGAAGGAGGAAGTGGCAACCCACTCCAGTATTCTTGTCTGGGAAATTCCATGGACAGAGGAGCCTGGTAAACTACAGTCCATGGGGTCATAGAGAGTCGGACCCGACTGAGCAACAGAGCATACACACAAGCATTTTTTCTGTAGGGCACTTATCACTTTCAAAATGTTATGTCATACAATTACTTATTACGTCTACTGTCTGTCTCCTCACAGCAGATCATAAAAGTCATGATGGGAAGGACTGTCTTTTTAAAAAAATTATTGAAATATAGTTGATTTACAATGTGTTAGTTTCAGGTGTACAGCAAAGTGGTTCTGTTCCACACACACAAAAATATATATATAGTCTTTTTTATATTCCTTTCCCATATAAGTTATTATAAGATATTGTGTATAGTTCCCTGTGCTATATAGTAGGTCCTTGTTGGTTATCTATATGTACAGTAGTCAGTATAATCCCAAACTACTAATTTATCCCTCTCCTTCCTTCCCTCTCTGATAACCACAGGACTGTCTTTCTTTTTTTCTCTACTGTATTCCCAATGCCTATAACCATGTATGTAGTAGGAGTACAATAAATATAGTTGTATAAATGAATAAATAAATGAATGAATAAATGTAGGTTACTTTCTCCACATATCTGTTGTATTCATTAGTTAATTCCTTACAGGCTTTTTTTTAAAAAAGGAATTTTAGCATTTCATAAAAGTAATAGACCTAGTACAACCACTGCTTGCTCTGATGACAGTGAACATTGTGACAATTTAAAGAAAAATCCCAAAGAGACGAAGCCCATAATAGAGTGAGGCAAATTTGCTGAAGATCATAGAACTCTTCTCAAACACACAAAAAAATCAATAAATGTAGTGTTATTCTGCCAAGTATGACAGAACCAGAGTTGTAAGTATTTGACTCATTCAGCACAAGGAAATTGACATGGAGACTTAAAAAAAGACTTGGTGGAAAAGTGATTTGTTACTTATCTGCCAATATTACCCACTGGAGTGCCTCAACCCCTGAAAGTCCTAAGTCACATAGTGATAGGTGTTTGGGGCACTGGTCTCCTTCTAAGAGACTGGAAGCCAGGTAGAAGGCATAGCAGCTTGCTGTGTGGATTTGTCATTGATTTGAAGGAGACAATGGAATGTGGCCCCCAAAAGGAGGAGAATGGAAATGATGCTTCTCTTCTGCACTCTCTCTCTACCCAGTTTTACTTATTCTATGGCTACCTTCCACCTTTGAGTCTAAAAGGGAAAACATAATATTGTCTTTGCAGTTTTAATGAAGTGTGGTTTTTTTGTCCCTTCTAAAGATGGATATTTATTGAGGAAGAAAAAGCTGAAATAGGTATTTGGAAAAAAAAATATTACTGATGGTGAAAGAAATTAAGCAGTGGAAAAGATGGCTAAGGGGGAGAAGGGTTCGTAGAAACTTGACTTTTACAGATATCATATCCTACCTGCCAACCCTGAATCACTGTTTGGTTCTCCCATATTAGATGTTCAAATAAGGACTTGGAATATGTTCAGGAGGGAAAAAATATTGCAATCCTATCACTATGATGTGCCAATGTTGTACATGTTGCAAAACCCACATTGCAATACCCTCAATGATTTCTCCATTGGAAAAAAAGTTGTGTCATATTAAGTGGTGCTTGGTGTGTTCAGGGAACATTCTGTTTACATTAGATCAAATATCAGTACCCAAAGATACTATAAAAGACATGTGAAAGAGGCATGGGTACTGGTTTTCATTGGAATCAATTCAATTCAATTCAGTTCAGTCGCTCAGTCGTGTCCGACTCTTTGCGACCCCATGAATCGCAGCACGCCAGGCCTCCCTGTCTATCAACAACTCCCGGAGTTCACCCAGACTCACGTCCCTCTAGTCAGTGATGCCATCCAGCCATCTCATCCTCTGTCGTCCCCTCTCCTCCTGCCCCCAACCCCTCCCAGCATCAGAGTCTTTTCCGATGAGTCAACTCTTCGCATGAGGTGGTCAAAGTACTGGAGTTTCAGCTTTAGCATCATTCCTTCCAAAGAACACCCAGGGCTGATCTCCTTCAGAATGGACTGGTTGGATCTCCTTGCAGTCCAAGGGACTCTCAAGAGTCTTCTCCAACACCACAGTTCAAAAGCATCAATTCTTCAGTGCTCAGCCTGGAGGGCTGCAGTCCATGGGGTCACTGAGGGTCGGGCACGACTGAGCGACTTCACTTTCACCTTTCACTTTCATGCATTGGAGAAGGAAATGGCAACCCACTCCAGTGTTCTTGCCTGGAGAATCCCAGGGACAGGGAAGTCTGTGGGCTGCCGTCTATCGGGTTGCACAGAGTCGGACACGACTGAAGCGACTTAGCAGCAGCAGCAGCAGCAGCAACTTTCTTCACAGTCCAACTCTCACATCCATACATGACCACAGGAAAAACCATAGCCTTAACTAGACAGACCTTTGTTGGCAAAGTAATGTCTCTGCTTTTGAATATGTTATCTAGGTTGGACATAACTTTCCTTCCAAGGAGTAAGCATCTTTTAATTTCATGGCTGCAGTCACCATCTGCAGTGATTTTGGAGCCCCCAAAAATAAAGTCTGACACTGTTTCCACTGTGTCCCCATCTATTTCCCATGAAGTGATGGGACCGGATGCCATGATCTTCGTTTTCTGAACGTTGAGCTTTAAGCCAACTTTTTCACTCTCCACTTTCACTTTCATCAATAGGCTTTTTAGTTCCTCTTCACTTTCTGCCATAAGAATATTGGGTATTAAAAATGCAATCTGTTCTGTTGAATTCTGAGGACTGAGTCCTCTGAAATAAGATTCACACTTGACCTGTTTTAGATTTGGGATTTGTCTACATACTTAAATGGTGCTTCCCTTGGTGTGTCAGATGGTAAAGAATCTGCCTGCAATGCAGGAGGTGTGAGTTCGATCCCTGGGTCAGGAGGAGCCCCTGAAGAGGGGAATGGCTATCCACTCCAGTTTTCTTGCTAGAAAAGCCTATGGACAGAGGAGCCTGGTGGACTATGTGGAGTCACAAAGAGTCGGACATGACTGAGCAACTAACACTACATACTTAAATATCTTTTCCTCTCTTTTTTTCCCTAAAATTTCCTTTACTCATCTTTAATTTCGTGTCTTCCGTGTAACAAGACATTGGCACTAAAACAATGGATCTAATTAGACTGGCTTTAAGTTTTACATGTATTTGTTGTTTTCCCTGATAATAAAAGAAATAGGAGCTTTTTACACACTGCTCAGAGTTCAGTACAAGTCATTCTACTTGAAAACTTAAGTTCGGAGGATACGCAGTGGGTTTCAAAAGAAACCAGAAAGAGATGGGTAAGTGGCCCCAGAAAATTCTCTCTCTGTATGTCTCTTTTTCAGTGTCTATCTTTCTCTGTCTCTATATAAAGCAGTTTTACCTATATTATCTCACTTTTACCTTTTCTATATTAATAAAATCCTTTCGTTATTAATTCCCTTGTATAGTGTAGGAATGGATTTAGAGAAGCTAAATAATTGACACAGACCCATAGCTAATACAAGGCAGAAATGGAATTGAAACTCAAGTCTACCTGACTTCAAGGTCAATGTTCATTCAGAAAAGGGAGCTCATATATGACATGCTTGTCAGGGAAGCAAGAGCAGACTTGTCTTGCTGGGCTATTACCAGGGAGAAGACTTCCTGTGGTTTATTTTTAGAACTCCAAATTTCACCTCTTTCACTAACATCCTATCTTGCCAAATGCTACTGGCTCTAATACCACTTCCTCCTTTCTTCCTGTTCTCACATTTCTGCTGTACTGATTTTATTCTGCTTGGTGTGCAAATTAATTTGGATGGCTTTTCCACAAGAGATGGTGTGTGCATCAAGAGAATAATTTAATCTTGCTTATTTCTCATTCCTTTCAGAGCAAAGCCTGGCTCTGTGCACACAATAAGTGTTTAATACATGTTAAAAGTGAAATAGTAGCTATGCATGAGTCTGGAGAGCCAGCCATGGAATTTCTTAAGTCCTGTGATGTCTGTATTAGCATAAAAGATAGAAGAAACCATTTTCTTGGTATTGCAGTTTAGTCCACTCTGGCCAAACAGAAACTGTCATGTGAATACTTTTAAACCGCAAAAACAATTTTGGTTAAAGTCGAGTAGGGGAGGAGAGGGATGGTGGTTCTTATTTCTCCCACACCAGTCCACCCATCTCTTATTAGAACATGTAATTCCAACAGTGCTGACTGTCTTAAATTTTGTGAACAGAGTGTCCTCTGAACACAGTGTGGTACACACACATCACCTCTTTAAGAAGCTTACTTGTAGCTTATAATTAAATTAAAGGACCAGCAGCTGCTGGGGGAAAAAAAAAAAGAAAAGAAGAAGGATGACCTAAAGGCTGTGTTTATGAGTTTCTCAGGCAAGAGGTAGTCATGTCAGAACTACTATTGTTTTGAGTTTGGATGTTTCCAATGAAGCTTTTACACGAATCATTTGCTTAGCACTAGTCATTCAGTCATGCCATTTGATTTCAGCCCACTATTTCCTCTATGAACTGGCAAAAACAACTCTACGAAGGAAAACATTTCACTAAAAAGTCACAGGATTTTGCTTTATAAAGCATAGATCTGGACTCCATGACCAGCTTTGGAGTTATTGCCTTTGGTTCTAAAGGCCTGGGAAGACCACCACAAACACCTGAACTTATGAAAGCAGAAAGTGTATTTCCTCTGTGTTTCCTTAACAGAATATTTGAATATATGGTTGGTAGAGGACTAACTGTCCTGGTTTTCCTAGGACTGTCCTAGATTTAGCACTGAAAATCTCCATTATGTCATGGGAATCTCCTCAATCCTGGTCAGACTGGGATAGTTAGTCATCACGGCGTGAATGCTGTTAACCAAGAGACTCACATTCTGGGACCAATTTATGCTCTAGAAGGTATTGGACCATGATGGTCAAGTCTCAAATCAGTGGTTAAATACCAGTGAATTTATGCTAAAAAGAAGTCTTGGAATCCCCAATGAGTCCATAAACATCCTTTCCTCCAGAGCTTCCAAACTTGTGTGCCCAGCAGTAGACGTGGACACACTGGTGTGTAACTGATGAGTTCCAGATGAACTGAAATATTGACTTCCTCTGCCCCTGGGTTGGCTGGGCAGGTTCTACAGTGCCTCTCGCCCTCAGATGTTTTCTTCTGGCCATGAACTGTCTTAGCTCTTTGGCCTGGTGAATGCTACCAAATAATAGCATTTTCTACGTGTACCATAATGAGAGAAAAGTTACGAAGAAATGTTTACATTGAACCCATTAATTTTATGATGAAGCTTAACTTTGATCATTTCTGTTAAACACAGGTTTGTACCAAGCTGAGGCAAAACTGTGTTCAATTTGTCTTGTGTTCAGCTTTTTTCAAGGTAAACTGCCTGGGGAAACTGTTTTTGTAGTGAGAGGTAAGTGACAGAACTCAGCAAGTCAAATGGACTGTGCTGTAGCCTATCCATTTGTACCAAATGGATACAACTAGCTAGGTGAAGAAAAGAATAGACGTTTATCTGGAGAATATCAATAGAAATTCCTAGATTGCTTCACATATCTATGTTTTCAGTAAACATATGCCATTTACATCAGAATCACCTTTAAGTTTGTGCTCTCTAATGCCCGGGAGTTGGTGATGGACAGGGAGGCCTGGCATGCTGCGGTTCATGGGGTCGCAAAGAGTCGGACACGACTGAGCGACTGAACTGAACTGAACTGAACTGAATGCATCAGGTCCACAGTTGACTTTGTACAGATGCAAAGTTCTAATTTCAAAAATCAAAATGTTTGTAAATGTAAAGACAGCTAAGAAGGAATTATATACTTAAAAATCCAAGGTTTCAAGGAAATAAGCATTTGTACTTCTACTTACTGATTCTGTAAGTATTAGTTCAACGTCAACATGGAGAAAGGATTCAAGGAGAAAGGCAATATGCTTATGAAAGTCTTTGGCTGCAAAAGTACTAGAGTTTTGAATTCCCTGTTCCCTTGCTATTCCTCACAGGCAGTGAATGAAGAAGAGACAGATTTTGTATATAAAGCTAAGCCTTTACAGATCAGAACTTTACATTGTGCCAAACTCCAATCCTGCCCAACTTCTGACTCTTGGATTGCTTAATACATTAGTGGATGTCTTCCAGTCCCCAGTGGTTGGAGTTCCACATCACACAGTCCCTGTCCCATCTGGTGCTAATTGGCACCCTTGTTGGTAGTTTCCAAAAGCAGAACAGGAAAAATAAAAAAGACTATCTTTCTATCCTTAGAAGCTTAGCACAGGCAGTCCTCAATTTAAAAGGAACTGTGGACTAAAATGTTGTATGTAAATCAGTTGTTTAGATCCCAGAACAAAGTTTTCTAATAAAATAGTCATGCCTCATGGTTTGTTAACCCAGGTCACCCCAGTTCACAAAAGTCTGTCTTAATCCAAGTCACCCCAGTTCACAAGAGTCAGTCTGATCCATAAAGCACCCAATAAATAGTGCTCATCTTACTAGCATAGACCTGTCATGGGTAAGCCAAGAATTAGAAAGAGAAGTAAAGCCAATGCCATCTTTGGTGAGAGAAAGCCAGGCTGTACTCTCATCAATCCTGTGACCTTGGACAATTCTCATAAATCTTTTTAGCCCTAAGATTATTTAACTGAATAGGAGGAAGAGGGCAGGTAAGAAAAATCGCTTTTCATCTTACTGGGTAATTACTGCAAGGATCAAATGAGATAACATATATGAAGACATTTGAAAATGATTTCACCTTCCCCTGAAAGGACAGAACTGCAGGTTTCTTCTGCTTCCTTTCTAAACCTTGTCAGTGGTGAGAGTGAGGGGCTGCTGCTGCCTGTTCAATTTCCCTATGTGGTCCCCCTTTAGACGGAAAGGTAGGGAAACTGGAAGATGATGAAGAAGTAGGAATAGAGGCTACAGGGGGATGAGACGAGGGGCTGGCTCCTTATATTCCACGTAAACCCTCAAAAATTATTCCTTGGCCCAGGCTTCTCTCAGTCAGCCCTGTGTTTTCTCCCTAATACCCTATGGATTAGCCTACTGCTTTCATTGTCAACACCTGCTGTTTCTGAACAACACAACTTCTCCTCAGTTTTACCAAGGACTTAACATCCTTTTTAGGGTTTCATAATGAATTTAATTACTTCATCATAAGAGAAGGTAAATAGGAAGTCAAAAGATTCACTGCTCTATTCTTTCTATCTCTATATCTATCATCTATCTATAATTTTACTAAAGTCGTAAATAAAAAATAAGGCCACACATACATGCTGATTGTATATTTTTTGTTATTTAATAACACATGTCTTAACCATATTTAAAAAACCATATTTAAAAGAAGGAATGTGTGCTATCGCCGCAGTCGTGTCTGACTCTTTGCAACCCTCTGGACTGCAGCCTGCCAGTCTCCTCTGTCCAAGGGATTGATTCTCCAGGCAAGAACACTTCCTGGGTTACCATGCCCTCCTCCAGAGGATCTCCCTGACCCAGGAATCAAACCCTCATCTTATTATGTTTTCTGCATTGGCAGGCAGGTTCTATATGACTAGTGCCATCTGGGAAGCCCAAAAGGAGGAATGCTGCTGCTGCTGCTGCTAAGTCACTCCAGTCCTGTCTGACTCTTAACGACCCCATGGGCTGCAGCCTACCAGGCTCCTCCACCCATGGGATTTTCCAGGGAAGAGTACTGGAGTGGGTTGTCATTGCCTTCTCCGAAAGGAGGAATAGACTTAGATGATTTCATCTCGGAATGTTATACTTGAGCTCTGGGAAGACCAACAGGCTGCACAGCTGAATAGGGACTGAGTACAAAACCAGCAAGACATCACAGAGGCTTTGGAGCCTGAGAAACAAGGTAGACTGCCTAGAGGAAGTGAAAGGAGAAGTATTCTGGGATGGGATGATTACCCTCTCCTATTCTTCTGATTTTTCCTTTCCTTCTCACAAAGAAGGTGATACCATTACAAAGGTATCAGTTATGGCATTTAATAAAACTGAACTTAAAGTTTTTTTTTTTTTAATTTTAAAAGATCCTTGCTCCTTGGAAGAAAAGTTATGACAAACCTAGAGAGCATATTAAAAAGCAGAGACATTACTTTGCTGAC
Source organism: Bos javanicus (assembly GCF_032452875.1). Taxonomy (NCBI): domain Eukaryota; kingdom Metazoa; phylum Chordata; class Mammalia; order Artiodactyla; family Bovidae; genus Bos; species Bos javanicus. Next base: position 23,631,895 of record NC_083883.1, on the reverse strand, counting down.
AAAGTTCTGTCTAGTCAAAGCTATGGTTTTTCCAGTAGTCACATATGGATGTGAGAGTTGGACCATAAAGAAAGCTGAGCACTGAAGAATTGATGCTTTTGAAGTGTGGTGTTGGAGAAGACTCTTGAGAATCCCTTGAACTGCAAGAAGATCCAACCAGTTAATCTTAAAGGAAATTGACCCTGAATACTCATTGAAAGGACTGATACTGAAGCTGAAACTCCAATACTTTGGCCACCTGATACGAAGAACTGACTCATTGGAAAAGACCCTGATGCTGGGAAAGATTGAAGGCAGAAGGAGAGGGGGATGACAGAGGATGAGCTGGTTGGATGGCATCACTGACTCGATGGACATGAGTTTGAGCAAGCTCCAGGAGTTGGTGATGGACAGGGAGTCCTGGTGTGTTGCAGTCCATGGGGTCACAAAGAGTCAGACACGACTGAGCAACTGAACTGAATTGATTAAAAACTTTATTGCAGTATAGTTGACTTACAATGTTGTGTTAATTTCTGCTGTACAGCAAAGTGACTGTTATACATATATATGGATAAGTATATATATTTTTCATATTATATTCTGTTGCTCTTTGTCACAGGATATATACAGTAGAAACTTATTATTTATCCATTCTATATATAATAGTTTACCTCTGCTAATCCCAAATTCCTAATCCTTTGTTCCCCCATCTCCTACTCTTGGCAACCACAAGTGAGACCATTTTTGTTTGTTAGATATGTTGATTTGTGTCATATTTTGGATTCCACACATAAGTAATATCATATGGTATTTGTCTTTCTCTTTCTGATTTACTGCATTTAGTAGGATAATCTCTGGGTCCATCTGTGTTGCTGTGTGTGTATGCTGTGTTTTTTTTTTTTTTATAATAATTACAAATAGAGTATAAACTTTATTTTTTAATTTAAATTTATTTATTTTGATTGGAGGCTAATTACTTTACAATATTGTATTGGTTTTGCCATACATCAACATGAATCTGCCATGGGTGTACATGTGTTCCCCATCCTGAACCCCCCTCCCACCTCCCTCCCCATCCCATCCCTCTGGGTCATCCCAGTGCACCAGCCCCAAGCATCCTGTATCCTGCATCAAACCTGGACTGGTGATTAGTTTCTTATATGATATTATACATGTTTCAATGCCATTCTCCAAAATCATCCCACCTTCTCCCTCTCCCACAGAGTCCAAAAAACCGTTCTTTTACATTTGTGTCTATTTTGCTGTCTCGTATACAGGGTTATTGTTACCATCTTTCTAAATTCCATAGATATGTGTTAGTATACTGTATTGGTGTTTTTCTTTCTGACTTAATTCATTTAGTAGGATAATCTCTGGGTCCATCTGTGTTGCTGTGTGTGTGTGCTGTGTTTTTAGTAACTTAGTCATGTTTGACTCTTTGTGATCCCATGGACTGCAGCCCACCAGGCTCCTTTATCCATGGGGATTCTCCAGACAAGAATACTGGGGTGGGTTGCCATGCCCTCCTCCAGAGGATCTTCCCAACCCAGGGATTGAACCCAAGTTTCCTGCATTGCAAGTAGATTCTTCACCATCTGAGCCACGAGGGAGGCCCAAGAATACTGGAATGGGTAGAATATTCCTTCCCAGAGGGTCTTCCTGACCCAGGAATTGAACCAGGGACTCCTGCATTGCAGGCGGTACATGGCATTATTTCACTTTTTGACGGCTGAGTAATAGTCTATTGTATGTATATAACACACCTTTATCCATTCATCTGTTGATGAACATTTAGATTGTTTCCATGTCTTGGTTATTGTAAATAGTGCTGCTATGAACATAGGGGTGCATGTATCTTTTCAAATTATTGTTTTGTCTGGGTATATGACCAGGAATGGGATTGCTGGGTCATATGAAAACTCTAGTTTTCTAAGGAAACTCCATACTATTTTTCATAGTGGCTGCACCATTTACACTCCCATTAAAAGCATTAGAAGGTTCTCTTTTCTCCACACCCTCCCCAGTATCTGTTATTTGTAGACTTTTTCAATCATAGCCATTCTGAGTGGTCTGAGGTGGTTCAGTTCAGTTCAGTCGCTCAGTCGCGTCCGACTCTTTTCGACCCCGTGAATTGCAGCATGCCAGGCCTCCCTGTCCATCACTATCTTCGAGAGTTCACTCACACTCAAGTCCATTGAGTCGGTGATGCCATCCAGCCATCTCATCCTCTGTAGTCCCGTTCTCCTCCTGCCCCCCATCCCTCCCAGCATCAGAGTCTTTTCCAATGAGTCAACTCTTCGCATGAGGTGGCCAAAGTACTGGAGTTTCAGCTTTAGCATCATTCCTTCAAAAGAACACCCAGGGCTGATCTCCTTTAGAATGGACTGGTTGGATCTCCTTGCAGTCCAAGGGACTCTCAAGAGTCTTCTCCAACACCACAGTTCAAAGGTGGTACCTCATCGTAATTTTGATTTACACTTCTCTAATAATTAGCAATGTTGATCATCTTTTTTTTTTTTTTTTTTTTGCGTTTATTGGCCATCTATATGTCTTCTTTAGAGAAATATCTATTTAGAACTTCCACTCACTTTTTGATTGGGTTTCTTGTTGTTGTTATTGAGTTGTATGAACTACTATTATATTTTGGAAATTAAGCCCTTGTCAGTGGCATTGTCTTCTCATTTCAGAACTTCACTCACTTCTGACTACTTCCCATTGTCTTCATCCTAGGGATCCACATTCTGTACATTCATTTTTCTTCCCTGTAAGACCTCTCATCCCTCAAAAATCCCTTCCATGATAATGCCAAGCAATCTTGCCTCATGCTCTTTATCTCTCTACAGTCCTTTCAACTATCAATAACCTTGTCCTTCTCCTGACTTCTTCTTCAGTCCCTCCACATTAGCTTATGCAGTTTAGTTTAATTTAACTACCGTTAATTACTCTTTTAAAGAGTAATGATATTAAAGTACAGTTTCTATCATCAGGAAACTATTAGAATGTAGATATAGTGTGATACATGGCAGGGGATGCAGAAGACAGTGCTAAGAATACAGAGGAAGGAAAGATTAATTTCAAAGACTATGTGGATTTTCAGGTGTTACGAGGCAGTCAAGGTGATCCTTGTGAAAGCTGAATCTCAAAGAATACAGGAGAGTTTGAAGAGCAGAGGATCTTTGAAATAAAAGGAATATACCCTTAGGAAAATTCCAGGTTGATTATCACATGTAATAAAATATCACAAATTAATAAACCTCCACCACTTCCCAGGAATCTGTGCATTATTTTTTCCTAGGACAACTGAAAGAGAAACTTCAGGCTTCAAATCAAATCTCTGCTAACATAGGAATAACAGAAACATTTACACCACTTGGAAGAAATACTCATATCTTTCTTCCTTCCTTCAGTAGATAGACACAAGCCCCTCGAAGCCTCTAAACCTCTAAACCTCGAGCCATTAAACCAGAGCTCATGAGGAAAAATAGCAAATCAAGAGTATATCTCAGCCACTCCTGGCTCACAACCAAGCAGCCTTGTAGTCCAGGACTCTGGCTCATGTTAATAAATTCTCTGCAAAACCCCCGGTGGAAAGGTTGTAATCATGTGGCTCTATTTAATGAAAGTATAAACAGAGGCCATCTCATTCTAATTTAAAAGAAGAGAAAAGTAAGGATCTGGGGTTCTCAGTGCAGTGACTCAGACTCTGAGCCATTAACTCAAGAGCGAGCCTGTGTTGACACGTACAAATTGGGTGTCTGTTTTGACTTGACTGGTCAAGGAAACAGCCAGGTTAGGTTAAAAAAAAAAAAAAGAAAACGGTATCCAGGACAGTCAAGAAACAGTCAACCTGATTGTTTGACAGAGGATTATTATTTCCGTTTCGTTCTGTCACTTATGTCAAGTAAATCACACCAGTTAAAATAGATGAACTTCACGTTCAACATACTCTTAGTGGCGTTTACCCATCCATCTCATTCATGTGGAGACTCTAAAGTTCTCATTGGCTCTTTCTCCTTTACTTACTTACTTACTCATCTATTTTTATTCCTCATTCTAGTTCTTGTTTTTGCCTGCATTCCTTCTTTCTTTGGAAAAAAAGAACTTTTCAAACTGTGGTGCTGGAGAAGACTCTTGAGAGTCCCTTGAGCTGCAAGGAGATCAAACCAGTCGATTCTAAAGGTAATCAACCCTAAATATTCATTGGAAGGACTGATGTTGAAGCTGAAGCTCCAATACTTTGGTCACCTGATGAGAACAGCTGACTCACTGGACTAAACCCTGAGGCTGGGAAAGATTGAGGGCAAAAGGAGAAGAGAATGGCAGAGGATGAGATGGTTAGATAGCATCACAGCTCAAAATGAATTTGAGCAGACCCCAGGAGATAGTGGAAGACAGAGGAGCCTGATGTGCTACAGTCCATGGGGTTGCAAAGAGTTGGACATGACAAAGCAACTCAACAACAACAACTTTTTTCTTCATTTCCCGCCATGTTTTCTTCATCCATTCCTAAAAGCAAACAAAAAACTGTGCAACATTTTTCTCTTCTGAAGTTAAGTCTAACATTGTATCTCATTTTTAAGGAGTCATATCAGAAATTTATTTAAGAAATTACATTTCCAAACTGGCAGAAATGTAGGTAAGCCTCTTCACATTCAAGAAGAGAGCATTTTGAAAGTTCTATAGAATGGCTATAGGTAATTTGCTGACACTGTCTAGGAATCAGAAAGTCAGGCTTATTTCTCATTTGGCTTTCCTGAGTCCTCATGGTGCCTTTCAAAGAGTCCTGGGCCAGCGGTTGGAAGATTTCTGTTCTACCTTCTGTTCCACCACCAACAAATGGTTGACTTTCTTTCTCCTTTGTCTCATTCTCATATTTGAAAATCAGACAATTGGTCTACTTGATTTCTACCTTTGTGTCCACCTAGAATTGTGATTCTCTAAAGCTTCTGTAGAATAAATAATCATCCTGGGAGCATTTTTACACTATTTCTTTACACATGCTTAAAGCCTTTTTTGACTTCACTGTTGACCTAATATTGAAGATCACAGCTAAAAACAATCTTTTCTTTACTTTGAGAAATAATAATTGCACATGCTAGATTTCTTAAGACCTTTTCTTCTTGAAGATAGACTGAGATATGCTAATGTTAAAGACTTAAATGTCACTATATTATATCTTCCTCTGTGAACATAAGACCCCCTAGGTCCCTGGAAATTCTTTTCCTACAGGAGTTCTTTCTCTGCATTCTCATTTGGCCACAAAGTCAGATCCCATGGTACTGGGTACAGAAGTTCTTAAGTTGAGCTTGCTGCTGCTCTCCTGGATAAGACAGATACATTTCTGCTCTTCCAGGCTTGGCATTCTTACCTGTGGTTCAGCTGGCTCAGCAGTGTTTTATTAGCATCTGTTAATGCTGAGCTGGGTATAAAAGCCTGTCTCAGATACTGGGTACCATGTCTCTGCTCCTCAGCTAAAAGCATGGCATTTCCTCCTGACTGACTACCCTCAGACTTTTGTCAAGACATGATAGACAAAGCACTAGCTCTCCCAGGCACCACAGTGGTGTCCTCAGGGCACCAGCTCTGTGTGATGACCTGTGTAAAAGTGGTGGAGAGACATTCCCTTTTCTGCCAAGTTCTGTTATAGGGGATCCTAAAGTAGAGATGTTTAGGTTTACAAAGTAAAACAACTGTTTCAGCATTTACTTAGAACTATTTGCTTTCCACAATATTCAGACAAAGCTCAATTGGGGTTAAGCTGGGGATAAATCTCAGACTTGCTGTGTTCAGGATTATCTTCTTCATCCAATGACTAAGACTTTTTTTACTGAGTCACTTCATCATGCCTGAGTCGTCCCTCCCTTGGGACCAGTTCTCTCCCAGATTTCTCAGTCTTCATGCAAATCGGTTTCCAGAGGCTGACACTGCCCTTTTGCCAGATGTCCCCAGGAACATCTGAATCTCTTTTAGTCGCAAGCTGAAGCATTTATTATAGTTGCATAAAAAGCTGGATATAATTCGAATTCCTCCCTGAATTTTCTGATTTCCTTGAGCGTTTATACTCTACCGTCCCACAGTTCATCCTGATGAGGGTTCTAACACTACTTGTTCGTAAGCTTTTACATGGTCTACTAGGTTTACATGTGGGCTCTCCTGAGTGTTAACCTTCTTGAAGTTAGACCTTGTTTCCTTCTGTTGTGTCCTCTATCATGCTTTGCAGAGAAATCTTGCTCACATGGTAGAATTTTGATTGGTACAGAGATAGCCAAGAATATCACTGGGTCCTTTTGTTTTTATTTTTATTGAAATATAGTTGATTTACAATGTTGTGTTAGTTTCAGGTGTATTGCAAAGTGATTCAGATATACATATATATATATATATATATATATATGTATTTTACATTCTCTTTCATTATAGGTTATTAGCAAGATACTGAATATAGTTCCCTGTGCTATACAGTAGGTCCTTGTGGGTTATCTATTTTATACATAGCAGTGTACATATTCACTGTTGATACTATGTATAAAATAGATAACCACTGAGAATCTACTGTATACACAGGGAACTCTACTTAATGCACTGTGACCTGAATGGGAAAGGATGTCCAAAAGGGAGGAGATTTATGTATATGTGTGGCTAATTCATTTTATTGTACAGTAGAAACTAGCACAATATTGTAAAGCAAATATACTCCAATGAAAATTAATTTAAAAAGAAAATAAAATATTCTAGTACTTTTGTAACAGTAAATTAATGTCACATCCTTAGGCCACAATAGCCCCCTGTGCTATTACTGGAGCATGTCTCCTAATTCCCAGAGAAGCACATCTCATAGTTCCTAAAGTATCCAGAGAAGTTGTGTTTTCTTCTTCAGCTTTGAGTCCCTGGCTTGTATTTTGGTGGTTTAAAATATAGAATAACACACTGGCAAAGAACCCTAAGGAGGTAAGCATGAGGTACTGGGAAGATAGTAATTACACAGAATTTTAAGGGACTGGAACACTTGGGGTAGCTTAATGTTATGGTTAATTGCAGGTTAGTCAGAAAATCATTCTTATTTCAACACTTTTGGAATAATCCTTATAAAACGCCCTTAGCAAAACTCCGTGTAGCAAACAGCTGCATCTTTCTTTGATGTCTGAGGATTTTTAGAACTTTTAGGTCAACACTGAAACATATATTTTCATTTTTGAAGGGGCAAAGATGGTACAGACATTAGCCTTTGCCAGAACCAGTCACTATATATACTTCCTAGACATTGGTTTAGATAAATCTTTGATCTCTTTCATTTTTTTATGATTTTCTTCTTTATTATCTCACTCTCAAAGTTAGATTTATAAAATTTTTATGATAAAAAGCTGCATACAGGAAAATATCATCCTAAATTATTCCCTTTATTCAGACATAATGTATTTTTAACATATTTCGGTGTTTGTTTTGTTCTAATGCTTCTAATGACTCCCACGCCCCAACACACACACATTACAAACTTAAGCTAATCTCGGCATCAACATGTAGAACAAATATCTGCATGTAACACAAACATTGAAGCTTCACTGAAGAGTAAAAGAAAAAATATTTCTTAAAAAAAGCCTCTCTTGGCACATATCTTTAGCCTTAATAACTAGAAATGGCCTCTCTCCACCTGGTTCTACAAGAATGAAGTCACTAACCACTGCAGACACTGACCTTCAACACTCCCTGGAGTGAGTTCAGGGCAGAGATCAGGAATGAGCCACTCTGTGCTCTGGGACAAACTGGCAAAACAGGCCTTCAGATAGATATTTTCAGGAGAAGATTTTATGAGCTTAATAACTTGCATCTTCTCTTATATAGGAAAACATTAAAATTATAAACAGACGCATTATTAATGGAAGCACCACGTGCCTACCAGCAACCTTCTGCCAAAATGTGTGCTTAGTTGCAGATGTGCCCCTTCATGAAAACCACATATACACTGACCTTCCTCCTTACCTTTAGGGAGAAGTTTCTCAGAGATATCTGAGAGGCTGTTTCCCAGGCCAGAGTCCTCATTCTGCCCCAAATAAAACTTAACTCACAAATCTCACATTGTGCTTTTTTTTTTTTTTTAGTTAACAGCTCCTATTCCTCAAGGGAAATATTTTAAAAAATAGATTCTATTTCTGTTTTTCTGGTGTTTTGAGGGAAACAGTGCATGGTAAAGCCATTGCCAGATAAAATATAGTTGAAGGGAGATTCGGAGAAGTGACAGAATGTATGTTTGTGGAACCAAACTATAAATAGTGGCCTTCAGCCCTCCTCACCTGGTACAGGCAACCGGGCTTTTATTTCTGATCCAAATACGGAGGCTTCTTCTCTGAAGAAGTGGAATAAATTATTTAGGAAAATGCTTAGTATAGATATTGGCATCACAGATGTAGGCCCTTCTTACATTCTTACAATAGAGGGGGAAATAGTCTGAGTGTTTCCTTTCACTCATCCTAAGGAAGGTCAACCTTCCTTTCTGCTCTGCCTCTTCCCTGTTCTGCTCTATCTCATGCTTGGTAGCCACCCATATTTGCATTCAAGAGAGAGAATGAAGGGAAAAGAGACATTAAAGCAGAGGAAATCCTTATTAACTAAGAAGTTATTTCTTAAATATGAATGGACAAGTAAGAATCAATGGATACATGAGAATAAATGACATGAAAGACAAAGATTAAACAAGAAAATGGTAAACCTAATCATGGAGGGAAAAATACACTACTCAGGAAACAAATATAACAGAAATAATATAATTAGAGTAATTTGGAATTGTGTTGTAGCCACAAAATGAACATAGGATATCTTTAAAAACTAAAAGGATAAGAAATTCTTACAGAGTAATAATATGAATACCAAAATTAAAAACAAAGCTAAAAGTTAATGCAAAATAAAGCTAAAGAAATCACCTAGTACACAAAAAAGGCAGGAAGAAGAAAAAGCATAAGAAAAAAATATATAAACCATTAAAAACCATTGCTGCTCACAGGTGAAATAAGAATATAAGAATACATATAGAACATATATATTTTTTTATTGGAATACAGGCAATCCAAAGGAAACTACAAGGAAACTATGACAAGTAACAAGTGAACACTGGATACACACCTAATATCAAATATACAAAACTCAAATATTTGAAATATTTTATAAACTAGAGAAAAATAGATGAAAATTGAAATTTAAAATTTACCACGCTCAATAGTATAAAAAATGATCAAATACCTAGGAATAAATTTAATGCAAAATGTAAGACTTCAGCCTATAAAACATTGCTGAAAGAAAATAAATATGCCTAAAATAATTGGAGATTAATGCAGAGACACATCATATTCATAGACTGTTTCTTAAAAAAGATCTTAAGTCTATCCAAATTGAACGATAGAATTAATACAACTCTAATCAAATAATGGGCTTCTCAGGTGGTGCTAGTGGTAAAGAAGCTGTCTGCCAAGGCAGGAGACATAAGAGACGCTGGTTCAGTCCCTGGGTTGGGAAGATCCACTGGAGAAGGGCATGGCAAACCACTCCAGTATGCTTGCTTTCAGAATCCCATGGACAAAGCCTGGTGGGCTACGGCCCATAGCGTTACAAAGAGTCAGACATGACTGAAGTGACTTAGTACACAGGCAGTCACAAAATAACTGCAAGATATTTTGTGGAAATTGACAAGCTGGCTCTAAAATACGTAGGCTCTAAAATAAAAGACCTAGAATCATTAAGGCAATTTTGGAAAAAAAGTAAAAGGATAAAACTGCAGCACAGCTCATTAGAGTTGGAGTGAAAACAGTGACTGAGTACTGCTGGTACGAGGTTAGGCTAGTAGATGTATGCAAGAGAATAGAGTGTCCGGAAGAGACTCATACATATAAAGATCCTCCACGTGTAGCCAAAGTGCTAATGGCAATTCAGTGGTGAGAGTGACCTTTCCAATAAAAATGGTACAACTGCATATTTTTATGAAAAAAAAAATGAACCCTATTTTTGTCTCACATAACACACAAAAATTAATTTGTGATGGATTTTAAACCTAAATATGAAAGATTAAAAAGTAAAGCTCTCAGGTGAAATTGGGCTTCTCTGATGGCTCAGTTGGTAAAGAGTCCACCTGCAATGCAGCAGACCCTGGTTCAATTCCTGGGTCAGGAAGATCCCCTGGAGAAGGGATAGGCTACCCACTCCAGTGTTCTTGGGCTTCCCTTGTGGCTCAGCTGCCACAATGAATCTATATGCAATGAGGGAGACCTGGGTTAGGCCCCTGGGTTGGGAAGATCCCCTGGAGAAGGGAAAGACTACCCACTCCAGTATTCTGGCCTGGAGAATTCCATGGACTATGTAGTCCATGGGGTTGCAAAGAGTCAGACACAACTGAGCAGCTTTCACTTCATTTCAGGTGAAATTACAGGAGAATATTTTCATAAACTTGGGGTTAAGAAAATATTTTTTAACAAGAGACACAAAACACTAATCATAAATGGAAAGGCTGAGAGTTTGGATTTTGAAATTAAAAACTTTTATTCATACAAAAATATCATCAAAAAAGTTAAAAGACAAACCATGGAATGCAAGAAGATACTCAAAATCCATACATTTAAAAAGCACTTATGTCCAGAATATATACAACATCCTACATAAAAATGAGAAAATTCATATAGCTCAGTTTTAAAATGGATCAAAGATTTGAGTAGACATTTTATGAAAAAGGATATCAAAAAGACCACAAGCATAAGAAAAAGTGTTCAGTATCATTACTCATCAGAAAAAATGAAAATTAAAACCATAATGGAATACCATCTTAAATCCACCAGAACGGCCAAAATTAAAAAGACTGACAGTGAGCCATGGAGTGACTGTCATATGCTGCCGATGGGAGTGTACATTGGTACAGTCACTTTGGAAAAATGTTTGACAGTTTCTTATAACATTAAATATAGTGACCCAGAAATTTCACTTATAGACATATACCTAAGAGAAATCAGTACATATGTCTACCAAAAGACATGTCTAAGAATGATTGCATTTGCATTTTTCATAATAGTCTAAAACTGTAAACAACTCATAATGCTTACCAAGAGGAGCACTAATAAATTGTGAAACATGGAATATTCTAAAGCAATTAAAAAAAGAACTAACTGCTGATATTCTGAATCACAGATTCATCTCACAGACATCATGTTGTGTGAAAGAAGACAGACAAATGAAAGCGTAAATGTGCATGACTCCATTTACAGTAGTTCAAGAACAGGCAAAACTAATCAATGATACCTTGATTTATGAGGGTACTGGCATTTGAAATGCTGGAGTATTCCCTATATCCATCTGCGTGGTGGTATATGAACGCACAGATGTGTATATACTTAAGTATTTTATGTATGGGTATGCAAAATAAAAGAAAAAAAACCAAGGCGATCAATATATGGTATGTTAAAAAAAGAGAAGTTGGAGATTATATTTTATTTTTAATTTTATTTTTCATGGGTAAGCATCTTTTATTTTTAATTTTTATTGGAGTACAGTTGCTTTACAATGTTGTGTTAGTTTCTGCAGTACTACAAAGTGAATCAGTTATAAGTATACATATAGCCCCTCTTGTTTTGGATTTCCTTCCCATTTAGGTCACCACAGAGCACTGAGTAGAGAGAAGATATATATATTTTAAAATGTCACATGAGACTTCCCAAAATATTTAGATTGAAGGGCTTCACAAATTGTTAAGCAAGATAAATTATATATATATATATATTTAATTCATTAACAGCATTATATATATAACATTATATGTATATTAACAACATTATATATATAACATATATACACACACATATATAGTAAATTAATTAATTTAATTTAAATTAATTTAAATGTTAAATTAATATATCTGATTAAATTATGGGGGCTTCCCTGGTAGCTCAGCTGGTAAAAAATCTGCCTGCAATGCAGGAAACCCTAGTTCGATTTCTGAGTTGGGAAGATCTGCTGGAGAAGGGACAGGCTACCCGCTCCAGTATTCTGGCCTGGAGAATTCCATGGACAGAGGAGCCTGGCAGGCTAAAGTGTATCAAGGATAAAGGAATGTTCATAAACTCTCTGGTAAGGAAATAAGCCATATATAAAGGAATAAGGATCACGCTGACATCAGGCATATGCAGCAACTGAATATTACATGACTATGAACCACTGTTCCTCAACATCCTGAAACACATACCAAACAGGTGTGAGAAAAGGGTAAAGATATTTTCCCACAGCAAGGAAGGGTAGTACTGACCTTTTAGTGATTTTTTTTTTCCCAGAAAGTTAGTTGAAGTTGTAACTTCAATCAACTTTAAATAACATAGCAAGGATACAAGAAATGGAAGATGTAGCATTTAGAGAAGAAGGGGACCCACACAGAAGAGACGAGAAGGCAGGTTCCAGATAAGCACCATAGAGCAGGTCTGGAAAGAAAACGCTCCAGCTTGGTATGGGATGATCAATCAGGAGACTGGAACTAGCCTAAACAGATCACTGTATATGAAATAGGAAAATAACAAGGACCTACTGTATAGCATAGGGAACTATATTCAGCATCTTGTAATAACCTATAATGGAAAACAATCTGAAAAAGAATATATATCTATATATATATATGTTGAGATATAGTTAATTTGCAATATTGTGTTAGTTTCGAGTGTAAAGTGATTCAATTATATATATATATAATTGAATATATAATTCAATACTTATAATTAAACATATAATTGAATCACTTTACACTGAAACTAACACAGCATTGTAAATTAGCTATATCTCAACAAACAAATTAAGGTCTTTTTTTTTTTTTTTAAAGAAATCCAGATAAAGAGGTTTCTCACTGGACAAAAAAAAAAAAAAAAATCCAGGCACTAGAAGTTATGGATGAAGGAATAATTGCAGAAAACAAGGAAAATTAGAAGCTCTAAGGAAAATGAAAATGAAATCTGTAGGAGAAAGTTATGATCCCAAGAGTACAAAATTAAAAGCACAATTGAAAAAAATACAATAAACAGACTTCATTTAACCTTGCTACTGGTGCGTGTTTTGTTTTCATTTCATTGGTGCAGCGGTCTACTTTGAGTAACATTGGACATACAGGAAGAGAAATATTATTTTAACAGAAAATTTGACTGATGGTAAAATTTTTTTGCAAATTCAATTTGTGATATGTATAGAAGTAGGAAAGTCCTGTTTATTGTGGAAAGGTAGAATATGTATGTTCATACACTTGAAGATGCAAAAGTCAAAACAGATCTGACAGAAAGGGGAAGAGAAAGGAGGGCAAGGGGGGAGAAGAGGGAAAAGTGGCTAAAATTCTTCAGAGAAAAAAGTTGAAATACTAATTAAAACTGATGGAAGGAAAATGTAGATATATATATTTAGAATAATCACAAAGATAAGCAATAAACTGTTTTAAAAGAATAGCATGACTATAGACTTAAAATAAGTAAGAAGTAATGAATGGAGAGGGATACATGTATTCTAGTGGCTAGGCTCATTTCATAAAGAGACTGAGCCTAAAAAGCCAATTTAGAATTAAGACAGCAGTCACTAGGAGAACCCAAGGTAGAAGAGTTAAGAGCTTCACTCTAGGAGTAGGACTGGGGTTGGCAAGAGAGGTCATTGCTTGTTTTATGCTTTTCTTCATGACTTGATCTGTGATCATATACATGTGTTATTCTATTTTAAAAATTCAAATAAAAATGTAGTGACCATTCTCTGCTTCCTTGTGCGTACTTGCTCAGTCACTTCGGTCTTGTATGACTCTTTGCGACCCCATGGACTGTAGCCTGCCAGGCTCCTCTGTCTACAGGATTCTCCAAGCAAGAATACTGGAGTGGGTTGCCATGCCCTCCTCCAGGGGATCTTCCCAGCCCAGGGATCGATCCCATGTGTCTTATGTTTCCTGCATTGGCAGGTGAGTTCTTTAGCACCACCTGGCACGTTTCCTTGTAGTAATAATAACCAGCTATTTCAACCCTTGCTCACCCCTCCATGCATTAGAGGAAGGGGCCCCACTCTCACATACCATCTTGTGCGCCCAGTCCTGGGATGAGGACTGAGAACACGGCCCAGAGGAGGGCTGCAAGACTTGAAGCTGAGAACATTCCTCTGGGTGTCTGAGGAAGAAGTTGCCTCTCTCTTTTCTGAAAGCCACCTGCAGGGAAGGTGTCTGAAGGCTGGAGTGAATAAGGACACATGCAGATGCAGGGCCACTGACAGCTACGCTGTGGGTGTCCAAAGAAAGGCAACACTGCAGGATTCAAGGAGGAAAAATGGAAAAATCTTTCTGGGAATCTCTAAAGAGTCACTGTTTGAAGCATCACATAACGCTGGCCCTGACTCTGAAATACTTAAGTTATGTTGGTCATTAAATTTTATTTTTAAAGCCAGTGTCAGTCAGGTTTTATGTTGCTAACAACGTAAAGAATTCTAAAAGACAAGAAAATAAAGGAAGAGAGAAATACTTTGAGAGCATTTATTAAAGGAACTATATAGGATGTGTGGGTGCTAAGTCACTTCAGTTGTGGTCAAATCTTTGCGACTCCATGGACTGTGGCCCGCCAGACTCCTCTGTCCATGGCATTCTCCAGGAAAGAATACTGGAGTGGGTTGCCATGCCCTCCTGCAGGGAATCTTCCTGACTCGGGGATCGAACCTGCATCTCTTACATCTCCTGCATGGGCAAGCAGGTTCTTTACCACATCAGAAGCCCAACCATATAGGATATTTTTACAGAATTTTGTAGATTATAAAACACTTCTGCAGGTATCTCTTTGATGTTCACAGCATTCTTGTAAAGTAGGAATTATTCTTTGTGTGTTACAAATGGGAAAAAGAAACAGAATTGTCAGGATATCTACTCAAGTTCCTTTGGTTATAAGTGACAAGATCTGACTCTAAGAACTGTGCTCGCGTGCATGGATGCATGAGTGTGTGTGTGCTCAGTTGTGTCTGACTCTTTGCGACCCCAAGGACTATAGCCCGCCCGGCTCCTCTGTCCGTGGGAATTCCCAGGCAAGAATACTGCAGTGGGTTGCCATTTCCTTCTCTAGGGGATCTTCCTGACCTAGGGATCGAACCCGTGTCTCCTGAGTCTCCTGCATTGGCAGGCAGATTCTTTACCACTGTTCCATCTGGGAATCCCTTAAGAGCTGTGCTGCTACCAAAATAGCACACTGCAGGTGTAGACATGTGAACCAGTTGAGTAGAATAGACGGCCCAGAAATAGATCCATGCATATGTGGAACTTTAATGAGGGCAGAGGTGGCCTGGCATTTAAGTGGTGAAAAGAGGGATTATTCAATAAAAGGAGCTGGAAAAACTGGTTGTCCATTTGGAAAAAAATGAATTTGGATCCCACCCTTACACCATACCCAAAAAATCAACTCCAGATGGATTAGGGACTTAAATGTCAAAAGCAAACTTTAAAACACTCAGTAGAAAAATATAGGTGGGTATCTTTCCGACCTTGGGGTAGGGAAGGATTTCTTAAACAGCCACAAAAAGCGTTAACCATAAAATAAAAGATTTATGGTTTTAATTTATTAAAATTAAGATGTTTTGTTCATCAGAAGAATTCATAAAGAAAGTGGAAAAGCAAGCTATAAACTAAGAGAAAATCATTTGCAACACATATAACTGGCAAAAGTTTAGTATCAAGAATATGTAAAGATGCCTCTACTAGGGAAAATTCAAATGCCTAAGTAGAAAAAAGATTTAAAAATGAAAGACCAAAATATGGAAACAGATGCTTTACAGGAGAAAATATACAGCTAAAAACATATGGAAGGACGCTCAGCCTCTTAATAGCAATATATGCTAGCAAGTCAAGATGAAAAAGAGTGAAAGTGTTAGTTGCTCAGTCCCGTATGACTCTTTGTAACCTCTCTATCCATGGAATTTCCCAGGCAAGAATACTGGAGTGGGTAGCCTTTCCCTTCTGCAGGGGATCTTCTCAACCCAGGAACTGAACCCAGATCTCTCTCTTTGAGCAGTGAATGACACATTGTAAGTTACATGTTAGTCCTTGGAAAACATATTAATAGAAAGGAAGGAAGGGAGAAAGAAGGAAGGAGAAAAAAAGACTGGATTCCAAGAAAGTGGGCAAGCATAATGAATAATTAAATTCCGGGGACTTGAAATATGTTATTAAAACATTAGTCCTCAGTATCCTATGATAAACCATAATGGAGCAGAATATACAAGAGAATGTATAAACATGTATGACAATTATTTTGCTATATAGCAGAAATCAACACAACATTGTAAATCAATTATACTTCAATAAAATAAATTAAAAAAAATTAATGCCATACAAAGAGGTGTCAAAGAGTGCAAAAGAAAGTGTGCTTAATCAGGGAAAATTCTCTAGAGCAGGTAAATTGTGAAAGTTTTTTTTTTAAGTGTAAAAGTGTTGCTAAACTATAAATACATCAGTGAATTGGTTGACTCGCTAATGGGTTAAAGTTCCAGCTTCTATTTTCAGAGTGGAACTTACTTGCCACGATAATAGGAGGTGACATTTGTTTGATTTTCCTCTTTGAGTTGTGGAAGAATCCTATAAACTCCTCTATAAATAACCATGTAGAGGCCGAAAGGCTTCCTGTAACTTACAGCCTAAAGCCAGTAACCTCTGATGGCAGTCTGAGTGGTGGTTGAATCAGCAGGGTGGCAGCCTTCACCAGGGAATTCCGCCTCCTTCAGCAGGGCTGGACCCGGCAGGAGCGTCTTGTGTTTTTTTCCCCTGCATCCTCAGTGTGTTACATTAAGAGCCAGCACACATGATACATTCCCTGCAGTACCCAAGTGTACTTGAGTCAATGAATAAAGCTGGATCTCTCCGGCCAAGGAAAACAGCATCCAACTGTTCCCAGAGAACATACAGAGAATGTACATGATAACCGAGTAATCCAATCACATTCCCAGCTTGGAGCAGTGGGCAAGACACAAACCCTTCGTCTGAGCGAAGTGTGGACTTGAATAAATTCCACACCTCAGTGAAGTACCCTGTGGGCAATAGTACCCTGTGGGCCATAGTACCCTGTGGGCCACATTCTAAGACAGGATGGGAAGGTGAGGACGTGTACTGGGGAGAGGAGTTGAACTGTGGTGGGTTTGGGTTACAGGTGGAATGGATGGCTCAGACAAGATAAATGAGTACTCTTCCACTCCTCTGTACTGACCTCAAAGTTATCTGTTATTGTTTACTTATCTTCCTGCTTGATTTTCTTCCTTTCCATTGTCCAAATTCTTCTTGACTGTCTAGGAGGTAGACTCAAGAAGGAATGAGTATCTGGGTGGATGTCTCTTTGTTTACCTTTGGGTTATTTTATTATTTACATTCCACCTCTCTCCAGCAGATCACAAAGGGTTGTCACTTAAAAAAAAAACAAGAGCAAAGGCATGAACATATCACGCTACTGCAGAGAAGACAGATGACCAACGAGGACCCACTGTATAGAACAGGAAACTCTGCTCAATACTCTGTGATAACCTATATGAGAAAAGAATCTAAAAAGAATGAATATATATGTATGTGTGTAACTGAATCATTTACTGTACACCTGAAACTAACACATCATAAGTCAACTATAATCCAATAAAAATTAAAATAAAAAAAATAACATTTGTAAAAAGAAAAAAACAAAAGTAAAAAAATTGTCTTAAACCTATGTCCTACAACAAATAAAGATCCAAATTGTAAGGAACAGAAAAATAATTTTTAATTTTTACCTTTTACTTCCTGACAATAGTCTACCTTTTCCTTTTTCATTTGAATAAACAAACGTTAGGAAGATCAAAGGAATTCCCTGGCAGTCTCGTGGTTAGGGCTCTGCGCTCTCACTGCCGATAGTCTGGATTCGATCCCTGGTCCCACAGTCGTCCCCTAAAATCCCAAATCCCCACAAATTGTGCAGTGCAGCCGAAAAACAAACAAACAAATAAATTTTTAAAAAGGAAAACAAAAAAAATTAATAAAACCAACTACAACTACAGAATTATCTGGGTTCCTTTAGTCAGGCAATAAGAATTGAAATTACCTTCTCAACTTTGATCCACGAATATTCTTTCCCTTCTCAGTTTTTTCTGAATTTATGGAAAGACCAACTAACACTTACACATAGAAGCCTGTTTTTTTTTTTTTTTTTAAGAAATGACAGTATACGCACAGGTCTTCCCCCAAATCAAAAGTAAAGCAGAACGGGAGTCGGGGATAAAGTCATTTCCATTTTATGTACAAAACCGAAAGCTCTGATTTCACTCTTTATTCACAGGACTTTTTTTTTCTTTTCAGGCTGTAATATAAGAAACCTATTGTGATTTGAATCAGAGACATGTTCCTCTTTCTACCTTTAACAAACTCAACTTGCTTTGAATTTGTATAAGTAGATTTTAGTCTGTCCATAATTGAAAGCCAGATTAAAAAAAAAAAAAAATGGGAGTGGATAATCCAGACTCATTTTCTATGGTTTTTGTGACTCCAGCTGTTGGGCAGTGAAATTCTGGAGAGAGGGATGGGATATCTCCAGAGACTTAGTTTAGTATCCTCAAAGCTACCCCACTCCTCCCCCACCCCTGTGCGCATATCTGCTTTACTAATCAGAGGGAAATTTATCATGGAGGATTTAGGGGAGATATTTATGGCGTCTGTAAGCACAATGGCCTTGCCTTGTGTGATGTCGGCTATTCTCTTTAGGAGATAAAAGGCCACAGCTGGTAAGAGAATAGACCAGGGACCATTTCAGGATTTCAAAACAGAAGGCCTTGTTGAAGAAGAGGGATTTTAAACAGCCTTTGCTTTTCTTTTGTTCCTAATAGGATGAACAGGTGTGGAAGTCAGTGCAAGAGGGCTGCTGAGATGATTGTGGAACAGAAAATGACTATTTTTTGATGGCTGGCAAAAGATTGAGATTTCCAAACTTCAAATTAGGCAAGGTAACACAAGCTCTTTCCACCTGAGTACATCAAGGAACTAGGAACCTAGGTCAAGGCAAGACAGGAGGGTGCCATGCATATTTTTCATTAAATTATGGCATCCTCCTAGCTGAACAAAACGGAAAACAGTTGTATGACATGTGTCTGATGTGAACACACATACACTATTCTGATTGTGTGGAGTGTCTGAGGGAGGCAGGGTTTTCCTATTTCTTGAGCTTATGGGCTAAGTATCTTAAACTTAGGGGGAAACAGAGGTTGAGATGGTTGGATGGCATCACTGATTCAATGGACATGAACTTGGGCAAACTCCAGGAGATGGTGAGGGACAGGGAAGCCTGGCGTGCTATAGTCTGTGGGGTTGCAAAGAGTTGGACATGACTTGCGGCTGAACAACAACAACATCTTAAACATATCTCCTGGAAGAGAGGATGAAATAAAATGGTAAACTGATTTTTTAAAAAAATTAGGGACATCACACTAAACGAGAAGATTTATTAAAATGACTTGGGACATATTAAAGCACTGTGAAAAGTAAATTAATAGATGGACTAGAGGTTATTAATAGCATTAACATTATGAGTTAATATATGATGAGTACCATATATTGGGTTGGCTAAAAAGTTCATTCAGGTTTGTCATAATACCTTATGGAAAAACCCAAACAAACTTTTTAGACAACCCAATATTTTTATCTTTGTAGCCCTGTGGCTCTGTATGGTTTCTTACACATAGAAAGCCTTCAATAAATATTTGTCCAATTATTAGATGAAAGCCACTTTTTAATGTGGCTGCAGAATATCTGAACCACAAGAACAAGTAGAATACTGACCTTGTTTATAAGTAAAGTGTAAAGTATAGGTCATTTAGGCATTGGGCATTGAATTTTCTACTTGTTCATTTTTCAACACAAACTTTTGGTGCGATGGGGTAGCATTATTTTAAACAATTCCTCTTAGGTCCCATTAAGCAGGCTTTTCTGTGGACAGCATAGATGTCTTTTACAGCTGGTTGGTGTTTAGTTCTCTGAATTCCTCACTAAAGAAGAAAATGATCAGGTTGTAGGCTATCTGACCTATAGATTGCTCATTCCCTGCGTGAGCCAATCTTTGAAGTCCAAAGACAAAAATCATCATTCATCACAAAAATTTCCTATATTCATAAGGAAAGATACTCTAGCCTTCTTCCAAAATTACCATGCTGACTGGCAGTGGGAGAGACTGACCCAGCCGTGGTTACCTTTGTGACACATGGTTCTTGCCCTCTGGTTGATGCTATGAATGGACAGGCAGGAAGAGAGACTTAAAAGTCAGCTAACCATTGCTGAGTCAGTTCAGCCCACTGCATTCAAAGCCTGAAGGGCCACCTGACTCTGAGGAGCCGACAGGAAATGCAGAGCTGTTTCCTCCTGGGGAGCGATTTCATGAGGAGAAATCCTGACTTCAATAAAGCAGAGTCTGTCTATTGCTTTATTGGGCAATGAAAGTTCCCATCATACTGATCAAAGGTGGAGGATTTGGTACATGTGGGAATGCTTTAATATCTCACCTGTGGCTCAGACAGCTGTGCGTTGCCAAATGCTAATTTCTTTTCCTATGAAGCCAGGTGGACAAGAAGAGCTAAGGGAAAAGGGAACATTTGTTTTTTTCCCAATGAAAATATGGATTCAATTCAATGTCAAAACATTTAATTTACTTTGTGTCCCTAAGTAAAGAAAATATTATCCTGAGGAAATAAGGGAGGTAGCAACCTAAGTAAGATAAGAAGGATGGAAGGAAGGGAGGAAAGGAGGCGGGGAGGGAGGAGGAGGAAAGATGGTCGAGGGACATTGTGTGCTATTTCACAGACACAGCATCCTTTCTGGTCCTCACAGCGGTCTTGGGAGTTAGGTGGTGCTTAATCATCTTACAGATGAGGAAAATGAAACACAGGGAGGTTGTTCCTTGCCTAGTGAGGTGAACATTATTCATTTATTTTTCTGTCCAGTGTTTGAGTTCCTTTCTGTGTTTTGGGAATTGCTTACTCTTTGATTCTTAGTAATGGGGATGAGGCAGGTAAAGCCTCTTGTCCTTGAAGGCAATATTTACAATAGCTGAGACAAGGAAGCAATTTAAGTGTCCATCAACAGTAGAGAAAATACGTTGCATATATATATGTGTGTG
This sequence comes from Bos javanicus, assembly GCF_032452875.1. NCBI lineage: Eukaryota > Metazoa > Chordata > Mammalia > Artiodactyla > Bovidae > Bos > Bos javanicus. Next base: position 23,610,797 of record NC_083883.1, on the reverse strand, counting down.
TGTGTGTGTGTGTGTGTGTATGTGTGTGTGTATGTATATATATATATAATGGAATATTACTTAACAATATCCTTTGATGGCTGGTGAAAGATTGAGATTTCCAAACTTCCAATTAAGCAAGGTAATGCAAGCACTTTCCACCTGTGCACATCAAGGAACTAGAAACCTAGATCAAGGTTAGACAGGAGGGTGCTGTACAAATTTTTCATAAAGTTATGGCATCCTCCTACTGAACAAAACTGGAAGCGACTATACGACATGTGTCTGATGTGAACACGTGCACGCCAGAACACACACACTGTTGTAAATTTTTTGTACTAATGATATGAAGTGTCTGGGGGAGAATGAAATAATGCCATTTGCAACAATATGGATGGATTTAAAGATTATCATACTAAGTGAAGTAAGTCAGACAAAGACAAATATCATATGATATCACTTCTGGTGGTGGTGGTTTAGTTGCTAAGTTATGTCCCACTCTTGCAACCCCATGGCCCACCAGGCTCCTCTGTCCATGAGATTCTCCAGGCAAGAATACTGGAGTGGGTTGCCATTTTGTTCTCCAGGTGATCTTCCCAACTCAGGAACTGAAGCCCGGTCTCCTGCATTGCAGGCAGATTCTTTACCAACTGAGCTACGAGGGAGTCCTGATATCACGTATAGGTAGAATCTAAAAAATAGTACAAACGAACTTACTCATAAAACAGAATTGGACTCAGAGACATAGACAACAAACTTATGGTTACCAAAGGGGAAGGGGTGAGACTTCCTTCCAATAATGTGTCTTTCTACTTGCTCAAGTCTACTTTTGTGTCTTTCATGAGTGTTACAGAGTTTTCACTATAAAAGTGCTGACATTCCTTTTTAAGTTTGATCTCTCTCATTATTATAGAGCTGTCTTTTCCACTATATAGTGCAACTGGCCTTTTTGAATATTTGTGGAGATGATTATTTTTTATGTTGATTTTATAGCCTTTTTAAAAAATTAAATTTTCTTATTGTTTGCTGTGGCTTTCCCCTTTATTATTTTGGCTTTTCCAAAATCCTATCATCTGCTAATAGAGATAATTTTACCTCTTTCTCTCCTATTTCAGAACCTTTTTAATAAACTCCTGTCCTATGAAATCCAGAATCAGATTTCCTTGCTGGCAACTGAGAACACTTTATAACGTTCAAAGATCAATAATCTTGGAAGTGATAAAAACAGATTCCAAAACAAGTCTACTTTCCTTAACCCAAGCTTCCTTTTACCTTTCCCTTGATGACATCTGTAAAGAAAACCACATGTGACAGAAAGTCAACTTAAGTGAAAGGGAGATATTTTTGGCTCTTGCAGCTGAGAATTCAAGGGTAGAGATGGTTCAAAGCAGGATCTTGGAGTTCGAGTGATATTAGGGCTCACTATGTTTCTGTTTCTTGGCCTTTGATTATCTTTGCACGTTGGCCTCTTTCTTCCCTACTTTAAATGACTTTTCACCATTGTGACAGGCAATATGACACTTTCATTTTATATTTCCTCACAGCTTTTATCCTGAGAAAAAGATAATCAAGAATAGCTCTTGTCAGAAAGTTGCAGATATAATTCTGATTGATGCACCTTGGTTCCCATGCCTTTCTTCAAATCCACTCAGTATGCCCTTAACGTGTAATACTCCAGTACCTATGAGACACGTGACTGTTTATGGAAACAGGTAGTGGAGTAAACTACAAATGAATCATGTGTGGACCACAAGCTACAATAGGAATGGTTCTCCTAGCAGTAAAGATGCTGTACAAACAATAAATGTGCACAATACCAGACCCTTTGGTTTTTATAGATATCACTAAGACTCTGATGCTGGGAAAGATTGAAGGCAAAAGGTGAAGGGAGCAGTAGAGAATGAGATGGTTAGATAGCATGATGGACTCAATGGACATGAATGTGAGCAAACCCAGGGAGATAGTGGAGGACAGAGGAACCTGACGTTTTGCAGTTTATGGAGCCACAATGAGTGGCCACACCTTAGTGACTGAACACTGACAATGACAGTCATCAAGTAAGTGCAGATTAACAGCCTGAACTGCTTCATTAAAAAAAAAATTTTAATGGCATATAGTTGCTTTACAATATTGTGTTAATTTCTACTATACAGCAAAGTGAATAAGCTATACATATACATATATCTCCTCCTTTTTTTTAAAATTTCCTTCTCATTTCAGTCATCACAGAGCACTGAGTAGAGTTTGCTGAGCTATTCAGTAGGTTCTCATTTGTTATTTATTTTATATACAGTATTGATAGTGTATATACATCAAGCCCAATCTCCTAATTAATGCCATCCCTCTCTTTTCCTCCCTTGGTGTCCATACATTTGCTCTCTACTTCTGTGTCTCCATTTCTGTTCTGCAAACAAGATCATCTGTACCGTTTTTTTCTATCATATAGGTTCCAGTAAGTATTTACGTAATAGCCCCTGTTTAGTAGTGCCCGAACTTACTAGTGTCCACACTGTTCTAAACATTGTGGTATATCTAATATGATGTTTAAAAGCAGTGTATCCTATTGATTTAACTTATATGCAGAGTACATCATGAGAAATGCCAGGCTGGATGAAGGTCAAGCTGGAATCAAGATTGCCAGGAGAAATACCAATAAACTCAGATATGAAGATGACACCACCCTTATGGCAGAAAGCAAAGGAGAACCAAAGAGCCTCTTGATGAAGGTGAAAGAGGAGAGTGAAAAAGCTGGCTTAAAACTCAACATTCAGAAAACAAAGATTATGGCATCTTGTCCCATCACTTCATGGCAAATGGATGGGGAAACAGTGAAAAGAGTGACAGGCTTTATTTTTTTGGGCTCCAAAATCACTGCACATGGTGACTGCAGCCATGAAATTAAAAGATGCTTGCTCCTTGGAAGAAAAACTATGACAAATCTAGACAGCATATTAAAAAGCAGAGACATCACTTTGCCAACAAAGGTCTGTCTAGTCAAAGCTATGTTTTTTTCGGTAGTCATGTAAAAATGTGAGAGTTGGACCATAAAGAAGGCTGAACGCAGAAGAATTGATGCTTTGAAACATTAGTGCTGAAGAAGACTCTTGAGAGTTCCTTGGACTGCAAGGAGATCAAAGCAGTCAATCCTAAAGGAAATCATTACTGAATATTCATTGCAAGGACTGATGCTAAAGCTGAAACTCCAATACTTTGGCCACTTGATGTGAAGAGCTGACTCATTGGGAAAGACCCGAGGCTGGAAAAGATTGAGGGCAGGAGGAGAAGGGGACGACAGAGGATGAGATGGTTGGATGGCATCAGCGACTCAATGGACGTGAGTTAGAGCAAGCTCCAGGAGATGGTGAAGGACAGGGAAGCCTGGTGTGCTGCAGTCCACGGGGTTGAAAAGAGTCAGACACGACTGAGCAACTGAACACAACAACAAGCGGCACATGTTTCCTGTTTACAAGAAAGAATATAAATAAGTGCTACAGAAGTTAATTTGTTATAGGAACGTGGGAATATAAGGGAATATTCCTTAGGTTGGTTGAGGTTGGGAAACATGTTGCAAAGAGTTGGAAACCACTGAAGTGACTTAGCATGCACACACGAATGTCTGCTATAGAGGCATGACTATCAAAGTCTGGCATCTCCGGGTGAGGACTGGGCTTAGTGCCAATGATATGAAAATATTATGTGTCACTGTATTTGATAGGGAGTAAAGGGCAAGTGAAATTCATTGATGAGTTTCTATTAAA